>NC_065522.1:30299855-30315425 GCF_006386435.1 Epinephelus moara | reverse complement strand
TGTTTGTTTCCTTGCGGACGAGAAAAGGAGGAGCGCACATTTCCGAGAAGGCGTGTCCTTTTCAAAAATGCAAGAGGCGTTGCTTTGTTGCCGGCTGTTTTCGCCGGTGTGTTAAACACACTTTAGAAAGGAGTGTCCCCAGACTATCAGAAGGCAGAGATCTCTGATTGTCTGGTGGCGAGACTAAGGTGTGACAGGTGGTGTGTTCCATGTTTTATTTCCGAATTGCTCCAGAAAAGAGGATTAGCAAACTGTTAGTGTACCGTTCCGTACCATTATGATAGGAAAACGTCTGTTCTGGTTCAGCGCTGGAAGCTGCGTCTATAATTCATGCAAGGTATCATGGGGGCTAAGAATAACGTGGATACAAAGCTGGGTTTTCCTGAGTAAAACATCACATTTGTGTTGAGAAGAATCTTTTATATAATATATTTTTTTAATTTACTCAGGCTGCCAGTAATAAAACTTGACTCACAGCAAACTCTTGCATCTATGGAGAATCATTCTCACATAATTCACTTTAGACTGAACACATAAAGAGCCACACTGTAGCCTCCAGACATGACAAGAGTAACAGTACATGTTAATGACTGCTATGAAATTAAAGCTCACCTCAACCTCACTCACTCTGACACTGACACTGTGAAGCTGTTTGAAGCTCAGAGATCTGTAGAAGTTCAGTAAGGAGTTTTTGAGCTGTGATGTGAATGAACGACAACATTTCTCTGTAACATCTGTGTGTGCGTGTGTGCGTGCGTGTGTGTGCGTGTGTGTGTGTGTGTGTGTGTGTGTGTTTACTGTTTCCTGCAGACGTCCAGCAGCTGTCGGTGGTTAAAGAAGAGGTTCCCTCTGAGCAGCAGGAGTGGAGCTCCAGTGTGGACCAGGAGGACCCAGAGCCTCCACACATTAAAGAGGAACAGGAGGAACTCTGGATCAGTCAGGAGGGAGAGCAGCTTCAAGGGCTGGAGGAGGATGATATCACCAAGTTCACATCCACTCCTGTTCCTGTGAAAAGTGAAGATGATGAAGAGAAACCTCAGTCCTCACAGCTTCATCAAAGACACACTGAACAGATGGAAACAGAAGCAGAGGTAGAGGACTGTGGAGGACCAGAACCAGCCAGAAACTCAGATCCAGATACACATTTACAACCAGAGACCGATGACAAGACTGGAAGATACACATTTACAACCAGAGACCGATGACAAGACTGGAGCATCTTCTGAACCAGAGACTGATGACAGTGATGATTGGAAGGAGACCAGAGAACCTCAGTCAGGTTTAAACTCTCTGAAAAACCATCACGTCTCTGTCAATGATTTGGTTGTTGGTGAGAAACGATTTAGCTGCTCTGAGTGTGGGAAAAGATTTGGTAAAAGTGGAGATCTGAAGAGACACATGAGATCTCATACTAGAGAGAAACCATTTGGCTGCTCTGAATGTGGCAAAAGCTTTGGTAAAAGTGGAGATCTGAAGAGACACATGAGATCTCATTCAGGAGAGAAACCATTTAGCTGTTCTGAGTGTGGCAAAAGCTTTGCTCAAAATGGATGTCTGAAGAAACACATGAGATGTCATACAGGAGAAAAACCATTTAGCTGCTCTGAGTGTGGCAAAAGCTTTTCTCAAAATGGAAGTTTGAAGGAGCACATGAGATGTCATACAGGAGAAAAACCATTTAGCTGCTCTGAGTGTGGGAAAAGATTTGGTTACAGAGGAGATCTGAAGAAACACATGAGATCTCATTCAGGAGAGAAACCATTTAGCTGTTCTGAGTGTGGAAAAAGATTTAGTCGAAAGTTAACTCTGAAGACACACATGAGATCTCATACAGGAGAGAAACCATTTGACTGTTCTGAGTGTGGCAAAGGCTTCGGTCAAAAGGGAGATATGAATAGACACATGAGATGTCATACAGGAGAGAAACCATTTAACTGCTCTGAGTGTGGCAAAGGCTTTGGTAAAAGTGGAGATCTGAAGATACACATGAGATGTCATACAGGAGAGAAACCATTTAGCTGTTCAATTTGTAGGAAATCATTTACAAAAAATGCACATTTACAGACACACGTAAAAATTCATGACTAGAGAAACAGCCAGTCAGTCAACTGGTGGGAGTGTGCTCACATGTCTGCCATGAGCGATGCAGAGAGCAGAGAAGAATTAGAAATGTGCGACCATGTAGAGACAGAAATGACATGCCACACAGTTTTAGACAGGTCCTCAGACTCTGTCGTGACAACAACCAAAGCAGCCAGATCCACAGTGGCCTTCATGAAAGATCTAAACCTCTGTGACACCTGGAGACACTTTCACCCCACAACTAGAGACTACTCCTTCTATTTGTGTCTCCATAATTCCCATACGGGGATAGATTTTTTTCTTACATCTTACCAATTAACCCATAGAGTTATGGAAACTGAATATTTATCGAGGATCATGTCAGACCATTCCCCACTGACACACTGACACTGACAAGTATTAACAATGAGACACTCTCATTGTTAATACTTGAAAAAATCCAGGGACCATACACGTGGCAGCTGGATCCAACTTTGCTCAAAGAAGCTGTGAAACAAACTGTGCCTCTTCCCCTAGTAGCTTTGTATTGTGGGACACAATGAAAGCCTTCTTAAGAGGGCAGATAATTTCTTATACCAATGGTTTAAAGAAAAAATACATGGCTGAGGGAGACCTACTAAACTTGAGTAAACAAAAAGCTCAAATATAACCTCTTGAACATATACAGAATAGAAATAAATATTCTTTGAACCAAACACAGATGCTATGAATTGGGGGGAAAGGCATTTACTGTATAGAAAGTTGAAGAAATATGAACTAGCTTACCAGATGCATCAAAGAGAAGAGCCAATGCTTCACTTGCGGTCAGCTTAGCCCTCTTTTTCTCGGGGGCTGCCAACTTGTATTTAGCGTCAAAAATGCCTAAGTCAAATCGATGACTTGGGCAGATAGTGATTATGGAATGTAACAAGCACTCTGATTGGCTGTGGATATAGCCAGTAAGGCACAGTGACTCAGCAGCCTAAGGAGAGTAGAGTTAGGCAGATATCTCAATTTTGCCAAAATATGACTTAGGCAATTATGCTATGAGGCTTACGATATGTAATTATTCTTTCATCCCATAGTATTTTTGTTTGTTTTTCTTTTGTTTTGTTTTTTAACTGTATATGTTTTATTGTTGAGTTTTAGTGGGAATAAGTTGTACTGTTCTTGTGAAATTAAAAATTGAAAATAAAATGTTCAGAAAAAGAAATTACATGCCATGGTGTAAATAAGATAAATAACATAAGGCTATTTAGTTTGTTCTGTGGAGTCTGGTTGCTTTTAGGAGAGCATCATGTAACTGCATCAGTTTTCAGTTGTAAAGGGCTGTCTGACAGCATGGTTAGGTGTTGAAAATACTTTTAATGTAGTGTCCACTTAAACTGATGTGGATATTGTTTAGGTGACCCTGTTTTTATGTGGCTAAGATAGGTTTTGCTGCTGTCCCAGTCCACAGTCACCAGACTCCTTTGATAGAAACAGCCCTTTTTTCTACCTAGCTCCCATGCCATTTTTAGTCTCTTTTGGGTCTCTCTGCATCATTCTGTGTCCCCTCTTGAAATTCAGAGGTTTTACGGGTTCACAAAGACAGTGCATGTGGAACTCTTGGTTGGTTGTTTTAGTTGTGTTTCTACTTAGCAGCAGTAGTATGAGTCATGGGGTGGATAACTGATCAAGAGCTCCAATCAGAGCTGATCTGATCGATGGATGAGAGGAGCAGCTGCTGCAGAGGTGAGTGAAAGCAAGGGAAGTAATAAAGCAACTCAGGACATAAAATAAGCACAGCAGAAATGTCAGACAGGATGAACCATGGTGTTAAACTATATATCTTTAAATGTTTCAGTCATGGCTGAAAATAACAGAAATAAACAGGTTTGCTGAATTCACATATCACTGCAATTCACAACAGTTTGCAGTTTTTACCTGGAAGGTTTATATCAAGGTCACGGTATCAGGTGATTCAGTCTGCGAAGTTGCATCAATATCCATGTAAGCATATGATGTCATCTGGAGACTTTAAGCGACTTTTTGGAGCCAGTGCTAGCTACTTTCATTGGAAAAGAGTTGGCAGCTCTGCCCTACGAAAAAAAGTTATACTGATGGATTATGTGTTAAAGGTTTGATTTTATTTCCTGAATGTTACACTTATGGACTATCTGTGTAAACTGCCCATCAAGATATTAAAGGGGAACTAATGTTTTTTTCAACCTGGGGCCTATTTCCGATCTACTTTTGTCTAAATGAGTGATAGGATGTTCAATATTTGATATTTCTCCAGTACGAAGCTAGGGCTGATCTGCCTGCAGCCTGTGAGTGTGAGCTATGTTAAATAATAGGGCACTCAGACAGCGTCAAACAACGTCAAAATACGTCCACTAAAAGTCCATTTTTTTCACACAGATAGGCTCTGATTGTTAGTATAATTATCCAACAACATAACGGAAAGGAGAAATGAACGTGAATGAATTTGGACATGTTCCTCTGCCTGTTGCAATTTTAGTATATGTGCTCCCGAAGTAACACTGCTCCCTCTCTCTCCTCGTCCGCTCTAAATACAGGCGGTCATCAAATTTGAATGGCTAATCCAGATCCAGTTGGTCAAAATTGGGTAAAAATTCAGTCATGACTACTCCAAAGTCAACAAATCAGAGTCCTCGCGTTTGTATGGTCACTCCAGCGGTAATTTCCTGCAACAACTCAAATCTCGCGAGACATGAGATTTCAGAGCCAGACTTCCACTCTCTGAGTGAGTGTTTTGACTTGCCACAACAAACATGTTTACCTTGTTTACATTTTTACCTGGCTTTGACCAACTGGATCTGGATGGACTGTATTTATTTGAACACGGAGTACACGGACATACACGGATGCAGAGCTCATTGAAACTGAAGAGCGGACGAGGAGAGAGAGGGAGCAGTGTTACTTCGGTAGCACATATACTAAAATTGCAACAGGCAGAGGAACATGTCCGAATCCAGCTAAAGGTAAACACAGGCGTTCATTTCTCCTTTCGATTATGTTGTTGGATAATTATACTAACAATCCGAGCCTATCTGTGTAAAAAAAATGCACTTTAAGTGGACATATTTTGACGTCGTTTGACACTGTCTGAGTGCCCTATTATTTAAGATAGCGCGTGCTCACGGGCTGCAGGCAGGTCAGCCCTAGCTTCGTACTGGAGAAATATCAAATATTGAACATCCTATCACTCATTTAGACAAAAGTAGATCGGAAAATAGGGCCCATGTTGAAAAAAAACCTTAGTTCCCCTTTAAAGGCTGGATGTAACCATTCTGATGTTACATTTATGGATTCCCTGTGTAAACTGTCTATTAATATTNACTCATTTAGACAAAAGTAGATCGGAAAATAGGGCCCAGGTTGAAAAAAAACCTTAGTTCCCCTTTAAAGGCTGGATGAAACCATTCTGATGTTACACTTATGGATTCCCTGTGTAAACTGTCTATTAATATTAAGTGATCTTAATTTTGTGTTATTATGTACATGGTCTGTACAGGAGCCAAATATGTTATTCGGAGGTTTGCTTCTAACTGTGTAATTCACTGTGTGGGCATTGGGGGGCGCTGTACTGTCACCCGGTGAGTTCAGGTATTTTAGGATGTGACCTCACTATGGTCATCAGGTGTTTGGCCTGGAAGGGCAAATGGTTTTTGACCGCAATGGCGTGGACCGCTACAGTTTTGTTTGTATTGTACTGAGCGTCACATGTGTATGTAACGGATGGACTTTGCCATGCACACGCGGAATAAATGTTACGGTGATGCAACGCAAGAAGCTTCAGGGACTCTCATTCAACATTTGAGTAACGGAGGTAGCGTAGCGTGTCCAGCAACAGGCGCGTCAACCCTGGTCAAATACCTCAGTGGCTAGTAATAGACTTAATTCCTTTAACAGTCTGTGTGGATTTTATCATTGTCTTTCTCTTTTTCCATCCTTGTAATATTTTACTGGGTTCACTAATGGATTAGGGTATACACTGGAAAGTGCCTCGATAAAGCCACTCCAAGGATTTTTTGCATCTCTTCATCATGTTTCTGTTGCTCATGTTGCCTTTCTCTTTTTTTTTTTGCATGTGAAATCAAATGAACTAAACTAAAAATCAACTGGAACACTTCAATAAAAGTCATTCTTTCGAATAAGTGTATTTTAATAATTTATCCTCCTGAGTGTGTGTTTTTGAGTAAGCCCGGAATTCCGAGTAACACTTCTGGACTTTTATTTTGAAGCTCATTAACTCACCCCGGAAGCTGTACTCTTTACTGTTGCGAACGTCACACTGTTTGAACAAGATGGCGTCTGATGGAAACGTGTGTTTGCAGAGTCTCTTTGTTGTGTTTTTAAAGTGTGAACATGTCTAAAGTCCAAATGCTGAGAGCGTAGGACTCACTGCGACTGCTGAAGAGATATTTGGGCTGGTTGAAAGAACGATAGCAGAGTACGAGAAGGAACTTTGTCGATCAAAAGAGGAGAACGAGCGACAACGGAAACTAATGGACGCTGTTTTCAACCCTCAGCTTCGGTTACACGGAGCAGGTTTGTTCATTAAACATTACAAGTTCATTATTAATAATATAATTGCAGGTTTGTTCAATAAAGTCTATAGTCTGTCGACGTTTATACGCCGCGTTAGCTTCTGTGGTGTCGTTAGCTTCTCTGGTGTCGTTAGCTTCTCTGGTGTTGCTGTCTTATGGAATCCAGAAGGGTTCTAAACGTCTGTTTTGTCGTCCGTATTAACAAGTCAAATATGTTGGTTTTAACACGTCAAATACACATTAAGACGACAGAAATGTCTTGTTAACAGGTACATTTCTGACGTACCAAGACGTTATTGGGTGCAGCCATTTCAGCAGTTTCGGAGGGGAAGCTGATGTAACAGTATTCGGTACATTGTATTCACATAAGTGTCGACTAGATGGTAGAATTAAATCAGAGTACATTGGACATAGTGTTTAGTCATCTATTCTGAGTGTGTGATATATGTGTGTCTCATATATTGTTGCCAGGCAACCACCACATCACGTCCTTATGCTAACCTTTCCCTGTAATCAATCTACCGTGTTTTTTGTTTATTTTGTTTTTCCACGGTAAGTAGTAGCTAGTTACTAAAATGGACAGGCAGAGGGTACTTGCTGCAGCTCTGGTTGATACATTGATACATTCACTATCAGACTTTGAATGTACGAAAGCACAACTAAACAGTCTAAACAGTTCCTGTTAACTGCTTTACCACTGTGTCCATGCAACATAATTCAGATAGACGGGGTGGGAACAATGGGTTAACCAGTGTATGAATGTGTGTGTGTGAATGGGTGAATGTGAATCGTAATGTAAAAAACACTTTTAGTGGTCACTAGATGACTAGAAAGGCGCTATACAAATGCAGGTCCATTCCATTTACCAATAAGTTGTCTTAGGTTTATAATAATGATAATTAAAATACAACCATATGGGCGCTATTAATAGTCACAGCTGTGGTAATGGTGGCATGCAGTGACATCTTTTCAGTGTAACAACAGACTGTCTCTTAAGTGGCAGGTGTAATGAGTGGTAAAAGAGGCGCACATATCGATACGCAAACAGATTTAAGTGTGCCTCTCAGTCAATTCATGTCTCAGTGTGGGAGTGCAAACATGCGCCCAGCTTCACAACGACTATGTAAAACAGAATCTGGAGCACATGAGGATTTATAAATCCATAAACTCTCCCCATAGGACAGATAAAATCTCCCCAGTCTCTATTGGAGGGGAGAATGTGGAGATTGTACCGTCTTATAAATACCTGGGAGTCCCCATTAATAACAAGCTGGACTGGAGTGAGAACACGCTGGCAATATACAAAAAGGGCCAGAGCCGCCTCCACTTCTTGAGAAGGCTCAGGTCATTTGATGTCTCTGCTCCAATGCTGAATGCCTTCTACCATTCAGTGGTGGGGAGCGTGCTGTTCTTCGCACTATCATGCTGGGGCAGCGGCATGAAGGCTGCAGAGGAAAACAAGATCAATAAGCTGCTGAAGAAGGCTGAGTCTGTCCTTGGGACCAGATTAGATCCAGTGAGCGTGGTGACTCAAAGGAGGATGTTACAGATGCTTTTGACCATCATGGACAACCCCTCCCGCCCACTACATGACACCCTGACCAGGCAGAGAAGCTCTTTGACCAACTGGTTTATCCTGCCTCGGTGTTCCACAGAGAGACATAGATATAAAGTACCTACCTACCTACCTTCAACCAGTGTTCTATGCTAAGTTTATGTCTAGTTTTCCAGTTCCGAAGTATGGTCTTTTTGGCCGTAGCTACTATGGCAATGAGTATAGGTTGGGAATTATTAATTGGTGGATTGATTGCAGATAGGTCCCTGAGTATGCAGAGCAACGGGGATAACGGAAGACTGCATCCCAAGAGAGTAGAAATTTTATTAATGACCCCCTCCCAAAAGCTACTTACAGGGAGACAGGTCCACATGGCATGAAAATAGTTGTCTATTGTGTTGAGAGTGCAGGATGAGCATATGTTAGAATCTGTGAGTCCCATCTTGTATATTTTATCTTTGGTGAGATGAGCTCTGTGTATTACCTTGTACTGTATTAGTTGTATATTAGTGTTTTTAGACATTGTGAAGGTATTGAGGCAGATGTCAGACCAGTAGTTGGCACTGGGACTGAACGTTATGTCATTCTCCCATTTTTGAATGGGAAGTGACATCGATGTGTCTAAGTTTAACAAGAGTTTATATAATTTGGAAATTACTTTTTTTGTGCTTTTAATCTTTATTAAGTCCTCTGCCAGAGGTGGGGGCTGTAGGTTATTTATTACAATATTAATATTGGTTTTAAGAACAGATTTTAATTGAAAAAAGTGAAGATATTGATCATTCCCAATGCCATATTTCTTGACAAGATTGTCAAATTACAGAAGACTATTATTATGAAATATGTGATCTAAGTGTGTGATTCCCTTCTCTTTCCAATTGACAAAGTTAAGTGGTGAATTCTTTCGTGTAAAGTCCGGGTTATGCCAAATAGGGGTGTATTTACAGGGGCTTAGTGTAAATTTGGAGATTTGATTGATTTTCCACCAGGCTGCCAGAGTTGTAGAAATGACAGTGTTTTTAAAACAATTATGGCGTTTTATGTTTGTACTCATAAATGGTAAGTCTGCTAGTGAGATATCTTTGCATTGTACTTGTTCTATATCTGCCCATGAATAGTGATGTGTAGTGCTTTTTTTTTTTAAAGATATTTTTTAGGGCATTTTGCCTTTATTGGACAGGACAGGTAAGTGTGAAGGGGGGAGAGAGAGAGGGGGGATGACATGCAGCAAAGGGCCACGGGCTGGATTTGAACCCGGGCCGCTGCGGCAACAGCCTTGTACATGGGGCGCCTGCTCTACCACTAAGCCACCGACGCCCCAATGTGTAGTGCTTTTAATCCATTTCATGATATATTGTAGTTGGTGTGCAAAAAAATAAAACTGAAAATTTGGCGCTTCTAATCCCCCAGTTAATTTGTTTTTTTTGCAGTGTTGCAAGTTTGATCCGTGTTTTTTTATTTTTCCAGTAGAATTTGTTTGTTATAGAATCCAGTAATTGAAACCAGTGGGTAGTAGGTTGAACTGGGATCATTGAAAATAGATAGTTAATTTTTGGCAATGTTATCATTTTGACTGTCGCTATTCTACCTGTAAGAGAGAGTGGTAAATTCATCCACTGATTATAGTCCTCCTCTATGCTTTTCAGAAGTGGAGTGAAATTTAATGTGAACAAGTCTGGCAGGTTAGTGGAGATGTGTATACCTAAGTATTTGATGTTTCCAACAGACAAGGGAGGGGTTGCATTTTGGGATGCAGGATACCATTCTCCTCCATGCAATGGAAGGATTGTGGATTTTGTCCAATTTCAGATATCTTTGCAAACTGGTTGATAAGTGTAATGGATTCTTGCAATGAATTGGATGCTGATTGGAGGTATAGCAATAAATCATCCGCATAAAGACTTATTTTGTGATGATTATTGGATACATAGATGCCCTGGATATTATCATTCTGACAAATAGCAGCAAGAGGTTCGATAAATATGGCAAAGAGTGATGGTGATAGTGGACATCCCTGTCTCATTCCTCTAAGTAATGGAAATGGTTTTGAGGTTATTTCGTTGGTCAGGACTGTAGCCATGGCTGATGTATACAAAGTCTTTATCCAATCAATAAATGAATCTCCAAATCCAAATTTTTTAAGTGTTGCAAATAGGAATTTTCGATTTACACTATCAAAGGCTTTTTCTGCATTAAGGGAGGCAATTATGGTTTTAAGATTATTTATTTTAGAGATGTTTATTAAATTTAAAAGTCTGCGCATGTTATCAGTTTAGTGTCCTCTCTTGATAAAGCAAGTTTGATCTGGGTGTACTATGAGAGGAATTATCTTTTCAACACGATTGGATAGAGCTTTCTTATTATTTTAATATCTGTGTTAATGAGCGATAGTGGGCGGTAACTGGAGCATTGTGTTGGGTCTTTGTCACATTTTAGTAGCAATGACAGGATAGCAGTGTTCATATGTTGAGGAATTTTTGAATTGCGGCTAATTTCCTTCACATCCTGATGAATAGTGGTGAAATTGTGTTCCAAAAATGTTTGAAAAATTCGGCGGGGAAGCCATCTGGACCTGGTGATTTATTATTTGGCATTTGACTTTATTCTCGAAATCTCCGAATTTTTTTTTCTTCAATGTGGCCCTAATACTCCATCGTACCCTAATACTCCGTCGTAATTTACAATATATACACATTATAATAAAGATATGGGATATAGTCAAGATAGCACCACCCAAGTGGCAGCTGGTTACAGTAGTTCCGACCCCCCTTCGTGGATGTGCAGTATGTGGTTCTGAGCGAAGCAGTGGCTAATGTGGCACCTTTCCTGATCTTATAATTACGAGATCCTTATCTCGTAATTATGAAATCTTTTCTCATAATTACGAGATCAGGATCTCGTAATTATGAGATCTTTTCTCGTAATTATGACAAATAAGGTGTCTAATTTTTTTTTATCCAGTGAATGCAATGCGCTTCCATACTCATGTCATTCCCAGTACATGAAAACATGGTTTATGCAGCAGTGTGTGCACAGAAATAAGGGACAAATTGCGTTCTGTATTGATTTTGTAAGGGACAGTACATTTTAAATGTGGGTTGGTCCCGTATTATACGGGACAG
Organism: Epinephelus moara; assembly: GCF_006386435.1. Classification (NCBI taxonomy): domain Eukaryota; kingdom Metazoa; phylum Chordata; class Actinopteri; order Perciformes; family Serranidae; genus Epinephelus; species Epinephelus moara. Next base: position 30,304,131 of record NC_065522.1, on the reverse strand, counting down.
CGGCAACCCTACGTGAGACCCAAACACACTTGGGTAAAAAGGAAAACAACAAATGCTGTGAGATGGCAGTCAAAGGTGACAGAGGTATGATCAAGTTGTCCGAGGTCTCAGGTGTAACAGGTGGTGTGGTCCATGTTTTATTTCCGAATCGCTCCAGAAAAGAGGATTAGCAAACTGTTAGTGTACCGTTCCGTACCATTATGATAGGAAAACATCTGTTGTTGTTCAGCGCTGGAAGTTGCCCCCATGATACCTTCATGCAAGGTATCATGGGGGCTAAGAATAACGTGGATACAAAGCTGGGTTTTCCTTAGTAAAACACCACATTTGTGTTGAAGAATCTTTTATATAATTTCATTTTATTTACTCAGGGTGCCAGTAATAAAACTTGACGCATGGCAAACTCTCGCATCCTATGGACAATCATTCTCACATAATTCACTTTAGACTGAGCACATAAAGAGCCACACTGTAGCCTCCAGACATGATTTCTCTGTAACGTGTGTGTGTGTGTGTGTGTGTGTGTGTGTGNGCAGAGGGAGAGGACTGTGGAGGACCAGAACCAGCCAGGAACTCAGATCCAGATACACATTTACACCCAGAGACTGATGACAAGACTGAAGAGTCTTCTGAACCAGAGACTGATGACAGTGATGATTGGAAGGAGACCAGAGAACCTCAGTCAGGTTTAAACTCTCTGAAAAACCATCAAGTCTCTGTCAATGATTTGATTGTTGGTGAGAAACGATTTAGCTGCTCTGAGTGTGGGAAAAGATTTCGTTACAATGCAGATCTGAAGAAACACATGAGATCTCATACGGGAGAGAAGCCATTTACCTGCTCTGAGTGTGGGAAAAGATTTGGTTACAGCGGAAATTTGACGAAACACATGAGATCTCATACGGGAAAGAAGCCATTTAGCTGCTCTGAGTGTAGGAAAAGATTTTGTTACCGTGGAAATTGGAAGAAACACATGAGATCTCATTCAGGAAAGAAACTATTTACCTGCTGTGAGAGTGGAAAAAGATCTCATACAAGAGAGAAACCATATAGCTGCTCTGAGTGTGGCAAAAGCTATGGTAGAAATGGAGATCTGAAGATACACATGAGATCTCATACTGGAGAGAAACCATTTGGCTGCTCTGAATGTGGGAAAAGATTTGGACATGGCGGAGATTTGAAAAGACACATGAAATGTCATTCAGGAGAGAAACCATTCAGCTGCTCTGAGTGTGGGAAAAGCTTTGCTCGAAATGGATGTCTGAAGAAACACATGAGACGTCATACAGGAGAGAAACCATTCAGCTGCTCTGAGTGTGGCAAAAGCTTTACTGTAAATGGAAGTCTGAAGGAACACATGAGATGTCATACAGGAGAAAAACCATTTAGCTGCTCTGAGTGTGGCAAAAATTTTAATCGTACTGGAAGTCTGAAGGACCACATGAGATGTCATACTGGAGAGAAACCATTTAGGTGCTCGGAGTGTGGGAAAAGATTTGGTCACAGAGGATATCTGAAGAAACACATGAGATCTCATACAGGAGAGAAACCATTTAGCTGCACTGAGTGTGGAAAAAGATTTGGTCGAAAGTTAACTCTGAAGACACACATGAAATCTCATACAGGAGAGAAACCATTTAGCTGCACTGAGTGTGGAAAAAGCTTTGGTCTAAAGGGAGATCTGAAGAGACACATGAGATCTCATACAGGAGAGAAACCATTTAGCTGCTCTGAGTGTGGCAAAAGCTTTAGTCAAAAGGGAGATCTGAACATACACATGAGATGTCATACAGGAGAGAAACCATTTAGCTGTTCAATTTGTAGGAAATCATTTACACAAAATGGACATTTACAGACACACTTTAAAATTCATGACAGAGATAAGTGATTCAACTGTTCAGTCACTTGGCCTAAGAAGGAGACCAGAGAACCAGCCAGCTTTGGGCGGGGTCAGACTGACACAGACCCAAACATTTATGTATGTATGTTTTTAAATGTATGTATTTACTTACTTCCTTACCAAGATCAGTCTTGTACAGCCAGGTGGAGTATTTCCCCTCTGACAGCCAAGCTGGGTCAAAACCTGTCATACGGTGGTAACTGAACTTTTACTGCTTGTCAGGGGCAGGGCATGTAGCACTTTGGCTCTTTCCTGTACTTGGATCCAGAGCAGGAGAGCTACTCTGGCTGCTACTCGCAGGAGAGCAAGTGCTGCCATTTTCACCACCCTAAAATGCATCAAAGTCCACAGATGACCCGACCACAATTGATACCAGATTTAACAGAGGAGGACCAGGAGGAGAAGAACTCCCCCTTCATGCAAAAAGAAAACAAAAAAGCCATCTCCTCATTGCAGTCAAATAAATCACCCAGTAAAGAGGAGTTCTCTCCTGAATTTTATAAGGTGTTAAAAAACGTGCTTGTCCCTCTCTTTAAAGGTGTTTTGAATTTGGCAACAGAAACTCAAACTCTACCAGATTCCTTTTCTATGGCCTTAATAATGGTTATTCATATGTAAAATAATGACCCCAAAAAATGCTCCTCCTATAGGCCTATTAGCCTTCTAAATGCAGACTTTAAGATTATTGCCAGATTAAACAGGTTCCTCTCCAGGTTTATCACCATAGACCAAACAGGTTTTATGAACAAACATTTCTCATCTGATAACCTCTGCAGACTTTTCAACATCATTCATTTAGCAAACACTAGAGATGAACCCACTATTGCACTCTCATTGGATGCGGAAAAGGCCTTTGACTGCCTTGAATGGCCATATCTCCTAAAGGTCCTGAGCAGATTTTGGGTTTGGTGCGTCCTTCATTAACTACCACGAACCAAACGCAAAGACAGCCACAGATGGTGTAATATCAATCCCCATTACATTACAAAGAAGCAGCAGACGGGGTTGGCCGCTTTCTGCCATGCCTTTTGTCCTAGCAATAGAGCCACTGGCACAAGCAGTGAGACAAGACCCAGACATAAGAGGTGTCCAGGTTGGTCAGTTAACACACAAAATTAGCTGATTGGCTGATGACATAATTTCATTTCTGGCACACCCAGCCCAGTCTCTTACCAGATTACAATCTCTTCTGAACAGTTATACTACAATATCTGGCTACAAAGTGAACCATGAAAAGAGTGAAACACTTCCTTTGACCAAAGCCAAACAGTGTGACCTGAAGTGTGACCCGGTCAGAATCCTTTAAATGGGTTCCAGATGGGTTTACATACTTGGGTATCCGGGTGGATAGCAATCTGAAGAACTTGTTCAAACTGAACTGTCCTCCACTGATTCAGAAAATAGAGGATGATCTAAACAGGTGGACAGACCTACCCCTAACCTTATTTAGCAGAGTCAGTTGTGTAAAGGTGAACATTTTACCCGAGGTTAATGTACTAATTTCAATCACTTCCTATGCCTCTCCCCAATAGTCTCTATAAAACTCTTAACAAAAACATAATAATGTTCATCTGGAATCATAAAGTACCCAGGGTGAGCCTAGAGAAGTTATCATTGGATCATAAAATGGGTGGCCTCCGACTCCCTAACCTAAAATTTTACTACTGGGCAGCACAAATGAAATTTCTCCTATCTTTATTTGAATGATCCTGTGCGCGGGGGGGAATGGCACTGCCTGCCCTGACCAGGGTGGAGGAAGCATCAATGTCAGAACAGCTTGTTTGCTACTGTGGATGCCAGACTTAAATTGGTCAATTATAATTTAATTCATCTGCTCTATCTCACCCCCAAAAAACTACATCGGCATAAACCTACATTTTCAATTATCAAACGAGGGAGCAGTGTTACATCGGTAGCACATATACTAAAATTGCAACAGGCAGAGGAACATGTCCGAATCCAGCTCAAGGTAAACACAGGCGTTCATTTCTCCTTTCCGTTATGTTGTCGGATAATAAAACTAACAATCCGAGCCTATCTGTGTGGAAAAAAATGCACTTTAAGTGGACGTATTTGGCATTGTTTGATGCTGTCTGAGTGCCCTATTATGTAATATAGCGAGCGCTCACGGGCTGAAGGCAGGTCAGCCCTAGCTTCGCACTGGAGAAATATCAAATATTGAACATCCTATCACTCATTTAGACAAAAGTAGATCGGAAAATAGGGCCCAGGTTGAAAAAAACATTAGTTCCCCTTTAAAGGCTGGATGTAACCATTCTGATGTTACATTTATGGATTCCCTGTGTAAACTGTCTATTAATATTTAGTGATCTTAATTTTGTGTCCTTGTGTACATGGTCTGTGTGGATTTTATCA
>NC_065522.1:30287141-30293754 GCF_006386435.1 Epinephelus moara | reverse complement strand
TGTCATTCCCAGTACATGAAAACATGGTTTATGCAGCAGTGTGTGCACAGAAATAAGGGACAAATTGCGTTCTGTATTGATTTAGTAAGGGACAGTACATTTCAAATGTGGGATGGTCCCATATTATACAGGACAGTGGCGACCCTACGTGAGACCCAAACACACTTGGGTAAAAAGGAAAACAACAAATGCTGTGAGATGGCAGTCTGAGGTGACAGAAAAGAGGATTAGCAAACTGTTAGTGTACCGTTCCATACCATTATGATAGGAAAACGTCTGTTCTGGTTCAGCGCTGGATGCTGTGTCTATAATTCATGCAAGGTATCATGGGGGCTAAGAATAACGTGGATACAAAGCTCAGTTTACCTGAGTAAAACACCACATTTGTGTTGAAGAATCTTTTATATAATTGTATTTTATTTACTCAGGCTGCCAGTAATAAAACTTGATGCATGGCAAACTCTGGCATCCTATGGACAATCATTCTCACATAATTCACTTTAGACTGAGCATATAAAGAGCCACACTGTAGCCTCCAGACATGATTTCTCTGTAACGTGTGTGTGTGTTGTGTGTGTTGTGTGTGTGTTGTGTGTGTTGTGTGTGTGTGTGTGTTTACTGTTTCCTGCAGACGTCCAGCAGCTGTCAGTGGTTAAAGAAGAGGTTCCCCCTGAGCAGCAGGAGTGGAGCTCCAGTGTGGACCAGGAGGACCCAGAGCCTCCACACATTAAAGAGGAACAGGAGGAACTCTGGATCAGTCAGGAGGGAGCGCAGCTTCAAGGGCTGGAGGAGGATGATATCACCAAGTTCACATTCACTCCTGTCCCTGTGAAGAGTGAAGATGATGAAGAGAAACCTCAGTCCTCACAGCTTCATCAAAGACACACTGAACAGATGGAAACAGAAGCAGAGGGAGAGGACTGTGGAGGAGCAGAACCAGCCAGGAACTCAGATTTGGACAGACATTTACAACCAGAAATTGATGACAAGACTGAAGAGTCTTCTGATCCAGAAACTGATGACAGTGATGATTGGAAGGAGACCAGAGAACCTCAGTCGGGTTTAAACTCTCTGAAAAATGATCAAGTCTCTGTCAATGATTTGGTTGTTGGTGAGAAAGGATTTAGCTGCTCTGAGTGTGGGAAAAGATTTGGTCACAGTGGAGATCTGAAGAAACACATGAGAACGCATACAGGAGAGAAACCATTTAGCTGTTCTGAGTGTGGGAAAAGATTTGGTCACCGTGGAGATCTGAAGAAACACATGAGAACTCATACAGGAGAGAAACCATTTAGCTGCTCTGAGTGTGGCAAAAGATTTGGTCACAGTGGAGATGTTAAGAAACACATGAGAACTCATACAGGAGAGAAACCATTTGGCTGCTCTGGGTGTGGGAAAAGATTTAGTCGTCGTGGAATTCTGAAGCAACACGTGATGGCTCGTACAGGAGAGAAACCATTTAGCTGCACTGAGTGTGAGAAAATATTTTGTTACAGTGGCGATCTGAAGAAACACATGAGATTTCATTCTGGGGAGAAACCATTTACCTGTTCTAAGTGTGGCAAAAGATTTGGTCACAGTGGAGATCTGAAGAAACACATGAGATTTCATACAGGTGAGAAACCATTTAGCTGCTCTGAGTTTGGGAAAAGATTTGTTAATAGTGGAGCTCTGAAGAGACACATGAGATGTCATACAAGAGAAAAACCATTTAGCTGCTCCGGTGGTTACTGGACTTTTACTGCTACAAATGTGTTAACTAACTATGCTAAAGCTTTACAACCTATTCAGGGCTGCCAACGATAACATTAACATGACAAACAGCAAGGCTACGGCTAACAAGTTAATATACTGACACTCTTCAGACAGACATGCACAGACACACACACACATATCGGACAGCCTCTCAGTCCTTAGCCGCTAATGGTAGCTCATGTACAACACAGGTACCACACAGAAACTTTTACAAAGGGTCATAATGTGCTGGTAGTGACTGTCAAATCGCCAGCGAAAGTTGTTTACACTGCGGACACGGAGAACAGCTGTTAGTGCCTGCTCTCATGGGACAAAGATCCTCTGAGAAGAAAGACAGTTCACTCTGCTCTGCCGCCAGGAACAAACTGGGAGGCAAAGATCCTCTCTGAGGAAGAGGGTTCACTTTGCTGCAGGGTTCACTAAAATGTTTTTTGTTTTTTTCTTTTTAATAAATTGAACACACATTAAAGAACATACAAGATCCTGTAGAGAATTAATATATATAATACAATACAATAAACATTGTCAAATTAAATGAAGGTACTTGGCTACAATCGCCTATTAAGAATAATTAAATATGATGTGAAACATGACACACTGTTACTCAGATGTTGCATATTCTTTGGAAAAAAAAAAAAAAACGCAGAGAAGTCTCGAAATTAGAGTATTGAAAAGTATGGAATTTTGAAATTCCAAATGTGTAGGAACCCTGTTATATAATTAAAGATATGTAGGCTATGTTAGGTGAATACTCTTGTCAAATGCATAGTGTTGAAACATTTAATTTTGATCTTCCTTAGTCCATTTAGACTTTATTTTATCACAACAATAACAATTAATATTATGAATTGTTTCACATTTTAATTTAATTTTAATAACATTTATCACACAGCATTTTGTGGAAAAGTCAAATGTTCAGTTCACAGTCTTATAAACTCAGTACTGTTTTTCAACACATATATTGTTTTGTCTTCATTCAGTGTAGTTAGCACATATTGTTATTGCGCCATTGGTTTTGGCATGATGCCCCAATAAATTTGTATTTATCAAAGGCCAAAGTGGCCTTGCCCTAAAAATGACTTAATTACAGGCCTGCGTTCCGTACCATTATGATAGGAAAACGTCTGTTCTGATTCAGCGCTGGAAGCTGCGTCTATAATTCATGCAAGGTATCATGGGAGCTAAGGATAACGTGGATACAAAGCTCGGTTTTCTTGAGTAAAACACCACATGTGTATTGAGAAGAATCTTTTATATAATTTTATTTCATTTACTCAGGCTGCCAGTAATAAAACTTGACGCATGGCAAACTCTGGCATCCTATGGACAATCATTCTCACATAATTCACTTTAGACTGAGCACATAAAGAGCCACACTGTAGTCTCCAGACATGATTTCTCTGAAACGTGTTTGTGTGTGTTTCCTGTTTCATGCAGACGTCCAGCAGCTGTTGGTGGTTAAAGAAGAGGTTCCCCCTGAGCAGCAGGAGTGGAGCTCCAGTGTGGACCAGGAGGACCCAGAGCCTCCACACATTAAAGAGGAACAGGAGGAACTCTGGATCAGTCAGGAGGGAGAGCAGCTTCAAGGGCTGGAGGAGGATGATATCACCAAGTTCACATCCACTCCTGTGAAGAATGAAGATGATGAAGAGAAACCTCAGTTCTCACAGCTTCATCAAAGACACACTGAACAGATGGAAACAGAAGCAGAGGGAGAGGACTGTGGAGGAGCAGAACCAGCCAGGAATTCAGATTTGGATAGACATTTACAACCAGAGACCGATGACAAGACTGGAGAGTCTTCTGATCCAGAAACTGATGACAGTGATGATTGGACGGAGACCAGAGAACCTCAGTCATGTTTAAACTTTCTGAAAAATGATCAAGTCTCTTTCAGTGATTTGATTGTTTGTGAGAAACGATTTAGCTGCTCTGAGTGTGGGAAAAGATTTGGTTACAGGGGAGATCTGACGAAACACATGAGAACTCATACAGGAGAGAAACCATTTAGCTGCTCTGAGTGTGCGAAAAGATTTGGTCACCGTGGAGATTTGACGAAACACATGAGAACTCATACAGGCGAGAAACCATTTAGCTGCTCTGAGTGTGGGAAAAAATTTGGTCACAGTGGAGATGTTAAGAAACACATGAGAACTCATACAGGAGAGAAACCATTTAGCTGTTCTGAGTGTGGTAAAAGATTTGGTCGTCGTGGAATTCTGAAGCAACACATGATGGCTCGTACAGGAGAGAAACCATTTAACTGCACTGAGTGCGAGAAAATATTTTGTTACAGTGGAGATCTGAAGAAACACATGACATTTCATTCTGGGGAAAAGCCATTTAGCTGTTCTGAGTGTGGGAAAAGATTTGGTCAGAGTGGAGATCTGAAGAAACACATGAGAATTCATACAGGAGAGAAACCAATTAGCTGCTCTGAGTGTGGGAAAAGATTTAGTCATAGTGGAGATCTGAAGAAACACATGAGAACTCATACAGGAGAGAAACCATTTATCTGCTCTGAGTGTGGGAAAAGGTTTAGTCGTCGTGGAATTCTGAAGCAACACATGATAGCTCATACAGGAGAGAAACCATTTTGCTGCACTGAGTGTGAGAAAAGATTTAGTCACAGTGGAGATCTTAAGAAACACATGACATTTCATTCCGGAGAGAAATGAAACTCAGCTGCTCTGAGTGTGGGAAAAGATTTGGTTACAGCTGTGATCTGAAGGGACACATGAGATCTCATATGGGAGAGAAACCATTTAACTGCTCTGAATGTGGGAAAATGTTCGGTTACAGTGGAGATCTGAACAAACACATGAGATTTCATACAGGTGAAACTATTGAGCTGCTCCGGTGGTTACTGGACTTTTACTGCTACAAATGTGTTAACTAACGGTGCTAAAGCTTTACAAGCTATTCAGGGCTGCCGACGATAGATTTTTTTCTGACATCTAACCAACTAACCCATAGAGTGATGGACATTGAATATTTATCGAGGATCATTTCAGACCATTCCCCACTGACACTCTCATTGTTAATACTTGAAAAAATCCAGGGACCATACACGTGGCAGCTGAACCCAACTTTGCTCAAAAAAGCTGATTTTTGTAAATTCATGAGAAACCAAATTAAGTTTGTCTGTGAAACAAACTGTGCCTCTTCCCCCAGTAGCTTTGTATTGTGGGACACAATGAAAGCCTTCTTAAGAGGGCAGATAATTTCTTATACCAATAGTTTAAAAACACATGGCTGAAATGAATGAGCCTGAGAAAGAAGTCCTATGTTTGGAAACACTCAAGGGAGACCTACTAAACTTGAGTAAACAAAAAGCTTAAATATAACCTCTTGAACACATACAGAATAAAAATAAATATTCTTTGAACCAAACACACATGCTATGAATTGGGGGGAAAAGGCGCAGAAAGTTTTGGCTTGGCAGTTGAAGACAGGGGAGAAATCGAGAATTGTTAATTCCATAGATACTTAAAATGGGACTGTAGCAAGAAACCTGAATGAAATGAATGATTGCTTTAAACACTATTATTCTGCATTATATACATCAAAGTCCACAGATGACCCTGCCACAATTGATACCTCTATACCACAAACCACGCGCAAAGACAGCCACAGATGGTTTAATGTCAACCCCCATTACATTACAAAGAAGCAGCAGATGGGGTTGGCCGCCTTCTGCCGTGCCTTTTGTCCTAGCAATAGAGCCACTGGCACAAGCAGTGAGACAAGACCCAGACATAAGAGGTGTCCAGGTTGGTCAGTTAACACACAAAATTAGCCGATTGGCTGATGATATCATTTTATTTCTGACACACCCAGCCCAGTCTCTTACCAGATTACAATCTCTTCTGAACAGTTATACTACAATATCTGACTACAAAGTGAACCATGAAAACAGTGAAACACTTCCTTTGACCAAAGCCAAACAGTGTGACCTGAACGGGTCAGAATCCTTTAAATGAGTTCCGAATGGGTTTGCTTACTTGGGTATCCGGGTGGATAGCAATCTGAAGAATTTGTTCAAACTGACCTGTCCTCCACTGATTCAGAAAATAGAGGATGATCTAAACAGGTGGACAGACCTACCCCTAACCTTATTTAGAAGTCAGTTGTGTAAAGGTGAACATTTTACCCGAGGTTAATGTACAGTACTTATTTCAATCACTTCCTATTCCTCCACCCAATAGTCTCTATAAAACTCTTAACAAAAACATAATCATATTCATCTGGAATCATAAAGTACCCAGGGCGAGCCTAGAGAAGTTATTGTTGGACCATAAAATGGATAGCCTCTGACTCCCTAACCTAATCTTTTACTACTGCGCAGCACAAATGAAATTTTCTTGTCTTTATTTGAATGATCCTGTGCGTCTCCCTGGACCGAAATTGAACTTCCTGACCTTGATGAAGAGGCGGGAAGTGATTTTATTCATGAATGGAATTCAAAAAGTAAGGCGTGGAGGAGGTGTTTCACTGTAACAGAGGTTCCAGGTAGTGTCAATGTCAGAACAGCTTGTTTGCTACTGTGAATGCCAGACTTAAATTGGTCAATTATAATTTTCTTCATCTGCTCTACCTCACCCCCAAAAAATGACATCGGCATAAACCTACATTTTCAATGATCTGTTAAAGATGCCACATTCCTGAGGGCACCATCTTACACTGCACGTGGCAGTGTACTAAAGTAACATAATTTTGGTATGATATATGCAACATATTGACCAAAATCATGGATACACAGATCCCATTAGACCCAGGACTCTGTCTTCTAGGAAACATAACAAACTTGAAACTAAATCAGAGTTCCAGGAAATTCATTGATATTGCTCTTGCTGTT
>NC_065522.1:30280879-30282469 GCF_006386435.1 Epinephelus moara | reverse complement strand
GCGCAGTTTCAAAATGACAATCTCAAAAAGCCAGCACAAATACCAAACTTAATAAAGCAAAAAAGTAAGAAAACCAAGAAAACAAGCAGGAGCGACTGCAACAGGCTGCACGCGTGGGCGCATGCGCACTAGCAGCTCCATGCAACATAATTCAGATAGACGGGGTGGGAACAATGGGTTAACAATGAGTTAAACCTTGTTTGTTTAGGTTTCCTTATATTAGTGATCATGTTATTATTATGCAGTCTATAATCATCTGTCCTATGCCTGATGAATTTTCTTATCAATCTTTTTAGCTTAGATTTAGCTTACATTGGAGCCATTATTATGGGCTGAAATATGTGCCACCAGAAACTGAATTTGAATCATTTATATTTGAATTTGAATTTCTAAACTTCAATAATTGCATTGAAAAACTGAATCTGAATAGTATAATTTGAAATTGAATTTATTTCTATATATCTTCACATTCAGTTCTCACAATTCTGTTTCAATTTACTAATATAATATAACTGCAGGTTTGTTCAATAAATATTCAGTCTGTCGATGTTTATACGCCGCATCAGCTTCTGTGGTGTCGTTAGCTTCTCTGGTGCCGTTAGCTTCTCTGGTGTCGTTAGCTTCTCTGGTGTCGTTAGCTTCTCTGGTGCCGTTAGCTTCTCTGGTGTCGTTAGCTTCTCTGGGATCGTTAGCTTCTCTGGGATCGTTAGCTTCTCTGGTTCCGTTAGCTTCTCTGGTGTCTGGTGCCACGTGTTTTTTTTTTTGTTTGTTTGTTTTTTTGTTCAGTTGACCAATGACGGTTGAGGACATTTCCAGGGCAAACCATCACCTTTTGGAATCGAAACAGAGAGCAAAGAGAATCTCAGAAACAAACTTTATAACTTTCATTTAGCTTTTGCCTCATCATTTACTTTATTCATTGTTTTTATTTTATAATAGTGTATTTTATAGGTGTAATCTAAAATATTTATTTCAAGTAGAGTTGTTTAAAATATTATTTAGGATAATTTTTAATGGATATTGTAAGTCTAGTTTATTATTTAGTAGTTTTAGACAGACTATGTCTCTTTCTGTGGAAGATGCTGTTACAGGCTGAGCCTAACGTGTGTGTTTGTGTGTGTGGAGCTGTGTATGTGTGTAGTTGATGTAGGAGGTATGAGATGTTAGTGCGCCGGGTGTGGTGCGTGACGTCAGACAGATGCGCCACATAGATATACAGTCCCTGCGTTCCAATACCCATACTACCATACTATTTAGTATGCCAGAAAAAGAATTAGTGTCTCCCAATACATAGTATGTCAGATGCAGTATGCCAAAAGTACCAGGATGTTCTACTACATCCAGTCATATTTCGCAGTATGCATGTCAGTATGCTTCTTTGGCCATTCTGACCCACAATCCTTTGCACAGCGGAAGTTACGTCGCACTGACTGAGCTGCGTGTACAACCAACGCCCACACTTCCTTTCATGCATGGTTTATTTAATTTGAGATACTAAGACACTACATATTAGGACTGCAATGATCTGATTATATACTGTCACATATCATACAGTTTTGCAAGAACATGGTTACAACATTCAACTTTATT
>NC_065522.1:30275769-30279959 GCF_006386435.1 Epinephelus moara | reverse complement strand
TATGTCACGTTGGTGCCATGAAACAGATAGTTGACAATTTGGAATAACACATACACCGACATAGCTGTTTGACAAAGCATCATAATTTTATAAGTAATATTATATAAATGTTAACCTTTTTTCTTTAAGTTGTGTGACATAGCGTTAGCTTAATTTGGCATTAGGACCAGATCAGGACAGTGACTTTACTTGATTAGCTTAAAAGAAGGATCACTTTTTGAGATATATATCTCATTAAACATGTTCGTAACAGTAAAATATTGTAAAACAACTTTTTACCTGTGGAATGTTATTCCCTTCTGCTTGGTTTTAACACTTCTTTCGTTCGTACACCCAAATGTAGAGCAAAAATGTGACATTTTTGCCGAGTCTGACACAGGTCTGTACCGGTCAGAGCACCTAGGCAAGATGGCGGCGGTATTGACGCATCCCACAAGCCAGGGTGCGGCATCTATGTATATATATCTATGGATGCACCCAGGAAGAAAGCGAGACATGTGCCATGTTGTTTACATCCAGCAGCCACAGTGAGGAAGCCTACACCGTTCTGTATGCTGTTTTTGAGTTATTTTTCCTCTATGAAAAAGTCAGACACTGATGAGAGAGGCTGTGCATCATTCCTGCAGTACTGCAAATAAAGTGCCGTTCTTCAACGCAGACGAAATCCCGGTGTTTATGTGTTGTTGCCACAACAAGCTAACACAAGCTAAAGGAGCTAGTGGTCTTCGGAGGTCCCGTTACTACGGTTCGGGGGTCTGCCAGCTTGGCGTTGGTAACAATGCATTAGCTTCTCTTCCCATCTCAGTCAGGGACAAACACAAAGAGATCTTTTTGTCTCTACTGAATGGAGAACATGTTTTTGGTGTACTTCCCACTGGGTACGGAAAGAGTGTTTGTTTTGGGTATTTTGGACAATAAATGGATATGGTAAGTAATTTTATTAACATTATTTTGCAACGCAAAATGAACAATTTTTCTGAAAGTTTGACATTATCCACTTCTAAAATAAAAAGAATCACTCTTTTAACTTGTGTTTTGTATGCTATTATTGCTTGAATGTTGTCTATGTTGTGGTTCTAAATTGACCAATATCCTTGTGTTATATGTTAAAAAAAAATTAGTTGCATCTTGACGCACAACATATTGTGCTTGTAATCAGTCCACTTAAAGCCTTTATGAAGGACCAGGTTAGCCACTGGACTTCCCATGGCATCAGATGTGCTGTTGTCACCAGTGACATTTTAAGGGAAGACAAGCAAAGTGAGTGACAATAGCATGATTATTAAGAACCTTGGCTTTTTTAAAATACATTTTAAGGTCATCGTAACCTGTGTATACGCATTGCTTTTTGAAGAAAAAAAAACGTGGCAACTGACAGGTCAGGTGACATTAACAGTGCCTGTCTATTTCTTTTAATGTGCAATACCACCCCTGACCGCTATTGTAGCGCTGTGGCGCAGTTGAAAGCAGGTAGTGCTTTTGAGGGAAACAACGAATGAGTCACACAGGAAAACTTGGTTGGCGTTGGTTAAAAGTGCCTTTTTATGAACAAATATGGAATATACAGTACATTTGGAAGGGCGTACTTAGGGATGACATCCATGGCACTCAGGTAAGGACTTTATTTTTTGCATTTGAACATTTGTGTTAAAGTACGTTGTTCCTTTACTGGCGCTCTGCTCCCATATGGACGTTAACTCCGAGAATGTACTGTAAAATCTACAGGGCAGTCTCGATCCGGGGCTAGCTTTTCAGGTGCCGTTAGCTTCTCTGGTGTTGTTAGCTTTTCCGGTGTCGTGCCAAAGTAATTATCCTCGACAGGAAGTGTATCCCCTAGCCGTGGGAGCGTGCATGCATTCAGCGAAGATGGAGCCACATTACTGCGTTTGATTTCACCTAAATAAATGAAAACTACCAACATTTGCATTGTTTGATTCATCGTTTTAGTGTTGTGATTTTATCAACAAGGTTTTGCAAAGTAACACATGGCTCATCCGTCAAAATAAATGCTCTTCTGTACGTATTAACGTCGTATGACACACTGTACTGAACTGAAAAACCAAGGCAACCTTGTCTTTTTCCTCCTATAAATTGACATATAATGCGCTGTAATTCACGATTTTGTAAATGATTTATTGAATTAAATAACTTTGATATTAAAAATCAAGATCACTGTAATTGTTTGCTGGCCTCAATTAGGTCTGTCTTCTACTGAGGTCAAGCCAGCCCTCACTTGGAAACATTTGGTCAAGCCAGTCCTCACATTGTTTTGCAGTGCGCGCATATACTACACATTACGGCAAAAGCGAGAAAGGACTGATTTCAAAGTAAAAGCAAGCTTCCAAAACGACCTCAGGGTGTAGTAAAAGCCAGCTTCCAAAACGACCTCAGGGTGTCACCCAGAAAACATCATGTCAATCTGACGTAGCATTTCAGAATAAAAGCCCTCTGAACTGTCATATTTCACTGTGCTCCTTGTTAAAAGCCCTCTGAACTGTCATATTTCACTGTGCTCCTTGTACATTAAGATTAACATTTAAAAAAATACCCGTTATTACTCAACCGTTCAACTTCAGACTGATAGTACACAACCTTTCTTTAGACAAAGACAACAAAAAAACAAAAATGATCAAAGGTAACATATTTTCTCATCCAAAGTCCGGAGTTGACATTAAAGTCAGAGGCAGAATCACATGCATTACAAAACATGTTGTTCATCTGTTAAAATGTCCGTGCGATTTATATTATGTTGGTAAAACAAAACGTGAGTTTAAAACCAGAATCTGCGAACCCAAGTGTTCCATTCGTAATAATGACGAAAAATCGTCCGTTGCGAGACACTTTAATAGTCATGAACACACTGTAAGTGAACTACATTACATGGGCATTGAGACGGTTAGCATGCCACGCAGAGGTGGTAACAGGGATAAGATCCTGCTTCAGAGAGAGACATATTGGATCCATTTCTTAGACACACTTATCCCTATGGGTTTAAATGAGGAAATCTCATTTGCATGTTTTTTTATGAATCGTGTGTAATCCTCATTAGGTCTATTTTTGTTGTTAATTTCTTTGTTGTTAATTCTTTTCTTTTGCATGGTCACGTGACTTAGTCACCAACTGACTCCCACTGCTGTGATTTACAAGCTGCGTCAGTCGGGTTGATTTATATTTAAGCGCACCTGTGTGTGCTGTTGTATTGTTTGCCAGAGCACACTGAAGAAGGGCCAGACCTGAAACGTCTGTGTGGAAAAATAAAATTTTATAAACTTGGAGTGCTGTTCCTCTCATTTTTTAGAATTAAATCAGAGTACATTGGACATAGTGTTTAGTCATCTATTTTGAGTGTGTGATATATGTGTGTCTCATATATTGTTGCCAGGCAACCACCCCATCACGTCCTTACGCTAAACTTTCCCTGTAATCATTCTGCCGTCAGTCAGTCAGGGTGTCAGTGAGCATGTGAATGGCGGTCCTGCGTGTTGAAGTCTCGTATCCACGGCAGCGATGACGCTAAGTGACTGACCTGCCATTCTGTGTCATGCTCCTCTGCAAATTCTAATTTAATATTTCTCTGCTATGTTCCATGAAACTCTTTTGGTTTAATATTTCTCATGTCATTCCCAGTACATGAAAACATGGTTTATGCAGCAGTGTGTGCACAGAAATGAGGGACAAATTGCGTTCTGTTTTAATTTAGTAAGGGACAGTACATTTTCAGTGGCAACCCTACGTGAGACCCAAACACACTTGGATAAAAAGGAAAACAACAAATGCTGTGAGATGGCAGTCTGAGGTGACAGAAAAGAGGATTAGCAAACTGTTAGTGTACCGTTCCGTACCATTATGATAGGAAAACGTCTGTTCTGGTTCAGTGCTGGGAGCTGCGTCTATAATTCATGCAAGGTATCATGGGGGTTAAGAATAACGTGGATACAAAGCTCTGTTTTCCTGAGTAAAACACCACATTTGTGTAGAAGAATCTTTTATATAATTTTATTTTTTTTCCTCAGGCTGCCAGTAATAAAACTTGACGCACGGCAAACTCTCACATCCTATGGACAATCATTCTCACATAATTCACTTTAGACTGAGCAGGTAAAGAGCCAGACTGTAGCCTCCAGACATGATTTCTCTGTAATGTGTGTGTGTGTGTGTGTGTGTGTGTGTGTGTGTGTGTGTGTGTGTGT
>NC_065522.1:30263155-30275073 GCF_006386435.1 Epinephelus moara | reverse complement strand
TGAAATTGAAGAACGGAGGAGGAGAGAGAGAGAGAGGCGCAACAGGTAGAGGACGAGAGAGGAGGAATGGCTGCTGCAAGGCTGCGTAGCTCTGGAAATTGGTGGTGTACCTGTGAATGCTGTGCCCCAGTGCCCACAGAAGAGGAATGCCTCTGTTGCAAGGAATGGGACCAGTTGTAGCCTTATTTTCAAGGTCTGGATGTGACCGAGGACGAGACACCTCCACCTGGAGTAGTATCCAGCTGGACTTTATCTAGAGCTCACGAGGTATAATTCGGCCGTGCTTTGGAAAGCAGAGCTAAATGGTAAACAAACATGGCAGCACACCGGGAAGGTAAGACAACACGTTTACATGTCGTTTTCTATATGTTCTCTGACATTTATCCTAACGATATGAGGCGGTCTTTGTGGAAAAAAAGCTTGTTTAGTGGATTAACTTTGCACTTGAAGGTTGCCCATTCACTTACGTTTTAACAGGTCTGACGCTACTATGCGCCCCGGCTGTATCTAGGCTAACGGCTAACATGCTAACTATTATTTTTATGTCACTAGTCACTTGAAACAAATTTAGGACGATAGGAGACAGGTTGAAATACACCGAAATTTCCCTTTAATTGGATAAAAATAAAAAGTCAGACTCTGTGAGACGAACTCTCACTTCTGCCAGGGGTTTTTCATCTTACACAGCACCAGCAGGGCACTGTGGCTTGTTTGTGTAGTGTTTGATTCCAGCCACTTATATCCCTTTTCAACAGACATGAGCTGGCTTGGTTTGACTTTGCTTGTCTCTCTGTATGTGTGTATGTGTATCATTTGAGAGATCGTGACCTGGGACTTTGAGGTGCAGGAGGATGTTGTTCTGTAGTGTATAGGCTAGCTGTATTCTGTTTGTTGGTTCAAATTAGGAAAAAAGTAAAATTTTTGTTCATTGAAGCATGAGGAGCAGAGGAGAAGAGAGAAGGAGAGGAGGATGGTGCTGTAAGATCACGTCACATTACTGTATATCGTTCAGGAATATGTTTGAGTTTGGAGGGTTCAAACGTGTTGGAGGTTTTGGATATTGGAAATTTTGGACATTTCATGTAGGCTACAGTGGGTTGCATGTCATATTTGTGGGATTTGATTTAGGGATGTCCCGATCACATTTTTTTTGCATCCCATCCGATACGAGTCCTTTATTTTGAAACCGAGTCCGATCCGATACTTTGCACAGCATTAAGAAAGAAAAAAAAAAGAATGCATCCAAGTTGTCCCATCAGGTTTTTCTTTTTATTTAAATAGTATCCAAAAAGCTTATTGGTGGTTCAACAGCACAAAATGTAAACAAATTCAACATCTTCTTCTTGTCTTCAACAAATCCATTGAGCAACAATGTTTCCCCTATATGCAACTAGCAGCGGTGGTGCTCCGCTGCTGAAATATGACCCCTGCTGCTGATTTATTTTTCTTTTTTTGTTTTCGCTCTTTAGAAACTACCGTTACATTATTTGGCGCTACAGACACTTCATATCCAGGTCAATTCACACACTTGTGAGTAAAGCATAAAAGAGGAGAGGGCTCCGTCTGATCTCTTCATAAACTAAAGTTATATTATTTTGAGCAAACAGAAGTTTGGGGGCGGGACACAATCAGTTGTGATTTTTTGTTTTTTAATTGCATGCATGCAAATCATGCCCACAGAGCGCTTGAGATTGCCAGCATATTTCACGATTTCATAGAGGCTCATCACCATCACCAAGTCATTCAAAAAGCACTACACGGAGAGTCATATCCTCACCTTTACTGTTTATTTCTCTTAAACAGCCAAGAGTACATGGAGCCAGCCATCACCCTCCTTTTCACTGCTTCGCTGTTAGTTAATGCTACTTCTAGTTTCAGGGTCTCAGGCATGTTATGTCCACTCACGTTCTCATCTCTCGCCTCTCACAGATTCCCAATTCTCCTCATCATCTTCCCTTTCTCCCAGTGTATGGGACTACTGTATACATCAGTGGATATGGATGATTATCAGAATATGAGCCCCTAATTGAGCTTGGTTAAACTAACTGATCATGTTGGAGAATATATTTATAAAAATATTTGTTCCACAATTTCATTTATTTTATAATTGTGGTGTCGGAAAATACATTTGTTCAATTTCAATCCTTTAGGCTATTTAGAATTGGGGGGGACAATTTGTGTTTTTCTGAAATTGGGTGGGGGATGCATGTCCCCCCCTTCCCCCCCGGGATCTGTTATTATATGAAGAGTCCCTTGAAGGGACTCTTCATATAATAACATAACAATATACTATTTATCGTGTTATACAGTGAAACGGTTCACCTTATAACGTGATGACATATTGTTTACACGACGGCATGTAATTTCTGTCTCTACATGGTCGCACCTTTACAATCCTCCTCTGCTCTCTGTATCGGTTCGATGAGTTCGGCCCCGATGCGTGCACACACACACACACACAAGGTGAGCACACAAGAGCGCGGCTCGGGCCGCATTTTTCTGACAGACAATTTGTTTCTTCGTTCATTTCAACTGCTGCATCTGCTTGTGCTTCAGCTGAAGCACTTCCACACTCCTCCATCTCAGTAACTCGCCAGTATCGGCCGCTCCTTCTGGGTCAATTCCACGCTAGATTTCCGAGATTCACCCTTTTGGTTTCCATTTAGCCGAAAACTATTTTTTAATCTTTTTTTTAACTCAGTAACGGATGTGATCTCCAATGTAGCTCAGTACAATACTTTTTTAAAATTTACTTCAATAAAAGTAAAATTACAGATTTCAAAAACTACTGAAAAAATTACACACAAAAACTACTCAATTACAATAACGTGAGTAAATGTAATAAGTTACTTTCCACCTCTAAATTTAGCTAACATAGCATATCATAAAAGTGGCTTTAAATGGTCCATAATGTCATCTACATTGTGTTGTTTTGTAAGGCAGCGGATACTGTGCCATTACCGACATTTTATTTACTCAGGCTGCCAGTTATCAAACTGACTCACGGCAAACTGTCGCATCCCATGGACAATCATTCTCACATAATTCACTTTAGACTGAGCAAATAAAGAACCACACTGTAGCCTCCAGACTTGACAAGAGTAACAGTACATGTTAATGACTGCTATGAAATTAAAGCTCACCTCAACCTCACTCACTCTGACACAGCTGAGTGAACACTGTGAAGCTGTTTGATGCTCAGAGATCTGTAGAAGTTCAGTAAGGAGTTTTTGAGCTGTGATGTGAATGAACGACAACATTTCTCTGTAACATCTGTGTGTTTCCTGTTTCCTGCAGACGTCCAGCAGCTGTTGGTGGTTAAAGAAGAGGTTCCCCCTGAGCAGCAGGAGTGGAGCTCCAGTGTGGACCAGGAGGACCCAGAGCCTCCACACATTAAAGAGGAACAGGAGGAACTCTGGATCAGTCAGGAGGGAGAGCAGCTTCAAGGGCTGGAGGAGGATGATATCATCAAATTCACATCCACTCCTGTCCCTGTGAAGAGTGAAGATGACGAAGAGAAACCTCAGTCCTCACAGCTTCATGAAAGACAAACTCAGCAAATGAGAACAGAAGTGGAAGGAGAGGACTGTGGAGGACCAGAACTAGCCAGGAATTCATATTTGGATACACATTTTCAACCAGAGACTGATGACAAAACTGGAGCGTCTTCTGAACCAGAGACTGATGACAGTGATGATTGGAAGGACACCAGAGAACCTCAGTCAGGTTTAAACTCTCTGAAAAATGATCAAGTCTCTGTCAATGATTTGATTGTTGGTGAGAAACTATTTAGCTGCTCTGAGTGTGGGAAAAGATTTGGTTACAGTGGAGGTCTGAAGAAACACATGAGAACTCATACAGGAGAGAAACCATTTAGCTGCTCTGTGTGTGAGAAAAGATTTGGTCACAGTGGAGTTCTGAAGAAACACATGAGAACTCATACAGGAGAGAAACCATTTAGCTGTTCTGAGTGTGGGAAAAGATTTAGTGACAGTGGAGATCTGAAGAAACACATGAGAACTCATACAGGAGAGAAACCATTTAGCTGCTCTGAGTGTGGGAAAAGATTTGGTTACAGTGGAGATCTGAAGAAACACTTGAAAATTCATACAGGAGAGAAACCATTTAGCTGTTCTGAGTGTGGGAAAAGATTTGGCCGTTGTGGAATTCTGAAGCGACACATGATGGCTCGTACAGGAGAGAAACCATTTAGCTGCACTGAGTGCGAGAAAATATTTTGTTACAGTGGAGATCTGAAGAAACACATGACATTTCATTCCGGGGAGAAACCATTTAGCTGCACTGAGTGTGGGAAAAGATTTGGTCACAGTGGAGATCTGAAGAAACACATGAGAACTCATACAAGAGAGAAACCATTTAGCTGCACAGAGTGTGAGAAAACATTTTGTTACGGTGGCGATCTGAAGAAACACATGACATTTCATTCCGGGGAGAAACCATTTAGCTGTACTGAGTGTGGGAAAAGATTTGGTCACAGTGGAGATCTGAAGAAACATATGAGAACTCATACAGGAGAGAAACCATTTAGCTGTTCTGAGTGTGGGAAAGTATTCGGTTACAATGGAGATCTGAAGAAACATATGAGATCTCATACAGGAGAAAAACCGTTTAGCTGCTCTGAATGTGGGAAAACATTTGGTTACAGTAACAGTCTTAAAGTACACATGAGAGCTCATATAGGAGAGAAACCATTTAGCTGCTCTGAGTGTGGAAAAAGATTTGGCCTCAGGGCAATTTTGGCAGTACACATGAGATCTCATACAGGAGTGAAACCATTTAGTTGCACTGAGTGTGGCAAAAGATTTGGTGACAGCAGAGCTCTGAAGAGACACATGAGAACTCATACAGGATGAAAACTATTTAGCTGCCTTGAGTGTGGCAAAAGATTTGGTTGTAGTGGAGTTCTGAAGGAGCACATGAGATCTCATACCAGAGAGAAACCATTTAGCTGTTCTGAGTGTGGGAAAAGATTTGTTAATAGTGGAGCTTCGAAGAGACACGACATGTCATGCAGGAGAAAAACTATTTAGCTGTTCTGGTGGTTACTGGAATTTTACTTCTACAAATGTGTTAACTAGCTATGCTGAAGGTTTACAAGCTATTCTGGGCTGCCAATGATAACATTAACATGACAAACAGTAAAGCTACGGCTAACAAGTTAACCTACTGACACTCCTCAGACAGACAGACACACACACACATACCGGACAGCCTCTCAGTCCTTAGCCGCTAATGTTAGCTCATGTACAACACAGGTACCACACAGAAACTTTTATAAAGGGTCATAATGTGCTTGTAGTGACTGTCAAATCGCCAGCAAAAGTTGTTTACACTGCGGACACGGAGAGCAGCTGTTAGTGCCTGCTCTCATGGGACAAAGATCTTCTGAGAAGAAAGACGATTCACTCTGCTCTGCCACCAGGAACAAACTGGGAGGCAAAGTTCCTCTCTGAGGAAGAGGGTTCACTTTGCTGTAGGGTTCACCAGAACGTTTTTTGTTTTTTTCTTTTAATAAATTGAACACGTAGTAAAGAACATACAAGATCCTGTAGAGAATTAATACATATAATACAATACAATAAACATTGTCAAATTAATTGAAGGAAGAGGATTTTTTTTAAAGGCAAATAAAATGTTGGGGATTGATGTAAAAATATACATAGAGGCATATAAATAATTATATAGTCATAGATATGTAGGCTATGTTAGGTGAATACTTCTGTGAAATGCATGGTGTTGAAACGTTTAATTTTGATCTTCCAAAGTCCATTTAGACTTTATTTTATCATAACAATAACAATGAATATTATGAATTGTTCACATTTTAATTTAATTTTAATAACATTTATCACACAGCATTTTGTGGAAAAGTCAAATGTTCAGTTTACAGTCTTATAAACTCTGTACTGTTTTTCAACACATATATTGTTTTGTCTTCATTCAGTGTAGTTAGCACATATTGTTATTGCGCCATTGGTTTTAGCCTTGGTGCACCAAAAAATTTGTATTTATCAAAGGCCAAAGTGGCCTTGCCCTAAAAATGACTTAATTACAGGCCTGTGTTCCGTACCATTATGATAGGAAAACCCCTGTTCTGATTGAGCGCTGGAAGCTGCGTCTATAATTCATGCAAGGTATCATGGGGGCTAAGAATAATGTGGATACAAAGCTCGGTTTTCCTGAGTAAAACACCACATTTGTGTTGAGAAGAATCTTTTATATAATTTTATTTTATTCACTCAGGCTGCCAGTAATAAAACTTGACGCATGGCAAACTCTCGCATCCTATAAACAATCATTCTCACATAATTCACTTTAGACTGAGCACATCAAGAGCCACACTGTAGTCTCCAGACATGATTTATCTTTACCATGTGCGTGCGTGCGTGCGTGCGTGCGTGCGTGCGTGTGTTTCCTGTTTCCTGCAGACGTCCAGCAGCTGTTGGTGGTTCAAGAAGAGGTTCCCCCCGAGCAGCTGGAGTGGAGCTCCAGTGTGGACCAGGAGGACCCAGAGCCTCCACACATTAAAGAGGAACAGGAGGAACTCTGGATCAGTCAGGAGGGAGAGCAGCTTCAAGGGCTGGAGGAGGATGATATCACCAAGTTCACATCCACTCCTGTCCCTGTGAAGAGTGAAGATGATGAAGAGAAACCTCAGTCCTCACAGCTTCATGAAAGACAAACTCAGCAAATGAGAACAGAAGTGGAAGGAGAGGACTGTGGAGGAGCAGAACCAGCCAGGAATTCAAATTTGGATACACATTTACAACCAGAGACTGATGACAAGACTGGAGAGTCTTCTGATCCAGAAATTGATGACAGTGATGATTGGACGGAGACCAGAGAACCTCAGTCAGGTTTAAACTTTCTGAAAAATGATCAAGTCTCTGTTAGTGATTTGATTGTTTGTGAGAAACGATTTAGCTGCTCTGAATGTGGGAAAAGATTTGGTCACAGTGGAAATCTGAAGAAATACATGAGAACTCATACAGGAGAGAAACCATTTAGCTGTTCTGAGTGTGAGAAAAGATTTGGTTACAGCTGTGATCTGAAGGGACACATGAGATCGCATACGGGAGAGAAACCGTTTAACTGCTCTGAATGTGGGAAAACATTAAGTTACAGTGGAGAACTGAACAAACACGAGATCTCATATAGGAGAGAAACCATTTAGCTGCTCTGAGTGTGGAAAAAGATTTGGCCTCAGGGCAATTCTGGCAGTACACATGAGATTTCATACAGGAGAGAAACCATTTAGTTGCGCTGAATGTGGGAAAAGATTTGGTGACTGGAGCTTTGAAGAGACACGAGAACTCATATGGGAGAGAAACTATTTAGCTGCTCTGAATGTGGCAAAAGATTTGGTTGTAGTGGAGTTCTGAAGGAGCACATGAGATCTCATATGGGAGAGAAACCATTTAGCTGTTCTGAGTGTGGGAAAAGATTTGTTTATAGCGGAGCTCTGAAGAGACACATGAGATGTCATACAGGAGAAAAACCATTTAGCTGCTCAATTTGTGGGAAATCATTTACAGAAAATGGAAATTTACATTCACACATGAGAATTTATGAAGGAGAAAAGTGATTGAGCTGTTCAGTCTAGAAAAAAAATTGTATTTGGGATAAGATTTTAAAAACACTCATGTGAAGTCATAAGGGAGAAAGTCTTTTTAATTTTAGTGTCTGTATGAAGTCTTTTACACAGACTAGACAGTTACACAAACACATTCAAACCCACACAGGAGAGACATACTGAAGCTGCAGTGTTTCTCACTGAAGATTATCTTGGCCTAAATCTTTTTCAACCTGAGACTATGACAAGATGAAAGACTCTACTCAACCTAAACCTTTCTGGAAAATATTTAGTCTTAGTATGTCATGTGACAGACTGGGGGCAGGCAGACTGACACAGACCCAAACATTTATGTATGGATGTATGTTTTTAAATATATGTATTTACTTACTTTCCAAGATCAATCTTGTACAGCCAGGGGGAGTATTTCCCCTCTGACAGCCAAGCTGGGTCAAAACCTGGGTCATACAGTGGTTACTGGACTTTTACTGCTTGTCAGGGGCCGGGCATGCAGCACTTTGGCTCTTTCCTGTACTTGGATCCAGAGCAGAAGAGCTACTCTGGGTGCTACTTGAAGGACAGTGAGTGCTGCTATCTTCACCACCCTGGGAGCGTTTATAAAAATGCAGATATTTTTGTTTGCTTTGCAGGTGGTTGACGCGACATGTTTTCTGATGAGTGCTCTTTGTTGGCTGGTGGGAGTGTGCTCATCTGTGTGTGTGTGGGTCATTTCAGACCCTTCCCCACTGACACTCTCATTGTTAATACTTGAAAAAATCCAGGGACCATACACGTGGCAGCTGAACCCAACTTTGCTCAAAAAAGCTGATTTTTGTAAATTCATGAGAAACCAAATTAAGTTTGTCTGTGAAACAAACTGTGCCTCTTCCCCCAGTAGCTTTGTATTGTGGGACACAATGAAAGCCTTCTTAAGAGGGCAGATAATTTCTTATACCAATGGTTTAAAAACACATGGCTGAAATGAATGAACTTGAGAAAGAAGTCCTATATTTGGAAAATGAACAACATATGTCACGCTCATGGGAGACCTACTAAACTTGAGTAAACAAAAAGCTTAAATATAACCTCTTGAACACATACAGAATAGAAATAAATATTCTTTGAGCCAAACACAGATGCTATGAATTGGGGGGAAAGGCGCAGAAAGTCTTGGCTTGGCAGCTGAAGACGGAGAAGAAATCGAGAATTGTTAATTCCATAGAAACTGAAAATGGGACTGTAGCAAGAAACCTGAAAGAAATGAATGATTGCTTAAAACACTATTATTCTGCATTATATACATCAAAATCCACAGATGACCCTGCCACAATTGATATGTTCTTATTAACTATTGAACTACCAAACTTAACAGAGGAGGACCAGGAGGAGAAGAACTCCCCTTTCACTCAAAAAGAAATCAAAAAAGCCATCTCCTCATTGCAGTCAAATAAATCACCCGGTGAAGATGGGTTCCCTCCTGAATTTTATAAGGTGTTAAAAAACGTGCTTGTCCCTCTCTTTAAAGATGTTTTGAATTTGGCAACAGAAACTCAAACTCTACCAGATTCCTTTTCTATGGCTTTAATAATGGTTACTCATATGAAAAACAAAGACCCTGAGAAAATGCTCCTCCTATAGGCCTATTAGCCTTCTAAATGCAGACTTCAATATTATTGCCAGATTAAACAGGTTCCTCTCCAAGTTTATCACTAAAGACCAAACCGTTTTTATGAACAAACCATTCTCAGCCGATAACCTCCGCAGACTTTTCAACATTATTCATTTAGCAAACACTAGAGATGAACCCACTCTTCTTGAGGTCCTGAGCAGATTTTGGGTTTGGTGCGTCCTTCACTAACTGGGTAAAAACTCTATACCATGGACCACGCGCAAAGACAGCCACAGATGGTGTAATGTCAACCCCCATTACATTACAAAGAAGCAGCAGACGGGGTTGTCCGCTTTCTGCTGTGCCTTTTGTCCTAGCAATAGAGCCACTGGCACAAGCAGTGAGACAAGACCCAGACATAAGAGGTGTCCAGGTTGGTCAGTTAACACACAAAATTGGCCGATTGGCTGATGATATCATTTTATTTCTGACACACCCAGCCCAGTCTCTTACCAGATTACAATCTCTTCTGAACAGTTATACTACAATATCTGGCTACAAAGTGAACCATGAAAAGAGTGAAACACTTCCTTTGACCAAAGCCAAACAGTGTGACCTGAACGGGTCAGAATCCTTTAAATGGGTTCCAGATGGGTTTACATACTTGGGTATCCGGGTGGATAGCAATCAGATGGGTTTACATACTTGGGTATCCGGGTGGATAGCAATCTGAAGAACTTGTTCAAACTGACCTGTCCTCCACTGATTCAGAAAATAGAGGATGATCTAAACAGGTGGACAGACCTACCCCTAACCTTATTTAGAAGTCAGTTGTGTAAAGATGAACATTTTACCCGAGGTTAATGTACTTATTTCAATCACTTCCTATGCCTCTCCCTAATAGTCTCTATAAAACTCTTAACAAAAACATAATCATATTCATCTGGAATCATAAAGTACCCAGGGTGAGCCTAGAGAAGTTATCGTTGGATCATAAAATGGGTGGCCTCCGACTCCCTAACCTAAAATTTTACTACTACAAATGAAATTTCTCCTATCTTTATTTGAATGATCCTGTGCCCCCCTGGACACAAATTGAACTTCCTGACCTTGATGAAGAGGCGGGAAGTGATTTTATTTATAAATGGAATTCAAAAAGTATTGTCAGTAAAACCAAAAACCCGCTCACTGTCCACCGAGTTAGATCGTGGTATGAGGTTCATAGTGAGCAATGATTTGTCCCCTAAAACACCTTTGTGGAAAACCAAACTTATACCAATGATCTCTGATAATACAATTTTTAAGCTTTGGTATGACAGAGGGATAAGATACATTGAACAGTGTTACAGTAGCAACATCTTCATGTCCTTTGAACAGCTAAAAGCAAAATATGATTTATCCAACAAACACTTTTGTTATTTATGACTGAGAGCCTTCGTGAAACTAATTTGGGGGGAACAAATGGCACTGCCTGCCCTGACAAGGGTGGAGGAGGCATTTTACTGTAACAGAGGTTCAAGGCAGTGTCAATGTCAGAACAGCTTGTTTGCTACTGTGAATGCCAGACTTAAATTGGTCAATTATAATTTTCTTCATCTGCTCTACCTCACCCCCAAAAAACTACATCGGCATAAACCTACATTTTCAATGATCTGTTAAAGATGCCACATTCCTGAGGGCACCATCTTACACTGCACATGGCATTGTACTAAAGTAACATAATTTTGGTATGATATATGTGACATAATGACCAAAATCATGGATACACAGATCCCATTAGACCCAGGACTCTGTATTCTAGGGAACATAACAAACTTGAAACTAAATCAGAGTTCCAGGAAATTCATTGATATTGCTCTTGCTGTTTCCAGAAAATGTATCGGATTAACCTGGAAGTCGGATTCTCCCCCTCTCTATATTGAAATAGATATCAGAAATGATGAACTGTATACCCTTGGAGAAGAAAAGCGACCTTTATCAACTTTGGATTCGCTGTGACCTTTGACTTGGTCCATGATAGGCTTATGTTAGCATTCAGATACAATAGTTGAGATATTTTAGTGACAAGCGTGTTACAACATAATAAATTTATTTGATTGTGTTGCCTTTCTTTAAAAATTTGTTTATTTTGTAATTCACTTTGTTACTATTGTTTTGATTTATTGTCATTTCCTATTTCATTCATTCATATGTAATTATTCTTTCATCCCATAGTATTTTTGTTTGTTTTTCTTTTGTTTTTTAACTATGTATCTTTTATTGTTGAGTTTTAGTGGGAATAAGTTGTACTGTTCTTGTGAAATTAAGAATTGAAAATAAAATGTTCAAAAAAAGAAATTATATGCCAAGGTGTAAATAAGATAAATAACATATGGCTTTTTAGTTTTTTTAATAAAAGGACAAGGTATACCCTGTTCTATAGGAAAGGTAACTTTAAATGACTTCTGTTGTGATCTGGCGCTATATATAAAATGAAATTCTATAAAGTTAACTTGACCTTCAAGGGGGTTGAGGGTGCTGTTGGGGGTCTGGGGCGCCCCCATAATATAATGATAGGGGAAACACTGAAGCTGCTGAGCGATCTTCATGACTCAGCCTTCATTTGGAATTGTGTGTTATCAACTTTACTCTCCCAGTTTGGAGAAGCAGACAAGAGAACTGGCATGGTTAGATTGGTTCCAAAAGTCACACAACAACACAAACTAACTGTCCAAT
>NC_065522.1:30258157-30262864 GCF_006386435.1 Epinephelus moara | reverse complement strand
TGAAAGCAAGGGAAGTAATAAAGCAACTCAGGACATAAAATAAGCACAGCAGAAATGTCAGACAGGATGAACCATGGTGTTAAACTACATATAGTTAAATGTTTTAGTCATGGCTGAAAATAACAGAAATAAACAGGTTTGCTGAATTCACATATCAGTGCAATTCACAACAGTTTGCAGTTTCTACCTGGAAGGTTTATATCAAGGTCACGGTGATTCAGTCTGCGAAGACGTCATCAACATCTATGTAAGCATATGATGTCATCCGGAGACTTTAAGCGACTTTTTGGAGCTAGTGCTAGCTACTTTCATTGGAAAAGAGTTGGCAACTCTGCCCTACTTATGAACTATAGCCAAGAAAACAATACTATTAAGAATCAGAAAAAAATCATCATCTGTCAATGGCTGGATCAACTAACACAGCAGATAACAATGGAGCAACACTCAGCTCTGAAAAAAGTTATATTGATGGATTATGCGTTGAAGGTTTGATTTTATTTCCTGAATATTACATTTATGGACTATCTGTGTAAACTGCCCATCAAAATATTAAAGGGGAACTAAGGTTCTTTTTCAACCTGGGCCCTATTTTCCGATCTACTTTTGTCTAATTGAGTAATAGGATGTTCAATATTTTATATTTCTCCAGTGCGAAGCTAGGGCTGACCCATTGTCGGAACCCATCGGCTGTATTCGGCGTCTGACTTCCGGCAGACGGCAATACAGCCTCTGGGGGCAGACCCCGGATTTTTTGGCATTCCGGTTTCATTTGGGCGGAGGACGCTAATTTCCGTTTTCGACTTCCGTTTCCTCCCCCCCCCTGCTCATATAAGTAAATATGCTGAACCATTGCGATGGATTCAGAGTTTGCAGTGATGCTAATTATGGTCCGCTTCGTGAGTTCACCGCATGGACCGTTTAACCTGGCAACAACTGCAGCCGGCTCAAACATGATTGGTCAATATCACGCGAACTACAAACAACCTACAACCGGAAACCAGGGCTCTTCCGCTCTTCTTCCGGAGGTAAAATCTCCGGGGTTTGCCTACAGAGTCTGTATATAGAGATTAGGGCTGACCTGCCTGCAGCCCGTGAGGGCGCGCTATATTAAATAATAGGGCACTCAGACAGCGTGAAACGAGGGAGCAGTGTTACTTCGGTAGCACACTAAAATTGCAACAGGCAGAGGAACATATCCGAATCCAGCTAAAGGTAAACACAGGCGTTCATTTCTCCTTTCTGTTATGTTGTTGGATAATTATACTAACAATCCGAGCCTATCTGTGTGAAAAAAATGCACTTTAAGTGGAGGTATTTTGACGTTGTTTGATGCTGTCTCAGTGCCCTATTATTTAATATAGCGTGCTGACAGGCTGAAGGCAGGTCAGCCCTAGCTTCGTACTGGAGAAATATCAAATATTGAACATCCTATCACTCATTTAGACAAAAGTAGATCGGAAAATAGGGCCCAGGTTGAAAAAACATTAGTTCCCCTTTAAAGGCTGGATGTAACCATTCTGATGTTATACTTATGGATTCCCTGTGTAAACTGTCTACTAATATTTAGTGATCTTAATTTTGTGTACTTGTGTACATGGTCTGTGTGGATTTTATCATCATTATCATCACTTTTTCCATCCTTGTAGCATTTTATTGAGTTAACTAATGGATTAGGGTATACACTGGAAAGTGCCTCGATAAAGCCACTCCAAGGATTGTTTGCATCTCTCCATTATGTTTCTGTTGAAACACTGGAAAGTGTCTCGATATGTGAAATCAAATGAACTAAACTAAAATTCAACTGGAACACTTCAATAACAGTCATTCTTTCGAATAAGTGTATTTTAATCATTTGTCCTCCTGAGTGTGTGTTTTTGAGTAAGCCCGGAATTCCGAGTAACACTTCTGGACTTTTATTTTGAAGCTCATTAACTCATTTACCCCGGAAGCTGTACTCTTTACTGTTGCGAACGTGACACTGTTTGAACAAGATGGCGTCTGGTAGATAGGTGTGTTATCAGAGTGTCTTTATTGTGTTTTTAAAGTGTGAACATGTGTAAAGTCCAAATGCTGAGAGCGTAAGTTAGGTGAAGCAGCGACTAACTGCAGCTGCTGAAGAGATATTTGGGCTGTTTGAAAGAACGATAGCAGAGTACGAGGAGGAACTTTGTCGATCAAAAGAGGAGAACGAGCGACAACGGAAACTAATGGACGCTGTTTCCAACCCTCAGCTTCGGTTACACAGAGCAGGTTTGTTCATTAAACATTACAAGTTCATTATTAATAATATAACTGCAGGTTTGTTGAATAAATATTCAGTCTGTCGATGTTTATACGCCGCGATAGCTTCTCTGGTGTCGTTAGCTTCTCAGGTGTCTGGTGCCACGTGTTCTTTTTTTGTTCTTCAATTGACCAATGACGGTTGAGGACATTTCCAGGGCAAACCATCACTTTTTGGAATCCAAACAGAGAACGAAGAGAACCTCAAAAACAAACTTTATAACTTTCATTTAGCTTTTGCCTCATCATTTACTTTATTCATTGTTTTTATTTTATAATAGTGTATTTTATAGGTGTAATCTAAAATGTTCATTTCAAGTAGAGTTGTTTAAAATATTATTTAGGATATTTTTTAATGGATATTGTAAGTCTAGTTTATTATATAGTCGTTTTAGACACAATATGTCTCTTTCTGTGGAAGATGCATTAGCTTCTCTTCCCATCTCAGGGACAAACACAAAGAGATCTTTTTGTCTCCACTGAATGGAGAACATGTTTTTGGTGTACTTCCCACTGGGTACGGAAAGAGTGTTTGTTTTGGGTATTTTGGACAATAAATGGATATGGTAAGTAATTTTATTAACATTATTCTGCAACGCAAAATGAACAATTTTTCTGAAAGTTTGACATTATCCACTTCTAAAATAAAAAGAATCACTCTTTTAACTTGTGTTTTGTATGCTATTATCGCTTGAATGTTGTCTATGTTATGGCTCTAAATTGACCAATATCCTTGAGTTATATGTAAAACAAATTAGTTGCATCTTGACGCACAACATATTGTGCTTGTCATCAGTCCACTTAAAGCCTTTATGAAGGACCAGGTTAGCCACTGGACTTCCCGTGGCATCAGGTGTGTTGTAGTCGCCAGTGACATTTCAAGGGAAGACAAGCAAAGTGAGTGACAATAGCATGATTATTAAGAACCTTGGCTTTTTAAAATACATTTAAGGTCATCTTAACCTGTGTATACGCATTGCTTTTTGAAGAAAAAAAACACGTGGCAACTGACAGGTCAGGTGACATAACAGTACCTGTCTATTTCTTTTAATGTGCAATACCACCCCTGACCGCTATAGTGGCGCTGTGGCGCAGTTGAAAGCAGGTAGTGCTTTTGAGGGAAACAACGAATGAGTCACACAGGAAAACTTATAGCGTTGGTTAAAAGTGCCTTTTTATGAACAAATATGGAATATACGGTACATTTGGAAGGGCGTACTTAGGGACGACATCCATGGCACTCAGGTAAGGACTTTATTTTTTGCATTTGAACATACTGCTGTCGCTCTGCTCCCATATGGACGTTAACTCCGAGAATGTACTGTAAAATCTACAGGGCAGTCTCGATCCGGGGCTAGCTTTTCTGGTGCTGTTAGCTTCTCTGGTGTCATTAGCTTTTCCGGTGTTGTGCCAAAGTACTTATCCCCAACAGGAAGTGTATCCCCTAGCCGTGGGAGCGTGCATGTATTCAGCGAAGATGGAGCCACATTACTGCGTTTGATTTCACCTAAATAAAACTACCAACATTTGCATTGTTTGATTCATCGTTTTAGTGTCGTGATTTTATCAACGAGGTTTTGCAAAGTAACACATGGCTCATCCATCAAAATAAATGCTTTTATTCTTCTGTAGATGTTAACGTCGAATTACACACTGTTACATTACACATAAATTGACATATAATGCGCTGTAATTCACAATTTTGTAAATGATTTATTGAATTAAATAACTTTGATATTAAAAATCAAGATCACTGTAATTGTTTGCTGGCCTCAATTAGGTCTATCTTCTACTGAGGTCAAGCCAGTCCTCACATTGTTTTGTAGTGCGCGCATATACTACACATTACGGCAAAAGCGAGTAAGGACTGATTTCAAAGTAAAAGCAAGCTTCCAAAATGACCTCAGGGTGTAGTAAAAGCAAGCTTCCAAAATGACCTCAGGGTGTCACCCAGAAAACATCACGTCAATCTGACGTAGTATTTCAGAATAAAAGCCCTCTGAACTGTCATATTTCACTGTGCTCCTTGTACATTAAGATTAACATTAAAAAAAACAACCCGTTATTACTCAACCGTTCCACTTAAGAGGACACAGGACAGTGGCAACACTACGTGAGACCCGAAAAATGCTGTGAGATGGCAGGCAAAGGTGACAGAGGTATGATCAAGTTGTCCGAGGTCTGAGGTATAACAGGTGGTGTGTTCCATGCTTTATTTCCAAATCGCTCCAGAAAAGAGGATTAGCAAACTGTTAGTGTACCGTTCCGTACCATTATGATAGGAAAACGTCTGTTCTGGTTCAGCGCTGGAAGCTGCGTCTATAATTCATGCAAGGTATCATGGGGCCTTAGAATAACGTGGATACAAAGCTCGGTTTTCCTGAGTAAAACACCACATTTGTGTTGAGAAGAATCTTTTATATAATT
>NC_065522.1:30254488-30257168 GCF_006386435.1 Epinephelus moara | reverse complement strand
CAGTGGGTTGCATGTCATATTTGTGGGATTTGATTCAAAGTGACAGCCGCTGGATGAAAACATAATGAGTGAGTTGTTTTATATTCATTGTTTGTGATGATAAAGGCTTGTTATAGATGCTGGCTTTCTGACCTTTTACAAAAACAGTGTTGTTTGTTGCTGCTTGTGTTGCAGACCGCTGTGTCTTCTTGGTTATTGTATTAACGGCAGGAGGCCACCGTTGCTGACACACTTGTGGTTTGTTGTTGTGTGTGGCTTGATTGTGTTGGCTTTATGGCTGTGTGGCTGTATCTTATGGTTTTCTAACATCACTGAATGTCAAACTGTGTGTTTGTTTTTCTTCTGTATTTAGGTGCCCTGTTAGTTAAATCTGCCTTTGTGTCCTTTATCTCACTGAGGTTTTGAGCAAATCTTAAGTTTAATCCATGATGGTGACCATGGTTCTGAAACACCCTATCAGCAGTTTCTGCTGCTTAAATATCAAGAGGTCACTGTTAAATGATGATGGTGCTGAAATAGCACACCCTATTGTAATTTGTGGGATCATTTTGAGACGGTGAAAGACGAACCCAAGGTGACATGTAAACTCTGCTGGCAAACATTTGCCTATCATTCATCGACTACAAACATGACGCATCATCTGTCAGTAGCTACATGCCCATTAGCCACTTAGCACAATCAATACTGCTTTGCAGACAGCGTCATTAACAGGCGGCTCGCTCAGTGTGTGACGTGCACTTATAGATAAAATATAGGCCTATATTAATGAAGGTTCATTAGTATGGTTTTGTATTTCTCTCTAATGTAGCACAGTGTTAACAATGTTACTGATATTATTCTTTCTCACACCTTCAACTCAAACCATTGTGTTGCCCCACTCAAAATATATAATTCCGTAATTAAGTTAATATTGTAAACATGTGGGCAACTAGTCGACTAATGGCCCTAAATGCCATTCCTGGCACACACAGGTATTTATGGGCCAGCTTTGAGAGTAGCGGGTACTTGTTGCACCCTGTGTCTCTCCACCAAAGCAGTGGGTTGCAGTCTGCAGAAAGAGGAGTCTCCTTCATGTAGGCTTGCATCTCCAGGATGCCGACACCGCTACCTTTATCAAAGTCATTCGATTTATACAAGTCCCCAAACAGGCTCCCCATCGCTCCCAGGGCAGCAGCTGCCTTTTCTCCCTTTTTTTTTTTTAAAGATTATTTTTTCGGGCTTTTGCCTTTAATGTACAGGACAGAGTGAAATGGGATGAGAGAGAGAGCAGGGGGTGACATGCAGAACCTGCGACGGCTGCAGTGAGGCATCGCCTCTGTACATGGGGCGCCGGCACTATCCACTATGCTACCGACACCCCCCCTTTTCTCCCTCTTGTGTACAGTCATTGTTAGTGGTCGACCGATATGGCCTTTAGGCCGATTATGCCGATGCCGATATTAAGAGAGAGCAGGGCGGCCGATGGCCGATATAAGGCCGACATTACTTTTTTCTCCCCCATCTGATAAAATACAATATTTTGTCGTTACGGGTCTCCTGTCCCTCGCCTCAAGCCCAGGCTTCACCTGCTCTCTGCCTCCTGAATTGTGCTTTTGGTTCTAGGAATGAATATGATAACAAATGACACAATACTGTTTAACCTAAATGTTGACATTTATTGAATGTTCTTGTAAATGACTAAATAAATAAAAAACACTTGTTTTAGTGCAACAGCAGCATCACTGAGAAAACATTTACAGAAATTACTGTATAAACTTGGTTAAAAAAAATAACCCACCCTCTTTCTCTCCCCCTCTCTCCCTCCCACCCTCTGTCTCTCATAACATGAGCATGCTTGTGTTGCAGTTACCAATTTAGTTAGGCCTAAATGGGTTTTTGGTAATCACTGGGAATGGGAACTGGATAGTGTTGTCACGGTACCAAAATTGGGGCCCATGGTACGATACCAGTGAAAGTATCACGGTTCTGAGTAGTATCACGATACCACAGCAAAACTGAGGCAGATGTGCCTTTTGTCATTTATAAAAAGATAAATCACTTTTAATACATCAATAATATTTCAATGGAATAAATTACTTACTGACTTATTCATACTTCAAAAACACCATCAATAAGTCATTAACATAGGGGGGATCAAAATAAAATAAATAAATGAAATAAAAATCAACCAGCCACCCTCCTCCCCTGACAAGTAAAGAACAGTCCCTAAAGTGCGGTGAGGTTTGTGGACCGTTACCTGCCACAAAGAGAGAAATGTGAACGGTTCGTTTCTCCTCTGACACGTCACATTCCTGTGTGCTGCCACGGCTCAGTTGTCCAGGTACTACTGGGTCATGACACGAACGGAAGAGGAAATTATTGGACCTGGCGCTGGACTTCTCGGTCGCCGATAAGCCATTGTCTTGCGCCGCGGAGCACTATGGCCGCAGTAATTCGTGGAATTTTAGTACCGTGGTCTGCCGTTGGTACCAGTATACCATGCAACACTAGAACTGGACACTTATAAATACCTATTGCAGTGTTCTGAGTAATTATGTTCACTATTCCGTTACTGTGCCAATATGTTCTCCACTGTTCTGATGCTAAAACTTGCACAAGGTTAATGTTCACTCACTATTCTGTTGTTACTGCTGCTTATATTTGCACTGATTCTGTCTTATACACTACTGCACTGTTGCCA
>NC_065522.1:30246288-30253905 GCF_006386435.1 Epinephelus moara | reverse complement strand
CAAGTTTCAGCAGAAGTGGTTGGATGAGGAACTATTTAGAACCTGGTTAAAGCCCGTCGTAAACCCGGAGAGGAATTTTGCAGCGTGTGCAAAAAGATCTTCAAACTTTGCACAATGGGCGTCAATGCGGTGAAATCACACATGCTGTCAGATAGTCACAAGTCGGTGATTAAAGGCAGGCAGCAGTTAACTGTGCTGAATTTCTTTGCCGTGACCAGCAACGCAACTTCTGCTGTCACCAGCACAACTGCAGCTGCTGCTGCTACCACCACCACACCTGCCACTACAGTGACCGCCTCCAGCCGTTTCAGGTCAGAGTTAGTTTTTCACATCATTCTTCAGGCTGGTTTTGTTATTTTTGAAATGTGCAAATAAATTCTGAGACTGTAAACCGTCTTGTGAGTGGAGGTGGGTAGAGTAGCCACAGACTTACTAGAGTCCCACAGAAAGCGCAAGTCCTCCTCTTCCAGTGATACTCCTGTGAAAAATGCAAAAATCATAGCCTTCACTGCCCCACGGCGGGTAACACAAGCAACGCTTGACAAGCTGGTGCTAAATTTTGTATGTGAGGCCAACCAACCATTTTCTGTGGTTGAGACACCACCCTTCAAGACTATGATAGAAACCTTGCAACCTCATACAGTAATGACAAGGAAAACGTTATGCACAAGAATTCAGGAAGCTGCAAAACACAAGAAAAGCATAATCATCAAAAAGCTGAGTGCTGTGAACTATGTTGCTACCACAACAGACTGCTGGTCTGCCAGACAACGTAGCTACCTAGGTGTCACCTGTCACTGGATAGACAACACCTCACTGGAGAGGCACTCCGCTACATTGGCTTATAGACCTGTCAAAGGCTCGCACATGTTTGACATCCTTGCTGCCGCATTAGAGGAAATACATTCTGAGTACCACATCAGGGAAATAGTGACCAGGACGACAACAGACAGTGGCTCAAACTTCCTGAAGGCCTTTTGATTATATGGTGAGGAGACAGAGGAGGAAGCCACCAATGTACAAGAGGAGAGTGACTCCACCCTTGATGATGCAACAGAAGATGAGAGTGAGTCAGAGGAGTATCAAGATGTGTCTGCTATTCTGGATGACAACACAGCCCTTGAGTACCAACTTCCAAGGCACCAAAAGTGTGCATGCCATCTCCTCAATCTGATATCCACAGTTGATGCCACTGCTGCAGGAGGAGCTGCCAACGAAACCTACAAGAGGCTGTCTCGGTCTGATTTTGCAAAATGTCACGCTCTTTGGAATAACACCAGCAGGTCAACCATGGCTCATGAAACAGTGGAACGTGAATGCAAGCTGCAGTTTCTCCGACCCAATCAGACACGTTGGAGCACCCTGTTCCTCACCGTAGAAAGGATTGTGTGCATCCACAGAGAGCAAGGAGAACAAGCAATTCGCAATGTCTGCACAGCATTAAAGATAAAGATGTAAGTTGACAAAACTTATATTTTGTTTTTAAAGAATAATAAAAATAAATGAGCCTTGCTGATTAATGGGTGAATCCACCTGTCTCAAGTAACTTAGTTTTCTTTGCATGGTGGTGTGACAATTGTGGATGATTTTTTTCTTTGCATGGTGGTGTGACAATTGTGGATGATTTGAATTAAATAATTTCACTAATTTATTTTATTTTTATTTTATTTTATTTTTTAAACATCCTCCAAGGGGAATCATCCTGCTGCCAACACTTTACCAGTTGCGGGACAAGCTGAAGTCATCTTGCAAA
This sequence comes from Epinephelus moara, assembly GCF_006386435.1. Taxonomy (NCBI): domain Eukaryota; kingdom Metazoa; phylum Chordata; class Actinopteri; order Perciformes; family Serranidae; genus Epinephelus; species Epinephelus moara. Next base: position 30,252,152 of record NC_065522.1, on the reverse strand, counting down.
ATATGTACACCTCTTGTTCACGCCCTGCAGAGAGGGATCCAGAAACGTTTTGGGGACGTCATGAAAGAGCCTGAGCTGATTGCAGCAGCAATACTCTTACCAAGATTCAGAACATCCTGGACCACAGAGGAGAACATCTTAAATGCTGGTAAATATACTTGTTTATCAATTCAAATGTGAACCAGTAGACATTGACATATATAAATTTGTTTAATGTTACTGTCATTTAGGATTATAGTGTGTCAGTGACAAACCACAGGGTGGCAATAGTCAGAAGCTCAGGTAACTTTAATGTCAAACATCAGCAGCTTGACAGCATATACAGTAGAAGGGTAAGAATAATGCGCAGACCTAATTATTTTGAAAATGATTTATCTTGCCACAGGCCTTGACTACATCAGAAATCACCTCGACACCGACTTGGATGATGTCACCAGCACAAACAGCAGCCTCTCTGATGAAGACGACTTCTTTGCATCCATGGAGTCAGGAAAGTCATAAGTAGGAGAGCTGGAGAGGTACCTTTCATGTCTGTCCACTGCAGGTATGGATCTACTCCACACCTTTCCTCACATCAAGAAGCTGTCACTCAAAGTCAACACAGGTCTTCCTGCATCTGCAGCCTGTGAAAGACTTTTCAGTCATGCGGGACTCCTGTTCACTGCTAAACGATCACAGCTTCACTGCAAGAACCTTGAGAGCCAACTACTGTTGAAGCTTAATAGTCACATCACTGAGTGATTCTTTGGCGAAAATGTTTGTTTCTGCATTGTTTTGTCACAAACACACAGACTCAAACACACACATGCACAGTTTCAGAGTCTATGGGCTGCCTTGGTCTAGTTCTGCCTGCTGAGCCTGGTGAAAAAGTAGAAAGGTTTGGAAATTTGTGTTACTTGTGCTGTAATTTGAGTTATTTTGTAAATATTTAATTTATTTTTATTTTGGATTTATTCTATTATTATTTTATTGATTTTATTTTTTATTGAAGTACTTGAATTTACCTGAAGATTATTTTAATTTAAGTTATTTAGTAATTATTTAATTTATTTTTATTTATTTTATTATTTTATTGATTGGATAAACTCTAATTTACCTGAAGATGATTATTTTGTATTTTTGTCTGTCTGATTAAATGCTTGTGTTAACAAATAAATCAGACGTTATTGAACAGTTACTCAGTACTTGAGTAGTTTTTTCACCAAGTACTTTTTTACTCTTACTCAAGTAATTATTTGGATGGCTACTTTTTACTTCTACTTGAGTCATATTATTCTGGAGTAACAGTACTTTTACTCGAGTACAATTTTGGGCTACTCTACCCATCTCTGTTAACTGATTTATTAAACAACTTATTTGGACCTTGTGTTGTGCAATGTTTTCAAGCTTGTGTTTCCATGTTCAAGAATAAACTTTCAATTTCAATGAATGTAATTCTTTAAATAGTGTTTTCAGTCATTTATCTTCCTGTTTGTGTTTCTAAAAGACAGCCTGTAATTTCAGTAACACTTCAAGACTTTTATTTTGAAGCTCATTAACTCATTTACCCTAGAAGCTGCACTCTTTACTGTTGTGAAAGTTACACAGTTTGAGCTGTGATAAGCTATGTCGACTCAGATTTTATGGGACCTAATTATTCATGATTTATGTGACTCAGAGAGGTGAAGCGGTGAAAAGATCTCAAACAGATGTGGATTTTTTTTTTTTAGGTGACCCTGTTTCTTTTTGGCTAAAAATGTTTTTTTCTCCTGCCGGATTTTATCATTGTCTTTCTCTTTTTTTTCATCTTTGTAATATTTTACTGAGTTATCTAATGGAGAAGGATATACACTGGAAAGTGCCTTGATAAAGCCCTCTGAGGATTTTTTTGTCTCTCCATTGTGTTTCTGTTGCTCATGTACTACTTTTTATGCAAATGTGAAAACAAATAAACTAAACTACAAATCAACTGGAACAGATCAATAAATGTCATTCTTTCAAATTGTGTATTTTAATAATGTATCCTCCTACATGGAGGTTTCTGATAAAGCCTGGAATTTCATGAACAATTCTGGGTTTTTATTTTGAAGCTCATTAACTCATTTACCCCGGAAACTATACTCTTTACTGTCGCTAACGTCACACTTTGAACAAGATGGCGGCTGGTAGAAAGGTGTGTTAGCAGAGTCTCAACTTTCTGTCTCTTTTGTTGTGTTCTTAAAGTGTGAAAATGTCTAAAGTCCAAATGCTGAGATCGTTGGTGAAGCAGCGACTAACTGCGGCTGCTGAAGAGATATTTGGGCTGTTTGAAAGAACGATAGCAGAGTACGAGGAGGAACTTTGTCGATCAAAAGAGGAGAACGAGCGACAACGGAAACTACTGGACGCTGTTTCCAACCCTCAGCTTCGGTTACACAGAGCAGGTTTGTTCATTAAACATTACAAGTTCATTATTAATAATATAACTACAGGTTTGTTCAATAAATATTCAGTCTGTCGACGTTTATACGCCGCGTTAGCTTCTGTGGTGCCGTTAGGTTCTCTGGTGTTGTTAGCTTCTCTGGGGTCGTTAGCTTCTGTGGTGTCGTTAGCTTCTGTGGTGTTGTTAGCTTCTCTGGTGCCGCTAGCTTCTCTGATGTCGTTAGCTTCTGTGGTGTGGTTAGCTTCTGTGGTGCCGTTAGCTTATGTGGTGTGGTTAGCTTCTGTGGTGTCGTTAGCTTCTGTGGTGTCGTTAGCTTCTCTGGTGCCGTTAGCTTCTGTGGTGTCGTTAGCTTCTGTGGTGTTGTTAGCTTCTTTGGTGNCAGAAATGGCTTGTTAACAGGTACATTTCTGACATACCAAGACGTTTACTATTGGGTGCAGCCATTTCATCAGTTTTGGAGGGGAAGCTGATGTAACAGTATTCGGAATACATTGTTTGCACGTTTTTGTTTGTTTGTTTTATTTTTCCACGGTAAGTAGGAGCTAGTTACTAAAATGGACAGGCAGAGGGTACTTTCTGGAGCTCTGGTTGAGTATGAGAGGTTGTCAGCACATAGAGGTCTGTGTGGGTTCGCAGTCTGGGGGTCCTGGTCAGATTTTAAATGTCAGAAACCTCATTTCCTGCATTCTGGCTATTTTTATGCATGAATTTGCGTTTTTTTTAATGTATCAGTTTCAACGTTCTCGCTGCTCTTAAAGTAACACAGTGTAGTTTTTGAGCCCTCAAAATATACAAGAGCCTTGTGATGGTAGAATTTGTCTAAATCTCTTTTCATTTCATGAACATTACAACAGTTAGATGAGGGAAACCTGTCTTAACAATGAAATATTTAAGAAACAACATCTCACAATAGAGCTTTTAGATTTAACTGCATTCTGTGTCCTTGATAAACCTGAAGCTGGATTGTTAGAGATTACATCACACATAACTAGGACCCTCATCTTTGCTGCCCAGTACATCCGAAAGCTGATGATAGATATGCCAAAGAAGGTTTTAAGCTCCTCTGGAGTGATTTTCAGGCTGCCTCCAGTGATGAGCACTCTCCGCTGCTTTGTGTGCTTCCTGGTCATCTATGTACTATTTGAAGTAATCAGAGGGCCTCCAGTCTGGATAGCTGTGGCAAGCGTTGTTGTGCGAAGTGTTCTCCTCTGCAACAGGGTTGAAACTTGAATGATAAAGACAGGAGAGGTATAGTTTAATGAACTTTTAGCATTATACATTACATATACATATACACTTTTAACTACATAAATCAAAAGGCTCAGTAGTTTGCCAAGTTAAGCTTTTCACCGTGTGTGTGTGTGTGTGTGTGTGTGTGTGTGTGTGTGTGTGTTTACTGTTGACTTTTTACTGTTNTGTGTGTGTGTGTGTGTGTGTGTGTGTGTGTGTGTGTGTGTGTGTGTGTTTACTGTTGACTTTTTACTGTTTCCTGCAGACGTCCAGCACCTGTCGGTGGTTAAAGAAGAGGTTCCCCCTGAGCAGCAGGAGTGGAGCTCCAGTGTGGACCAGGAGGACCCAGCGCCTCCACAGATTAAATGGGAACAGGAGGAATTCCGGATCAGTCAGGAGGGAGAGCAGCTTCAAGGGCTGGAGGACGATGATATCACCAAGTTCACATCCACTCTTGTGACTGTGAAGAGTGAAGATGATGAAGAGAAACCTCAGTCCTCACAGCTTCATCAAAGACACACTGAACAGATGGAAACGGAAGCAGAGGGAGAGGACTGTGGAGGAGCAGAACCAGCCAGGAACTCAGATCCAGATACACATTTACAACCTGAGGCTGATGTCAGTGATGATTGGAAGGAGAGCAGAGAACCTCAGTCAGGTATCTGTCAAGTCAGACATTTGCTTGTCTTTAGCAAGTCTCAAGTCGCTGTGATTAGAATCACCTAAGTCAAGTCAAGTCCTTGTTATGAGTCAAGCAAGTTGAGTCAAGTCATTGTTCAGGTCAAGGAAGTCACAAGTTAAGTCGACAGGGGTTGGCTGCGGTCAGTGAGAAGTCACCGCTCCTTGCTTAAGGGCGGCCGGCCCGAATGTCGATCTCAGGCATGGCTTGGCGTGGTATGGCATGTTTAAACTCCCTATGGAAATACAAATTGGATTGACTTTAGTCTGCACAGCCAATAGTGGCAATGGAAAAACGGTATTACTACCTCCTTAATCGGGCCCTGCCACTCGGAGTTGATTTGGCTACGGGAGTTTTAAAAGCTTGCAAATTATTTGCAGTATTTGTCTTTCCCTCGCTGCTTTTTGTCACAATAGAGGTGCCAAACAACGTTAATCACTCTCTGCATGTGTGTATGTGCATCATTTGAAACTCATGACTTGGGACTTTGAGGTGCAGGAGGATGTTGTTCTGTAGTGTATAGGCTAGCTGTATTCTGTCTGTTGGCTTAAATTAGGAAAAAAATAAATTTGGGTTCATTGAAGCGTGAGAAGCAGAGGAGAAGAGAGAAGGAGAGGAGGATGGTGCTATAAGATCAGGTCACATTACTGTATATCGTTCAGGAATATGTTTGAGTTTGGAGCGTTCAAACATGTTGGAGTTTTTGGACATTATGGACATTTCATGTAGGCTGCAGTGGGTTGCATGTCATATTTGTGGGATTTGATTCAAAGTGACAGCCGCTGGATGAAAACATAATGAGTGAGTTGTTTTATATTCATTGTTTGTGATGATAAAGGCTTGTTATAGATGCTGGCTTTCTGACCTTTTACAAAAACAGTGTTGTTTGTTGCTGCTTTCTGACCTTTTACAAAAACAGTGTTGTTTGTTGCTGCTTGTGTTGCAGACCGCTGTGTCTTCTTGGTTATTGTATTAACGGCAGGAGGCCACCGTTGCTGACACACTTGTGGTTTGTTGTTGTGTGTGGCTTGATTGTGTTGGCTTTATGGCTGTGTGGCTGTATCTTATGGTTTTCTAACATCACTGAATGTCAAACTGTGTGTTTGTTTTTCTTCTGTATTTAGGTGCCCTGTTAGTTAAATCTGCCTTTGTGTCCTTTATCTCACTGAGGTTTTGAGCAAATCTTAAGTTTAATCCATGATGGTGACCATGGTTCTGAAACACCCTATCAGCAGTTTCTGCTGCTTAAATATCAAGAGGTCACTGTTAAATGATGATGGTGCTGAAATAGCACACCCTATTGTAATTTGTGGGATCATTTTGAGACGGTGAAAGACGAACCCAAGGTGACATGTAAACTCTGCTGGCAAACATTTGCCTATCATTCATCGACTACAAACATGACGCATCATCTGTCAGTAGCTACATGCCCATTAGCCACTTAGCACAATCAATACTGCTTTGCAGACAGCGTCATTAACAGGCGGCTCGCTCAGTGTGTGACGTGCACTTATAGATAAAATATAGGCCTATATTAATGAAGGTTCATTAGTA
>NC_065522.1:30239448-30246163 GCF_006386435.1 Epinephelus moara | reverse complement strand
GCTTGTTTGCTACTGTGAATGCCAGACTTAAATTGGTTAATTATAATTTTCTTCATCAGCTCTACCTCACCCCCAAAAAACTACATCAGCATAAACCTACATTTTCAATGATCTGTTAATGATGCGGCATTCCTGAGGGCACCATCTTACACTGCACGTGGCATTGTACTAAAGTAACATAATTTTGGTATGATATATGCGACACATTGACCAAAATCATGGATACACAGATCCCATTAGACCCAGGACTCTGTCTTCTAGGAAACATAACAAACTTGAAACTAAATCAGAGTTCCAGGAAATTCATTGATATTGCTCTTGCTGTTTCGAGAAAATCTATCGCATTAACCTGGAAGTCGGATTCTCCCCCTCTCTATATTGAAATGGATATCAGGGATGATGAACTGTATACCCTTGGAGAAGAAAAGCTACCTTTATCAACTATGGGTTCGCTGTGACCTTTGACCTTGTCCATGATAGGCTTATGTTAGCGTTCAGATACAATAGTTGAGATATTTTAGTGACAAGCGTGTTACAACATAATAAATTTATTTGATTGTGTTGCCTTTCTTTAAACATTTGTTTATTTAGTAATTAACTTTGTTACTATTATTTTGGTTTATTGTCATTTCCTATTGTATTCATTCATATGTAATTATTCTTTCATCCCATAGTATTTTTGTTTGTTTTTCTTTTTGTTTTTTAACTGTGTATCTTTTATTATTGAGTTTTAGTGGGAATAAGTTGTACTGTTCTTGTGAAATTAAGAATTGAAAATAAAATGTTCAACAAAAGAAATTATATGCCAAGGTGTAAATAAGATAAATAACATATGGCTTTTTAGTTTTTTTAATGAAAGGACAAGGTATACCCTGTTCTATAGGAAAGGTAACTTTAAATGACTTCTGTTATGATCTGGTGCTATATATAAAATGAAATTCTATAAAGTTAACTTGACCTTCAAGGGGGTTGAGGGTGCTGTTGGGGGTCTGGGGCGCCCCCATAATATAATGATAGGGGAAACACTGAAGCTGCTGAGCGATCTTCATGACTCAGCCTTCATTTGGAATTGTGTGTTATCAGCTTTACTCTCCCAGTTTGGAGAAGCAGACAAGAGAACTGGCATGGTTAGATTGGTTCCAAAAGTCACACAATAACACAAACTAACTGTCCAATCGAAGGGCAGCTGAAGACCAGCGACTCATTGTGCTGTGAGGTAAAATTACTGATTCTGTCAGTGGAGTCTGGTTGCTTTTTGGAGAGCATCATGTAACTGCATCAGTTTTCAGTTGTAAAGGGCTGTCTGACAGCATGGTTAGGTGTTGAAAAAAATTTAAATGTAGTGTCCATTTAAACTGATGTGGATATTGTTTAGGTGACCCTGTTTTTATGTGGCTAAGATAGGTTTTGCTGCTGCCCCCGTCCACAGTCACCAGACTCCTTTGATAGAAACAGTCCTTTTTTTCTACCTAGCTCCCATGCCGTTTTTAGTCTCTTTTGGGTCCATCTGTATCATTCTGTGTCCCCTCTTGAAATTCAGAGCATTGGAAAAGAGTTGGCAACTCTGCCCTACTTCTGAACTATAGCCAAGAAAACAATACTATTAAGAATCAGAAAACAATCATCATCTGCCAATGGTTGGATCCACGAACACAGCAGATAACAATGGAACAACACTCAGCTCTGAAAAAAAGTTATCCTGATGGATTATGTGTTAAAGGTTTGATTTTATTTCCTGAATGTTACACTTATGGACTATCTGTGTAAACTGCCCATCAAAATATTAAAGGGGAACTAATGTTTTTTCAACCTGGGCCCTATTTTCCGATCTACTTTTGTCTAAAAGAGTTATAGGATGTTCAATATTTGACATTTCTCCAGTACGAAGCTAGGGCTGACCCATTGTCGGAACCCATTGGCTGTATTCGGCCTCTGACTTCCGGCAGACGGCGATACAGCCTCTGGGGGCAGACCCCCGATTTTTGGCAATCCGGTTTGATTTGGGCGGAGGAGGCGAATTTCCGTTTCCGACTTCCGTTTCCTCCCCCCGCTCATATAAGTAAATATGCTGAACCATTGCGATGGATTCAGAGTTTGCAGTGACGCCAATTATGTTCCANTAAACTAAAATTCAACTGGTACACTTAAATAACAGTCATTCTTTCGAATAAGTGTATTTTAATCATTTATCCTCCTGAGTATGTGTTTTTGAGCCCGGAATTCTGAGAAACACTTCTGGACTTTTATTTTGAAGCTCTAACTCATTTACCCCGGAAGCTGTACTCTTTACTGTTGCGAACGTCACACTGATTGAACAAGATGTCTGGTAGAAACGTGTGTTAGCAGAGTGTCTTTATTGTGTTTTTAAAGTGTGAACATGTCTAAAGTCCAAATGCTGAGAGCATAGGTGAAGCAGCGACTAACTGCGGCTGCTGAAGAGATATTTGGGCTGGTTGAAAGAACGATAGCAGAGTACGAGGAGGAACTTTGTCGATCAAAAGAGGAGAACGAGCGACAACGGAAACTAATGGACGCTGTTTCCAACCCTCAGCTTCGGTTACACAGAGCAGGTTTGTTCATTAAACATTACAAGTTCATTATTAATAATACAACTGCAGGTTGCATCCTGACGCACAACATATCAACATATTGTGCTTGTCATTTATGAAGGACCGGGTTAGCCACTGGACTTCCCGTGGCATCAGGTGTGCTGTAGTCGCCAGTGACATTTCAAGGGAAGACAAGCAAAGTGAGTGACAATAGCATGATTATTAAGAACCTTGGCTTTTTAAAAATCCATTTAAGGTCATCTTAACCTGTGTATACGCATTGCTTTTTGAAGAAAAAAAACATGTGGCAACTGACAGGTCAGGTGACATTAACAGTGCCTGTCTATTTCTTTTAATGTGCAATACCACCCAGTGCCTGTCTATTTCTTTTAATGTGCAATACCACCCCTGACCGCTATTGTAGCGCTGTGGCGCAGTTGAAAGCAGGTAGTGCTTTTGAGCGAAACAACGAATGAGTCACACAGGAAAACTTATAGCGTTGGTTAAAAGTGCCTTTTTATGAACAAATATGGAATATACGGTACATTTGGAAGGGCGTACTTAGGGATGACATCCATGGCACTCAGGTAAGGACTTTATGTTTTGCATTTGAACATTTGTGTTAAAGTACGTTGTTCCTTTGCTGTCGCTCTGCTCCCATATGGACGTTAACTCCGAGAATGTACTGCAAAATCTACAGGGCAGTCTCGATCCGGGGCTAGCTTTTCAGGTGCCGTTAGCTTCTCTGGTGTCGTTAGCTTTTCCGGTGTCGTGCCAAAGTAGTTATCCCCGACAGGAAGTGTATCCCCTGGCCGCGGGAGCGCGCATGCATTCAGCGAAGATGGAGCCACATTACTGCGTTTGATTTCACCTAAATAAATGAAAACTACCAACATTTGCATTGTTTGATTCATCGTTTTAGTGTTGTGATTTTATCAACAAGGTTTTGCAAAGTAACACATGGCTCATCCATAAAAATAAATGCTTTTATTCTTCTGTACGTGTTAACGTCGTATGACACACTGTACTGAACTGAAAAACCAAGGCAACCTTGTCTTTTTCCTCCTATAAATTGACATATAATGCGCTGTAATTCACGATTTTGTAAATTATTTATTGAATTAAATAACTTTAATATTAAAAATCAAGATCACTGTAATTGTTTGCTGGCTTCAATTAGGTCTGTCTTCTACTGAGGTCAAGCCAGCCCTCACTTGGAAACATTTGGTCAAGCCAGTCCTCACATTGTTTTGCAGTGCACGCATATACTACACATTACGGCAAAAGCCAGAAAGGACTTATTTCAAAGTAAAAGCAAGCTTCCATAACGACCTCAGGGTATAGTAAAAGCAAGCTTCCAAAACGACCTCAGGGTGTCACCCAGAAAACATCACATCAATCTGACGTAGCATTTCAGAATAAAAGCCCTCTGAACTGTCATATTTCACTGTGCTCCTTGTACATTAAGATTAACATAAAAAAAAATATCCGTTATTACTCAACCGTTCCACTTCAGACTGATGGTACACAACCTCAGGGTGTCACCCAGAAAATACCAGGTCAATCTGATGTAGCATTTCAGAATAAAAGCCCTCTGAACTGTCATATTTTACTGTACTCCTTGTACATTAAGATTAACTTTTTTTTTTTAAAAACAAAAAAACTACTCGTTATTACTCAACCGTTCTACTTCAGACTGATAGTACTCGACCTTTTTTTAGACAAAGACAACAACAAAAAAATAAAAAATGATCAAAGGTAACACATTTTCTCATCCAAAGTCCGGAGTTGACATTAAAGTCAGAGGCAGAATCACATGCATTACAAAACATGTTGTTCATCTGTTAAAATGTCCGTGTGATTTATATTATGTTGGTTAAACAAAACATGAATTAAAAACCAGAATCTGCGAACCCAAGTGTTCCATTCATAATAATGACGAACAAATCCTCCGTTGCGAGACACTTTAATAGTCATGAACACACTGTAAGTGAACTACATTACATGGGCATTGAGACGGTTAACATGCCACGCAGAGGTGGTAACAGGGATAAGATCCTGCTTCAGAGAGACATATTGGATCCATTTCTTAGACACACTTATCCCTATGGGTTTAAATGAGGAAATCTCATTTGCATGTTTTTTATGAATCGTGTGTAATCCTCATTAGGTTTATTTTTGTTGTTAATTTCTTTGTTGTTAATTCTTTTCTTTTGCATGGTCACGTGACTTAGTCACCAATTGACTCCCACTGCTGTGATTTACAAGCTGCGTCAGTCGGGTTGATTTATATTTAAGCGCACCTGTGTGTGCTGTTGTATTGTTTGCCAGAGCACACTGAAGAAGGGCCAGGTGTGTGCTGTTGTATTGTTTGCCAGAGCACACTGAAGAAGGGCCAGATTGAAACGTCTGTGTGGAAAAATAAAATTTGATAAACTTGGAGTGCTGTTCCTCTCATTTTTTAGAATTAAATCAGAGTACATTGGACATAGTGTTTAGTCATCTATTTTGAGTGTGTGATATATGTGTGTCTCATATATTGTTGCCAGGCAACCACCCCATCACGTCCTTACGCTAACCTTTCCCTGTAATCATTCTACCGTCAGTCAGTCAGGGTGTCAGTGAGTGTGTGAATGGCGGTCCTGCGTGTTTAAGTCTCGTATCCACGGCAGCGATGACGCTGAGTGACTGACCTGCCATTCTGTGTCACGCTCCTCTGCAAATTCTGATTTAATATTTCTCTGCTATGTTCCATGAAACTCTTTTGGTTTAATATTTCTCATGTCATTCCCAGTACATGAAAACATGGTTTATGTAGCAGTGTGTGCACAGAAATAAGGGACAAATTGCGTTCTGTACTGATTTAGTAAGGGACAGTACATTTTAAATGTTGGATGGTCCCGTATTATATGGGACAGTGGCAACCCTACGTGAGACCCGAAAAAGGCTGTGAGATGGCAGTCAAAGGTGACAAAGGTATGATCAAGTTGTCCGAGGTCTGAGGTGTAACAGGTGGTGTGTTCCATGTTTTATTTCCAAATCGCTCCAGAAAAGAGGATTAGCAAACTGTTAGTGTACCATTCCGTACCATTATGATAGGAAAACATCTGTTCTGGTTCAGCGCTAGAAGCTGCGTCTATAATTCATGCAAGGTATCATGGGGGCTAAGAATAACGTGGATACAAAGCTCGGTTTTCCTGAGTAAAACACCACATTTGTGTTGAGAAGAATCTTTTATATAGTTATATTTTTCATTTACTCAGGCTGCCAGTAATAAAACTTGATGCACGGCAAACTCTCGAATCCTATGGACAATCATTCTCACATAATTAACGTTAGACTAAGCACGTAAAGAGCCACACTGTAGCCTCCAGACATGATTTCTCTGTAACGTGTGTGTGTGTGTGTGTGTGTTTACTGTTTCCTGCAGACGTCCAGCAGCTGTCGGTGGTTAAAAAAGAGGTTCCCCCTGAGCAGCAGGAGTGGAGCTCCAGTGTGGACCAGGAGGACCCAGAGCCTCCACACATTAAAGGGGAACAGGAGGAACTCTGGATCTGTCAGGAGGGAGAGCAGCTTCAAGGGCTGGAGGAGGATGATATCATCAAGTTCACAATCACTCCTGTCTCTGTGAAGAGTGAAGATAATGAAGAGAAACCTCAGTCCTCACAGCTTCATCAAAGACACACTGAACAGATGGAAACAGAAGCAGAGGGAGAGGACTGGGGAGGAGCAGAACCAGCCAGGAACTCAGATCCAGATACACATTTACAACCTGACACTGATGACAGTGATGATTGGATGGAGACCAGAGAACCTCAGTCAGGTATCTGTCAAGTCACACATTTGCTTGTCTTAAACAAGTCTCAAGTTTTAACCTTCAAGTCTCAAGCAAGTCCCAAGTCACGGTGGTTAGAATCAAGCAAGTCAGGTCAAGTCCTTGGAATGAGTCAAGCAAGTTGAGTCAAGTCATTTTTGTGTCTTAAAGGGATAGTCATTATCTACTCACCCATATGCCGACGTAGGCCCTGGTGAAGTTTTAGAGTCCTCACATCCCTTGCGGAGATCGGCGGGGGGAGCAGCCAGCACACCTAATGGCATACGGCGCCCCAGACTAACGTCCAAGAATACAAAATTGAATCCACAAAGTATCTCCATACTGCTCATCC
>NC_065522.1:30230859-30239317 GCF_006386435.1 Epinephelus moara | reverse complement strand
AGGGGGGATCAAAATAAAATAAATAAATGAAATAAAAATCAACCAGCCACCCTCCTCCCCTGACAAGTAAAGAACAGTCCCTAAAGTGCGCTGAGGTTTGTGGACCGTTACCTACCACAAAGAGAGAAATGTGAACGGCTCGTTTCTCCTCTGACACGTCACATACCTGTGTGCTGCCACGGCTCGGTTGTCCAGGTACTACTGGGTCATGACACGAACGAAAGAGGAAATTATTGGACCTGGAGCTGGACTTCTCTGTTGCTGGTAAGCCGTTATCTTGCGCCACGGAGCACTATGGCCGTCGTATTTCGTGGAGTTTTAATACCGTGGTCTACCGTTGGTACCAGTATACTGTGCAACACTAGAAATGGAAACTTATAAATACCTATTGCAGTGTTCTGAGTAATTATGTTCACTATTCCGTTACTGTGCCAATATGTTCTCCACTGTTCTGATGCTAAAACTTGCACAAGGTTAATGTTCACTCACTATTCTGTTGTTACTGCTGCTTATATTTGCACTGATTCTGTCTTATACACTACTGTACTGTTGCCATGACATCCAAACAGAAATAGACGTGTGCTGACCAGAAGAGAAACCTTAAAACAGTGTTAAACTGTTGGACAATGTTGGTGTTCTTCAGCGTGCCCTCAACACTGACGTCAGCGTCTTGTTCGGCTCAAAGAGGGGAAGCTACACACAGGTGCAGCAGAGCAGACTGTTTCTCCTTCTCTCTTCTCTCCGTTATACACGTGTAGTGTTGGTGCTGCCATCATAAACAGACTGGAATACCGAGCAACGCACGCCAGTCAAACGCAACTGAAGGCTGTGTGTATCTCCAACATGTTGACAAGGTATACCAGCCCCTTTTATGATGACTGCATCGCCAATTCTACACGTGAATAACGGAGAACTCCTAGCACTTAGCCGTTTATATTTGTGTTCAGTATAGGCAATTAGAAAATGCACTGGAGATGGTGAATGCGCATTTCAAAGCAACTCGAACTCGTTATATGAGTACCCGCGGTGCTTCCCTGATTAGCAAACATAAGGTCCACACCTCACGGGCACTTGTTGCATGTTGCTTTCACCGTCTCCAGTGCATTTTCTACTACAATGCAAACACCAGTGCTACGTGTCAACATGTCGGAGATACACACAGCCTTCAGTTACGTTTGACTGGCGTGCGTTGCTTGGTATTCCAGTCTGTTTATGATGGCAGCACCAACACCACACGTGAATAGCGGAGAGATGAGAGACAGAGAAACAGTCTGCACTGCTGCACCTGTGTGTAGCCTACGATGTCAGTGTTAAGGGCACGTTCAAGAACACCAACATTGTGCAACAGTTTAACACTGTTTAAAGGTTTCTCTTCTGGTCATCGGCCTCATGAGCACAGGGATCGGCCTAAGCCGATTACCTCAAAATGGGGTTAGATCGGCCCGATTAATCGGCCGACCTCTAGTCAGTAGGACATGCAGTAGGTCAACATGATAGTGAATTTTTAGAGTGCCCTCTGTTGGATCACAAGACAAACTACATCAAATTGTCTGATGCACCTAGAGACTGCAGCCAACAGGTAATTACAGCTCGAACATGAACTTTTCACCTCATGTCCGAACGAATGTCCGAAACTCGAAACAGTCTAAATAGAACCACATGCGCATTTGTAGAGCTGCAGCAGTCAACAGACAATTAGTGCTGAAAGTATGTCCTCGGCCAAGCTACCTCACCTCTCTTCAATGACCATCGGCTCTGCCCCAATCTCACACACTTTAAGGAATACATGAGTGAAGTACAAGAACCACAAATTTGTACTGCAGTAGTACTTGAGTTGATGTACTTAGCTACTTTCTACCACTGGTAGCTGAGTTGAGAAACCCCATGAAATTAGCCAATGCTAGCTAATTTAGCCAGAGGTGGAAAAAGTACTGAAAAATTCTACTCAAGTAAAAGTACCTTTACTTTGATAGGTAAAGCTACCCATCTGAAAATTTACTCAAGTAAAAGTACCTTTACTTTGATAGGTAAAGCTACCCATCTGAAAATTTACTCAAGTAAAAGGTAAAGCTACCCATCTGAAAATTTACTCAAGTAAAAGTAAAAAGTAGTTAGTTTAAAATGTACTTAAAGTAGAAGTTACTTAGTTACTTCCAACAACTTGATGGGGGTCACTCCTATGCAGTGCAAAAATGGTTCAGGGGTCATAAATCCAATCCAAAAACTGGTTATTTTTCTACCATAGAATTCAATTCAATTTAGGGCTGCACAATATCATTAGAGCATCACCATAGCAATGTGTTCTTGCGCAATAGTCACATTGTGAGACTCGCAGTATAAGTTCATCATATCAATATAATATTAGTCAAAGGCAATATGCCAGACTTATTTTGCTGGTTAATACTATAGGTTGTGAAGTTCTCAGTTTCCAGGACAGTTTGATTGTAAAATATATATTTCATGCAAATACAGCCTTTCCAAATCCCAAATGATCACTTCTTTCCAAATAGAGCTATTCAAGTTATTGCAATACACTGTATATTGCAATACATATCGCAGTATCCAAAATCGTAACATTGTCAGTTTTGTCTAATATTGTGCAGCCCTGACTCACCAACACAACTGCTAGACTGATGATACAAAGAGCAACCTGTTGAGCAATGTTGTTGGGCATTATTCTCAGAGATGCAAACATGTGTATGATCAAAAAAGAGAGCTTGTCGAAGCGAAATTCTTTTTTTTTATAACTTAAATTTTTATTGAGTTTTCACATGCATGTAGACAAAACAATACAGCAAACAAGGTACAAATTAAAATAACAATAGTAATAACACTAACAAACTGTCTGGAGATGAGCCACTATTGAGTCCACTGTTCCATTTGGCGTTTGTTCAGTTGGTGTTACGTCTCATATAAATGTTCCATTTTTCCCAGTTCTTTTCAAATACATTCTCTTTGACTCTCAAAAGGTATGTCAATTTTTCCATGACAAAGATTTCCTGGACAATTTCCAACCACTGTTCATGTCTTGGGATATTTACATTGAGCCAGTTTCTTGTAACTGCTTTCTCACTTGCTGAGAGTAATATTTTAGTCAAGTACAGATCTTCTTTCATTACAACCTACTCAATATTCCCAAGATACATCACTGGACAAGTATTTGGGATTTCATATCCCAAGACATTTTTTTACAACTAAATTAACATTTTTCCAGTATATCCTCATTTTTGTACAGTTCCAGAAGATGTGTCCATGGTCTGCCTGGTGTTATAAAATAGCGAGTTAGGTTTTTCCAGCAGATCGAAGCGAAATTCTGAATATTAAAATACACTAACACTAATTTGGAAGAATACTGTGTATTACAAAACAGAACAAATCCATTGAGCAACAGTGTTTCCCCTATATGCAACTAGCAGCGGTGGTGCTCCGCTGCTGAAATATGACCCCTGCTGCTGATTTATTTTTTGTCTTCGCTCTTTAGAAACTACCGTTACATTATTTGGCGCTACAGATGCTTCATATCCAGGTCAATTCACACACTTGTGAGTAAAGCATATAAGAGAAGAGGGCAATCATGCCCACAGGGCGCTACACAGAGAGTCGTATCCTCACCTTTACTGTTTATTTCTCTTAAACAGCCAAAGAGTACATGGAGCCAGCCATCACCCTCCTTTTCACTGCTTCGCTGTTAGTTAATGCTACTTCTAGTTTCAGGGTCTCAGGCATGTTATGTCCACTCACATTCTCATCTCTCGCCTCTCACAGATTCCCAATTCTCCTCATCATCTTCCCTTTCTCCCAGTATATGGGACTATTGTATACATCAGTGGATATGGATGATTATCAGAATATGAGCCCCTAACTGAGCTTGGTTAAACTAACTGATCATGTTGGAGAATATATTTATAAAAACATTTGTTCCACAATTTTCATTTATTTTATAATTGTGGTGTCGGAAAATACATTTGTTCAATTTCAATTCTTTAGGCTATTTAGAATTGGGGGGACAATTTGTGTTTTTCAGAAATTGGGTGGGGGGGTGCATCCCCCCCCGGGATCTGCACCCATGCAAGGGACGCTTCATATAATAACATAACAGTATACTATTTATCGTGTTATACGGTGAAACAGTTCACCTTATAACGTGATGACTTATATTGTTTACACGACGGCATGTAATTTCTGTCTCTACATGGTTGCACCTTTACAATTATCCTCTGCTCTCTGTATCGGTTCGATGAGTTCGGCCCCGATGCGCACACACACACACACACACACAGAGACGTGTGTGAGCACACACACACACACACCACACCACACACAAGGTGAGCACACAAGAGCGCGGCCCGGGCCGCATTTTTCTGACAGACAATTTGTTTCTTCGTTTCTTCGTTCATTGCAACTGTTGCGTCTGCTTGTGCTTCAGCCGAAGCACTCCCACGCTCCTCCATCTCAGTAACTCGCCAGCATCGGCCGCTCCTTCTGGGTCAATTCTACGCGAGATTTCCGAGATTCACCCTTTTGGTTTCCATTTAGCCAAAAACTTTTTTTCTTTTTTTTTTTTAAACTCAGTAACGGATATGATCTCCAATGTAGCTCAGTACAATACTTAAGTCAAAATTTACTTAAGTAAAAGTAAAATTACAGATTTCAAAAACTACTGAAAATTACACACAAAAACTACTCAATTACAGTAACGTGAGTAAATGTAATAAGTTACTTTCCACCATTGAATTTAGCTAACATAACATATAATAAAAGTGGCTTTAAATGGTCCATAATGTTATCTACATTGTGTTGTTTTGTAAGGCAGCGGATACTGTGCCATTACCGGCATTTTATTTACTCAGGCTGCCAGTAATCAAACTTGACTCACAGCAAACTCTCGCATCCCATGGACAGTCATTCTCACATAATTCACTTTAGACTGAGCAAATAAAGAGCCACACTGTAGCCTCCAGACATGACAAGAGTAACAGTACATGTTAATGACTGCTATGAAATTAAAGCTCACCTCAACCTCACTCACTCTGACACAGCTGAGTGAACACTGTGAAGCTGTTTGATGCTCAGAGATCTGTAGAAGTTCAATAAGGAGTTTTTGAGCTGTGATGTGAATGAACGACAACATTTGTGTGTGTGTGTATGTGTGTGTGTTTCCTGCAGACGTCCAGCAGCTGTTGGTGGTTAAAGAAGAGGTTCCCCCTGAGCAGCAGGAGTGGAGCTCCAGTGTGGACCAGGAGGACCCAGAGCCTCCACACATTAAAGAGGAACAGGAGGAACTCAGGATCAGTCAGGGGGGAGAGCAGCTTCAAGGGCTGGAGGAGGATGATATCATCAAGTTCACATTCTCTCCTGTCCCTGTGAAGAGTGAAGATGATGAAGAGAAACCTCAGTCCTCACAGCTTCATGAAAGACAAACTCAGCAGATGAGAACAGAAGTGAAAGGAGAGGACTGTGGAGGAGCAGGACCAGCCAGGAATTCAGATTTGGATAGACATTTACAACCAGAGACTGATGACAAGACTGGAGCGTCTTCTGAACCAGAAACTTATGACAGTGATGGTTGGAAGGAGACCAGAGAACCTCAGTCAGGTTTAAACTCTCTGAAAAATGATCAAGTCTCTGTCAATGATTTGATTGTTGGTGAGAAACGATTTAGCTGCTCTGAGTGTGGGAAAAGATTTGGTTACAGTGGAGATCTGAAGAAACACATGAGAACTCATACAGGAGAGAAACCATTTAGCTGTTCTGAGTGTGGAAAAAGATTTTGTTACAGTGGTGATCTGAAGAAACACATGACATTTCATTCTGGGGAGAAACCATTTAGCTGTACTGAGTGTGGGAAAATATTTTGTTACAGTGGAGATCTGAAGAAACACATGAGAATTCATACAGGAGAAAAACCATTTAGCTGCTCTGAATGTGGGAAAACCTTCTGTTATAGTGGAGATCTCAACAAACACATGAGATTTCACACAGGTGAGAAACCATTTAGCTGCTCTGAGTGTGGGAAAATATTCGGTTACAGTGGAGATCTGAACAAACACATGAGATCTCATACAGGAGAGAAACCGTTTAGCTGCTCTGAATGTGGGAAAACATTTGGTTACAGTAAAAGTCTTAAAGTACACATGAAAGCTCATATAGGAGAGAAACCATTTAGCTGCTCTGAGTGTGGGAAAAGATTTGGTCGTCGTGCAATTCTGGCAGTACACATGAGATCTCATACAGGAGAGAAACCATTTAGTTGTTCTGAGTGTGGGAAAAGATTTGGTGACAGTGGAGATCTGAAGAAACACATGAGAACTCATACAGGAGAGAAACCATTTAGCTGTTCTGAGTGTGGAAAAAGATTTGCTCACACTGGAGATCTGAAGAAACACATGAGAATTCATACAGGAGAAAAACCATATAACTGCTCTGAGTGTGGCAAAGGCTTTGGTGAAAAGGGAGATCTGAAGATACACATGAGATGTCATACAGGAGAGAAACCATTTAGCTGTTCAGTTTGTGGGAAATCATTTACACAAAATGCACATTTACAGACACACTTTAAAATTCATGATAGAGATAAGTGATTCAACTGTTCAGTCACTTGGCCTAAGAAGGATACGAGAGAAACAGCCAGCTTTTTGGGGGGTGGGGGCAGTCGACTGATGGGAGTGTGCTTATCTGTGTGCGCACGCGCATGTGTCCATATGTGTGCACGTGCGCACATTGAAGAAGAACTCTGCCATGAGCGATGCAGTGAGCAGAGGAGAACTGTGCGACCATGTACAGACAGAAATGACATGCCACACAGTTTTAGACAGGTCCTCAGACTCTGTAGTGACAAGAACCAAAGCAGCCAAGAACATGTGTCATGCTTAAGGGAGACCTACTAAACTTGAGTAAACAAAAAGCTCAAATATAACCTCTTGAACACATACAGAATAGAAATAAATATTCTTTGAACCAAACACAGATGCCATGAATTGGGGGGAAAGGCGCAGAAAGTCTTGGCAGTTGAAGACAGGGGAGAAATCGAGAATTGTTAATTCCATAGAAACTGAAAATGGGACTGTAGCAAGAAACCTGAAAGAAATGAATGATTGCTTTAAACACTATTATTCTGCATAATATACATGGAAGTCCACAGATGACCCTGCCACAATTGATACATTCTTATTAACTATTGAACTACCAAACTTAACAGAGGAGGACCAGGAGGAGATGAACTCCCCCTTCACTCAAAAAGAAATCAAAAAAGCCATCTCCTCATTACAGTCTAATAAATCACCCGGTGAAGATTTACAGTCTAATAAATCACCCGGTGAAGATGGGTTCCCTCCTGAATTTTACAAGGAGTTAAAAAACGTGCTTGTCCCTCTCTTTAAAGATGTTTTGAATTTGGCAACAGAAACTCAAACTCTACCAGATTCCTTTTCTATGGCCTCAATAATGGTTATTCATATGAAAAACAAAGACCCCCAAAAATGCTCCTCCTATAGGCCTAATAGTCTCTATAAAACTCTTAACAAAAACATAATCATATTCATCTGGATCCATAAAGTACCCAGGGCGAGCCTAGAGAAGTTATCGTTGGATCATAAAATGGGTGGCCTCCGACTCCCAAACCTAAAATTTTACTACTACAAATGAAATTTCTCCTATCTTTATTTGAATGATCCTGTGCGCCCCCCTGGACACAAATTGAACTTCCTGACCTTGATGAAGAGGCGGGAAGTGATTTTATTTATAAATGGAATTCAAAAAGTATTGTCAGTAAAACCAAAAACCCACTCACTGTCCACCGAGTTAGATCGTGGTATGAGGTTCGTAGTGAGCAATGATTTGTCCCCTAAAACACCTTTGTGGAAAACCAAACTTATACCAATGATCTCTGATAATACAATTTTTTAAGCTTTGGTATGACAGAGGGATAAGATACATTGAACAGTGTTAAAGTAGCAACATCTTCATGTCCTTTGAACAGCTAAAAGCAAAATATGATTTATCCAACAAACACTTTTGTTATTTATGACTGAGAGCCTTCCTGAAACTAATTTGGGGGGAACAAATGGCACTGCCTGCCCTGACAAGGGTGGAGGAGGCATTTCACTGTGACAGAGTTTCAAGGTAGTGTCAATGTCAGAACAGCTTGTTTGCTACTGTGAATGCCAGACTTAAATTGGTCAATTACAATTTTCTTCATCTGCTCTACCTCACCCCCAAAAAAATTACATCAGCATAAACCTACATTTTCAGTGATCTGTTAAAGATGCCACATTCCTGAGGGCACCATGTTACACTGCACGTGACATTGTACTAAAGTAACATAATTTTGGTATGATATATGCGACATATTGAACAAAATCATGGATACACAGATCCCATTAGACCCAGGACTCTGTCTTCTAGGAAACATAACAAACTTGAAATTAAATCAGAGTTCCAGGAAATTCATTGATATTGC
>NC_065522.1:30227922-30230359 GCF_006386435.1 Epinephelus moara | reverse complement strand
ATTTTGCTGGTTAATCCTATAGGTTGTGAAGTTCTCAGTTTCCATGACAGTTTGATTGTAAAATATATATTTCATGCAAATACAGCCTTTCCAAATCCCAAATGATCACTTCTTTCCAAATAGAGCTATTCCAGTTATTGCAATACACTGTATATTGCAATACATATCGCAGTATACAAAATCGTAACATTGTCAGTTTTGTCCAGAGCATGTGAGCGGAGCGGAGCGGGTGAAAATTTCCGCTCCTCGCTGGCAGACCTGTCACTTTGCGCCGCTCGTCCGCTCCGCTTGGTTCTGCGCATTCTTCGCTCCGCTCCATCATAAATTTTATCCCGCTCCACTTGCTCACCACTCCGCTTAAAAAAACTGCGCCGTACTACCCTAACCTGTAATCTTCTATTCACAAATAAAACGGGGTCTGCCCATTTTTCCGACAGCCCATTGTTCCGACCATATTAAACCCATTGTTCCGAAGTCCCGTTGTTCCGAAATCATCAGGATGCCCTGTGGTTAAGGTCTGGTTAGGTTTAGGCACAAAAACCACTTGGTTAGGGTTAGGAAAAGATCATGGTGTGGGTTAAAATGAAAAAGAAAGTGGCAAACACATAAGCCGTGAGCCTGCTTTGCCTCAAGCCTTTCCCAGTTGACCGGCTGCGGCGCACTATCAAGGCAGAAATACGCCCGCCGGGAGCCGTTCAGCACCACGGAGAGCTCCCCACACAACCCGGACCCCAGAGTTAATAATAGGAGGTTATGGTGTTTCATTCTCTCCTCTCTATGACACTTGTATCTCGACCAGTAGCCTACTTTCCTCTCTATGACACTTGTATCTCGACCAGTAGCCTACTTTTGTTGCGTTGCTGATCCTCTATGATACACAAATACAGTAATAATCACATATCGGAACAACGGGACGTCGGACTAATGAGAGGTCGGAACAATGCTACGGCACCAATAAAACATGAGCTTGGTAGATTCTCCGGGGAAGCCCCCTCCCCGCAGTTAGGGACCATTCTACACGGTACCGCTGGCAGAGTGGAAATAGTCAAAGTGTGGAGGAGACGGACCAGGTTAAGCGGCCGACCTCTGAAGCCCTCTCGCCTCTCCCGTTCTCCAAGGTACCGCTGCTTCTCTTCTCAGTTTCTTTTCTGAAGTACACAGTAAACTCCATAGTTTTGAAAGAAAATAGTGTGGGTGTGCGCAGGTGCAAAGATGCATTCTGGGTGGGGCATGAGCGACCGGAGCGAAATTGGAGCGAGAGATAAGGCTCCGCTCCACCTTTTAAAAAAAAAATAGCCGCTCCTTGCTCAACACAAAATCCTCCGGCTCTCCGCTCACATGCTCTGGTTTTGTCTAATATTGTGCAGCCCTGACTCACCAACACAACTGCTTTTGTCTAATATTGTGCAGCCCTGACTCACCAACACAACTGCTAGACTGATGATACACAGAGCAACCTGTTGAGCAATGTTGTTGGGCATTATTCTCAGAGATGCAAACATGTGTATGATCAAAATAGAGAGCTTGTCGAAGCGAAATTCTGGAAATTAAAATACACTAACACTAATTTGGAAGAATACTGTGTATTACAAAAAAGAACAAATGCATTGAGCAACAGTGTTTCCCCTAAATGCAACTAGCAGCGGTGGTGCTCCGCTGCTGAAATATGACCCCTGCTGCTGATTTATTTTTCTTATTTTTTGTCTTAGCTCTTTAGAAACTACCGTTACATTATTTGGCGCTACAGATGCTTCATATCCAGGTCAATTCACACACTTCTGTGTAAAGCATATAAGAGGAGAGGGCTCCGTCTGATCTCTTCATAAACTAAAGTTATAGATATTATAATATTATTTATATGTTTATATGTTTTGAGCAAACAGAAGTTTGGGGGGGACACAATCAGTTGTGATTATTATTATTTTTTTTTTATTGCACGCGTGCAAATCATGCCCACAGAGCGCTTGAGATTGCCAGCATATTTCACGATTTCATAGAGGCTCATCACCATCACCAAGTCATTCAAAAAGCACTACACGGAGAGTCATATGCTCACCTTTACTGTTTATTTCTCTTAAACAGCCAAAGAGTACATGGAGCCAGCCATCACCCTCCTTTTCACTGCTTCGCTGTTAGTTAATGCTACTTCTAGTTTCAGGGTCTCAGGCATGTTATGTCCACTCACGTTCTCATCTCTCGCCTCTCACAGATTCCCAATTCTCCTCATCATCTTCCCTTTCTCCCAGTGTATGGGACTACTGTATACATCAGTGGATATGGATGATTATATTTATAAAAACATTTGTTCCACAATTTTCATTAATTTTAGAATTGTGGAGTCGGAAAATACATTTGTTCAATTTCGATCCTTTAGGCTATTTAGAATTGGGGGGGCGGGGGGGCAATTTGTGTTTTTCAGAAATGGCGGGGGGGGGGG
>NC_065522.1:30217234-30227222 GCF_006386435.1 Epinephelus moara | reverse complement strand
TGTGTGTGTGTGTTTGTGTTTGTTTCCTGCAGACTTCCAGCAGCTGTCAGTGGTTAAAGAAGAGGTTCCCCCTGAGCAGCAGGAGTGGAGCTCCAGTGTGGACCAGGAGGACCCAGAGCCTCCACACATTAAAGAAGAACAGGAGGAACTCTGGATCAGTCAGGAAGGAGAGCAGCTTCAAGGGCTGGAGGAAGATGATATCATCAAGTTCACATTCACTACTGTCCCTGTGAAGAGTGAAGATGATGAAGAGAAACCTCAGTCCTCACAGCTTCATGAAAGACAAACTCAGCAGATGAGAACAGAAGAAAAAGGAGAGGATTGTGGAGAAGCAGAACCAGCCAGGAATTCAGATTTGGATAGACATTTTCAACCAGAGACTGATGACAAGACTGGAGAGTCTTCTGATCCAGAAACTGATGACAGTGATGATTGGAAGGAGACCAGAGAACCTCAGTCAGGTTTAAATTCTCTGAAAAATACTGAAGTCCCTGTCTGTGATTTGATTGTTGGTGAGAAACGATTTAGCTGCTCTGAGTGTGGGAAAAGATTTGGTCACCGTGGAGATCTGAAGAAACACACGAGAACTCATACAGGAGAGAAACCATTTAGCTGTTCTGAGTGTGGGAAAAGATTTGGTCACAGTGGAGATCTGAAGAAACACATGAGAACTCATACAGGAGAGAAACCATTTAGCTGCTCTGAGTGTGGGAAAAGATTTGGTCGTCGTGAAATTCTGACGCAACACATAGCTCGTACAGGAGAGAAACCATTTAGCTGCACTGAGTGTGAGAAAATATTTTGTTACATTGGCGATCTCAAGAAACACATGACATTTCATTTGGGAGAGAAACCATTTAGCTGTTCTGAGTGTGGGAAAACATTTGGTTACAGTGGAGATCTGAAGAAACACATGAGAATTCATACAGGAGAGAAACCATTTAGCTGCTCTGAGTGTGGGAAAAGATTTAGTCACAGTGGAGATCTGAAGAAACACATGAGAACTCATACAGGAGAGAAACCATTTAGCTGTCCTGAGTGTGGCAAAAGGTATGGTCAAAGTGGAGATATGAAGATACACATGACATTTCATTTGGGAGAGAAGTGAAACTCAGCTGCTCTGAGTGTAGGAAAAGATTTGGTGACAGTGGAGCTCTGAAGAGGCACCATTCTCGGAACCCATTGGCTGTATTCGGCGTCTGTCTGCCCTGACAAGGGTGGAGGAGGCGTTTCACTGTAACAGAGATTCAAGGCAGTGTCAATGTCAGAACAGCTTGTTTGCTACTGTGAATGCCAGACTTAAATTGGTTAATTATAATTTTCTTCATCAGCTCTACCTCACCCCCAAAAAACTACATCAGCATAAACCTACATTTTCAATGATCTGTTAATGATGCGGCATTCCTGAGGGCACCATCTTACACTGCACGTGGCATTGTACTAAAGTAACATAATTTTGGTATGATATATGCGACACATTGACCAAAATCATGGATACACAGATCCCATTAGACCCAGGACTCTGTCTTCTAGGAAACATAACAAACTTGAAACTAAATCAGAGTTCCAGGAAATTCATTGATATTGCTCTTGCTGTTTCGAGAAAATATATCGCATTAACCTGGAAGTCGGATTCTCCCCCTCTCTATATTGAAATGGATATCAGGGATGATGAACTGTATACCCTTGGAGAAGAAAAGCTACCTTTATCAACTATGGGTTCGCTGTGACCTTTGACCTTGTCCATGATAGGCTTATGTTAGCGTTCAGATACAATAGTTGAGATATTTTAGTGACAAGCGTGTTACAACATAATAAATTTATTTGATTGTGTTGCCTTTCTTTAAACATTTGTTTATTTTGTAATTTACTTTACTATTATTTTGATTTATTGTCATTTCCTATTGTATTCATTCAGCTTATGTAATTATTCTTTCATCCCATAGTATTTTTGTTTGTTTTTCTTTTGTTTTTTAACTGTGTATCTTTTATTATTGAGTTTTAGTGGGAATAAGTTGTACTGTTCTTGTGAAATTAAGAAGTGAAAATAAAATGTTCAAAAAAAGAAATGACATGCCAAGGTGTAAATAAGATAAATAACATGAGGCGGGGTGCCCCCATAATATAATGATAGGGGAGACACTGAAGCTGCTGAGCGATCTTCATGACTCAGCCTTCATTTGGAATTGTGTGTTATCAACTTTACTCTCCCAGTTTGGAGAAGCAGACAAGAGAACTGGCATGGTTAGGTCGGTTCCAAAAGTCACACAATAACACAAACTAACTGTCCAATTGAAGGGCAGCTGAAGACCAGCGACTCATTGTGTTCTGTGAGGTAAAATTACTGATTCTGTCAGTGGAGTCTGGTTGCTTTTAGGAGAGCATCATGTAACTGCATCAGTTTTCAGTTGTAAAGGGCTGTCTGACAGCATGGTTAGGTGTTGAAAATACTTTTAATGTAGTGTCCACTTAAACTGATGTGGATATTGTTTAGGTGACCCTGTTTTTATGTGGCTAAGATAGGTTTTGCTGCTGTCCCCGTCCACAGTCACCAGACTAGAAACAGCCCTTTTTTCTACCTAGCTCCCATGCTGTTTTTAGTCTCTTTTGGGTCCGTCTGTATCATTCTGTGTCCCCTCTTGAAATTCAGAGGTTTTACGGGTTCACAAAGACAATGCATGTGGAACTATTTGTTGGTTGTTTTTTTATCCCCCCTTAGCAGCAGTAGTATGAGTCATGGGGTGGATAACTGATCAAGAGCTCCAATCAGAGCTGATCTGATCGATGGATGAGAGGAGCAGCTGCTGCAGAGGCGAGTGAAAGCAAGGGAAGTAATAAAGCAACTCAGGACATAAAATAAGCACAGCAGAAATGTCAGACAGGATGAACCATGGTGTTAAACTATATATCTTAAAATGTTTCAGTCATGGCTGAAAATAACAGAAATAAGCAGGTTTGCTGAATTCACATATCTCTGCAATTACTATCAAGAATCAGAAAGAAATCATTATCTGCCAATGGTTGCATCAGCTAACACAGCAGATAACAATGGAGCAACACTCAGCTCTGACAAAAGTTATCCTGATGGATTATGTGTTAAAGGTTTGATTTTATTTCCTGAATGTTACACTTACGGACTATCTGTGTAAACTGCCCATCAAAATATTAAAGGGGAACTCATGTTTTTTTCAACCTGGGGCCTATTTTCCGATCTACTTTTGTCTAAAAGAGTTATAGGATGTTCAATATTTGACATTTCTCCAGTACGAAGTTAGGGTTGACCCACCTGCAGCCCGTGAGCGCGTGCTATATTAAATAATAGGGCACTCAGACAGCATCAAACGAGGGAGCAGTGTTACTTCGGTAGCACATATACTAAAATTGCAACAGGCAGAGGAACAGGTCCGAATCCAGCTAAAGGTAAACACAGGCGTTCATTTCTCCTTTCCGTTATGTTGTTGGATAATTATACTAACAATCCGAGCCTATCTGTGTGAAAAAAATGCCCTTTAAGTGGACGTATTTTGACGTTGTTTGACGCTGTCTGACTGCTCTATTATTTAATATGGCACGCGCCCACGGGCTGCAGGCAGGTCAGCCCTAGCTTTGTACTGGAGAAATACCAAATATTGAACATCCTATCACTCATTTAGACAAAAGTAGATCGGAAAATAGGGCCCAGGTTGGAAAAAAACATTAGTTCCCATTTAAAGGCTGGATGAAACCATTCTGATGTTACATTTATGGATTCCCTGTGTAAACTGTCTATTAATATTTAGTGATCTTAATTTTGTGTCCTTGTGTACATGGTCTGTGTGTATTTTATCACTGTCTTTCTCTTTTTCCATCCTTGTAATATTTTACTGAGTTAACTAATGGATTAGGGTATACACTGGAAAGTGCCTTGATAAAGTCACTCAAAGGATTTCATCATGTTGCCTACTACTTTTTTTTTTTTTTTTTTTGCATATCTGAAATCAAATGAACTAAACTAAAAATCAACTGGAACACTTCAGTAAAAGTCATTCTTTCGAATAAGTGTATTATAATCATTTATCCTCCTGAGTGTTTGTTTTTTGAGTAAGCCCTGAATTCCGAGTAAAACTTATAGACTTTTATTTTGAAGCTCATTTACCCCGGAAGCTGTACTCTTAACTGTTGCGAACGTCACGCTGTTTGAACAAGATGGCGTCTGATAGATAGGTGTGTTAGCAGAGTGTCTTTGTTGTGTTTATAAAGTGTGAACATGTCTAAAGTCCAAATGCTGAGATCGTTGGTGAAGCAGCGACTAACTGCGGCTGCTGAAGAGATATTTGGGCTGGTTGAAAGAACGATAGCAGAGTACGAGGAGGAACTTTGTCGATCAAAAGAGGAGAACGAGCGACAACGGAAACTCTGGACGCTGTTTTCAACCCTCAGCTTCGGTTACACAGAGCAGGTTTGTTCATTAAACATTACAAGTTCATTATTAATAATATAACTGCAGGTTTGTTCAATAAATATTTAGTCTGTCGACATTTATACGCCGCGTTAGCTTCTCTGGTGCCGTTAGCTTCTCTGCTGTTGTTGTCTTATGGAATCCGGAAGGGTTCTAAACGTCTGTTTTGTCGTCCGTATTAACGCGTCAAATACACATTAAGACGACAGAAATGTCCTGTTAACAGGTACATTTCTGACGTACCAAGACGTTTACTATTGGGTGCAGCCATTTCATCAGTTTCGGAGGGGAAGCTGATGTAACAGTATTCGGTACATTGTCTTCACATAAGTGTCCACTAGATGACAGAATTAAATCAGAGTACATTGGACATAGTGTTTAGTCATCTATTCTGAGTGTGTGATATATGTGTGTCTCATATATTGTTGCCAGGCAACCACCCCATCACGTCCTTACGCTAACCTTTCCCTGTAATCAACCTACCGTCAGTCAGTCAGTCAGTCAGTCAGTGTGTCAGTGAGCGTGTGAATCCACGGCAGCGATGACGCTGAGTGACGGACCTGCCATTCTGTGTCATGCTCCTCTGCAAATTCTGTTTTAATATTTCTCTGCTATGTTCCATGAAACTCTTTTGGTTTAATATTTCTCATGTCATTCCCAGTACATGAACACATGGTTTATGCAGCAGTGTATGCACAGAAATAAGAGACAAATTGTGTTCTGTATTGATTTAGTAAGGGACAGTACATTTTAAATGTGGGATGGTCCCGTATTATACAGGACAGTGGCGACCCTACGTGAGACCCAAACACATTTGGGTAAAAAGGAAAACAACAAATGCTGTGAGATGGCAGTCAGAGCTGACAGAGGTATGATCTAGTTGTCCGAGGTCTGAGGTGTAACAGGTGGTGTGTTCCATGTTTTATTTCCAAATTGCTCCAGAAAAGAGGATTAGCAAACTGTTAGCGTACCGTTCCGTACCATTATGATAGGAAAACGTCTGTTCTGGTTCAGCGCTGGAAGCTGCGTCTATAATTCATGCAAGGTATCATGGGGGCTAAGAATAACGTGGATACAAAGCTCAGTTTACCTGAGTAAAACACCACATTTGTGTTGAGAAGAATCTTTTGTATAATTTTATTTTATTTACTCAGGCTGCCAGTAATAAAACTTGATGCACGGCAAACTCTCACATCCTATGGACAATCATTCTCACATAATTCACACTTTAGACTGAGCACATAAAGAGCCACACTGTAGCCTCCACACATGATTTCTCTGTAACGTGTGAGGAGTTTTTGAGCTGTGATGCGAATGAACGACAACATTTCTCTGTAACATCAGTGTGTGTGTGTGTGTGTGTGTGTGTGTGTGTGTGTTCTGTTTCCTGCAGATGTCCAGCAGCTGTCGGTGGTCACTAAGTTCACATTCACTCCTGTCCCTGTGAAGAGTGAAGATGATGAAGAGAAACCTCAGTCCTCACAGCTTCATCAAAGACACACTGAACAGATGGAAACAGAAGCAGAGGGAGAGGACTGTGGAGGACCAGAACCAGCCAGGAACTCAGATCCAGATACACATTTACAACCTGAGACTAATGACAGTGATGATTGGACGGAGACCAGAGAACCTCAGTCAGGTATCTGTCAAGTCACACATTTGCTTCTCTTAAGCAAGTCTCAGGTTTTAACCTTCAAGTCTCAAGCAAGTCCCAAGTCACTGTGGTTAGAATCAAGGAAGTCAGGCCAAGTCCTTGGTATGAGTCAAGCAAGTTGAGTCAAGTCATTTTTGTATCTTAATTGGATAAAAATAAAAAGTCAGACTCTGTGAGACGAACTCTCACCTCTGCCAGGGGTTTTTCATCTTACGCAGCAAACAGCACCAGCAGGGCACTGTGGCTTGTTTGTGTAGTGTTTGATTCCAGCCACTTATATCCCTTTTCAACAGACATGGGCTGGTTTGGTTTGACTTTGCTTGTCTCTCTGTAGGTGTGTATGTGTATCATTTGAGAGATCGTGACCTGGGACTTTGAGGTGCAGGTGGATGTTGTTCTGTAGTGTATAGGCTAGCTGTATTCTGTCTGTTGGCTCAAATTAGGGGAAAAAAGTAAAATTTGGGTTCATTGAAGCATGAGGAGCAGAGGAGAAGAGAGAAGGACAGTGGGTTGCATGTCATATTTGTGGGATTTGATTCAAAGTGACAGCCGCTGGATGAAAACATAATGAGTGAGTTGTTTTATATTCATTGTTTGTGATGATAAAGGCTTGTTATAGATACTGGCTTTCTGACCTTTTACAAAAACAGTGTTGTTTGTTGCTGCTTGTGTTGCAGACCGCTGTGTCTGCTTGGTTATTGTATTAACGGCAGGAGGCCACCGTTGCTGACACACTTGTGGTTTGTTGTTGTGTGTGGCTTGATTGTGTTGGCTTTATGGCCGTGTGGCTGTATCTTATGGTTTTCTAACATCACTGAATGTCAAACTGTGTGTTCATTTTTCTTCTGTCTTTAGGTGCCCTGTTAGTTAAATCTGCCTTTGTGTCCTTTATCTCACTGAGGTTTTGAGCAAATCTTTAGTTTAATTCATGATGGTGACCATGGTTCTGAAACACCCTATCAGCAGTTTCTGCTGCTTAAATATCAATAGGTCACTGTTAAATGATGATGGTGCTGAAATAGCACACCCTATTGTAATCTGCATTTCTTTCTGTTTTTTTTTTTTTTGCTTGGCACAACCTAGCGTCAGCGGTGTTGCTCGCACTGTCGCAACGACCAAATTGACCGTGGGGATCAGAGATAATCAATAAAATGTAGGCTGTAAAGCCACCAGTATACCTCTATGTATATGTAGAATGAGAAGGTGTGTGGACACCATACTAAATAAATGAGTAAAGAGACCGAGCAACAATTATCAGATTTATCTGAAGAAAAAACAAATAGTAATGCAGATAATTATAGCAGAATGCACAGTACCAGTACAAACAACTCACAGTAAATTATACTAATATGTACAGTATCAGTACAATCAACAGTAGACATGTAAGGGATAATGTATAGTGAGCCGGTGACTGTTGAAAAATAACTCCCGACAGGGGAATGGAACCCCAACGCACAGCGGAGTTATTTTTCAGCAGTCACTGGCTCACTATACATTATCCCGCTTATAACATGGCTTACTACTAAAACATTCAAATGTTACAACTGGCATCAATATTATTAAACTACTGGCAGAGTGTATTGACAGAGGAGAGGCGTTCACCAGAAAACGGGAGCGGAGGAGAGGATTTTACTCCACTTCTCCCGGTCGGAGATGCTGGGTGCCCAGTAGCTGCGAAGACTGCCCTCACATTTATGGCCAGTGACCGACATGATCTCCCTGCTCTCCAGGCCAGCTTGGGAGAGCTGTGTGGACTAACGTTAACTGATTTTGATGCTCCTCAGTCTAAGGCCGTTGCAGTGAAAAGTCCAGTGTTCACTTAGCTGGGCGTAACTTAGCTGGGCGTAACTTAGCTGGGCGATGTCCGTGGATAGCTGCCTCCGTGAGAAGAGAACAGAAGGAAGGGAGGGGGGTATCACTGTCCGAGGGCTGCCGTAGAATGGCAGCGAGGATGTCAGCCGACCAACACTCGCTACCCGATCCCTGGTTGCGGCGATTTGCGATGCTGGCCAGCTAGGAATGAACT
Organism: Epinephelus moara; assembly: GCF_006386435.1. NCBI lineage: Eukaryota > Metazoa > Chordata > Actinopteri > Perciformes > Serranidae > Epinephelus > Epinephelus moara. Next base: position 30,219,104 of record NC_065522.1, on the reverse strand, counting down.
ACTAGCCAGTACAGTACAGTCCTCTCTGGTCTAACTAACATTTAGCCGTGTTACTTACTGATCCATTAGAAAGAAAGCTAGCTGGACATTGGTTTTGAAGCCTCTTTGGTCACGGAGCGCCCTCCATCTCTTGAACGCCTGACTGAGGTTTACTCTTGTTTTTCCTCTTCTTTTATCACTCTCCTTTTTGCTCTTCTTTGCCTCCTCAGACAGAGGAGCTCGTTTTCTTTTGCTAGGCCGTTTTTTACTTATTTCCAAACTTTGTCCGTCTGCCAGTGTGCTCATGACTCAACTATCTCATGCCCAGCTCCTCATAAGGACTCGCTCCAGTCCCTGATTGGCTGACCGACCAGTTGCACAATACATGAAACGTTTCCTGCCGTAAAGCAGATTTTTTCCACGAAATTTCGCCTCCGGTGGAAGAAGCTTATTACAAAGATTGCAAAGCCACTAAGTAACCTATGTAAACGCTGATAGTCTGATTTTACTGTGGACACTACCCTGTGCAACCCACATTATTGTCATAATGATATATTTAGGAAAAGATGTTATCTGTTGCCTCTTTAATATTTAATTAAAATGACGGCTGCCACTGCTGCTTGTTGTTCAGATGCACGGCATATCATGTCATAGGTGGTATTCCATCTGGTGATGCAGTCATTTATCAGTCTGTCTTTTTTCAATCCAAGGAGCTCCTGCTTTTCCTCCAGCAGGCAGGTGTGTGATGGAGACCTCCCAAAATGGGCTGCAGTTTGCTTTAGTCTGGAGAGAGCAATGTCAACGGCTTTCCCTCAAGCCCCTTGTGCACGGCCAGGTTTAATGTGTGTGCAAAACAGGGTACATTAATAAGCCCTAAATTATGTATGGCGTTAACGTAGTTCAGAGCATTATCAGTGGCGACTGCCACAACCGCTTCACGGGAGATGTCAAACTCATCCAGTGTGCTGCTGATGCTTTCTGCAACGTGTACAGCTGTGTGGTTTCCTCTTAATTCCTTCGTGCACGAAACATAATTTTCAAGTTCCCATTAGTGTGATATACAGTGAGCTGTGACTGTCACATAAACATGTGTGGCCAGGGATGTCCACCCGTCCTTCCCGTCTTTTCTTTAAAATAGTCTTTATGTTTTCACGTGTGGTGTCATACAGCTGCACAATGTGTGCTGAGATTGTGGTGCGACTGGGAATTTTATATCGTGGCTCCAGTTCCATCATGAGGTCCTGAAACCCCTCTCCACGAGTAACTCCAATGGGCCAAAGTATGTCCTCAGCCAAGCTACCTCACCTCTCTTCAATGACCATCGGCTCTGCCCCAATCTCACACACTTCAAGGAATAAATGAGTGAAGTACAAGAACCACAAATTTGTACTGCAGTAGTACTTGAGTTGATGTACTTAACTACTTTCTACCACTGGTAGCTGAGTTGAGAAACCCCATGAAATTAGCCAATGCTAGCTAATTTAGCTAACATAACATAACATAGAAAAATGGCTTTAAATTGTCCATAATGTTATCTACATTGTGTTGTTTTGTAAGGCAGCAGATACTGTGCCATTACTGGCATTTTATTTACTCAGGCTCCAAGTAATCAAATGGTAAACTCTCCCATCCTATGGACAATCATTCTCAAATAATTCACTTTAGACTGAGCAAATAAAGAACCACACTGTAGCCTCCAGACATGACAAGAGTAACAGTACATGTTAATGACTGCTATGAAATTAAAGCTCACCTCAACCTCACTCACTCTGACACAGCTGAGTGAACACTGTGAAGCTGTTTGATGCTCAGAGATCTGTAGAAGTTCAGTAAGGAGTTTTTGAGCTGTGATGTGAATGAATGACAACAATTCTCTGTAACATCTGTGTGT
>NC_065522.1:30211533-30217112 GCF_006386435.1 Epinephelus moara | reverse complement strand
GAAGAGTGAAGATGATGAAGAGAAACCTCAGTCCTCACAGCTTCATCAAAGACACACTGAACAGATGGAAACAGAAGCAGAGGGAGAGGACTGTGGAGGAGCAGAAGCAGCCAGGAACTCAGATCCAGATACACATTTACAACCTGAGACTGATGACAAGACTGGAGAGTTGTCTGAACCAGAGACTGATGACAGTGATGATTGGACGAAGACCAGAGAACCTCAGTCAGGTTTAAACTCTCTGAAAAATGATCAAGTCTCTGTCAATGATTTGATTGTTGGTGAGAAACGATTTAGCTGCTCTAAGTGTGGGAAAAGATTTGGTCACAGTGGAGATCTGAAGAGACACATGAGAGCTCATACAGGAGAGAAACCATTTAGCTGTTCTGAGTGTGGGAAAAGATTTGGTCGTCGTGGAATTCTGAAGCAACACATGGTAGCTCATACAGGAGAGAAACCATTTAGCTGTTCTGAGTGTGGGAAAAGATTTGGTCGTCGAGGAATTCTGAAGCAACACATGATATCTCATACAGGAGAGAAACCATTTAGCTGCACAGAGTGTGAGAAAAGATTTTGTTACAGTGGCGATCTGAAGAAACACATGACATTTCATTCCGCAGAGAAACCATTTAGCTGCTCTGAGTGTGGGAAAAGATTTGGTTACAGCCGTGATCTGAAGGGACACATGAGATCTCATACGGGAGAGAAACCATTTAGCTGTTCTGAATGTGGAAAAACATTCGGTTACAGTGGAGATCTGAACAAACACATGAGATTTCATACAGGTGAGAAACCATTTAGCTGCTCTGAGTGTGGGAAAACATTTGTTTACAGTGGAGATCTGAAAAAACACATGAGATCTCATACAGGAGAGAAACCGTTTAGCTGCTCTGAATGTGGGAAAACATTTGGTTACAGTGAAAGTCTTAAATTACACATGAGAGCTCATATAGGAGAGAAACCATTTAGCTGCTCTGAGTGTGGAAAAAGATTTGGCCTCAGGGCAATTCTGGCAGTACACATGAGATCTCATACAGGAGAGAGACCATTTAGTTGCTCTGAGTGTGGGAAAAGATTTGGTTACAGCGGAGCTCTGAAGAGACACATGAGAACTCATACAGGAGAGAAACCATTTAGGTGCTCTGAATGTGGCAAAACCTTTGGTCAAAGTGGAGATCTTAGGAAACACATGAGAACTCATACAGGATAGAAACTATTTAGCTGCCCTGAGTGTGGCAAAAGATTTGGTTGTAGCAGAGTTCTGAAGGAGCACAAGATATCATATGGGAGAGAAACCATTTAGCTGCTCTGAGTGTGGGAAAAAGATTTGACACACTGACACTCTCATTGTTAATACTTGAAAAAATCCAGGGACCATGCACGTGGCAGCTGAACCCAACTTTGCTCAAAAAAGCTGATTTTTGTAAATTCGTGAGAAACCAAATTAAGTTTGTCTGTGAAACAAACTGTGCCTCTTCCCCCAGTAGCTTTGTATTGTGGGACACAATGAAAGCCTTCTTAAGAGGGCAGATAATTTCTTATACCAATGTTTTAAAAACACATGGTTGAAATGAATGAACTTGAGAAAGAAGTCCTATATTTGGAAAATTAACAACATATGTCACGCTCAAGGGAGACCTACTAAACTTGAGTAAACAAAAAGCTTAAATATAACCTCTTGAACACATACAGAATAGAAATAAATATTCTTTGAACCAAACACAGATGCTATGAATTGGGGGGAAAGGCGCAGAAAGTCTTGGCTTGGCAGTTGAAGACGGAGGAGAAATCGAGAATTGTTAATTCCATAGAAACTGAAAATGGGACTGAAGCAAGAAACCTAAAAGAAATGAATGATTGCTTTAAACACTATTATTCTGCATTATATACATCAAAGTCCACAGATGACCCTGCCACAATAGATACATTCTTATTAACTATTGAACTACCAAACTTAACAGAGGAGGACCAGGAGGAGAAGAACTCCCCTTTCACTCAAAAAGAAATCAAAAAAGCCATCTCCTCATTACAGTCTAATAAATCACCCGGTGAAGATGGGTTCCCTCCTGAATTTTACAAGGAGTTAAAAAACCTGCTTGTCCCCATCTTTAAAGATGTTTTAAATTTGACAACAGAAACTCAAACTCGACGAGATTCCTTTTCTATGGCCTCACTAATGGTTATTCATATGAAAAACAAAGACCCCAAAAAATGCTCCTCCTATAGGCCTATTAGCTTTCTAAATGCAGACTTCAAGATTATTGCCAAAGCCTTGACCAATAGATTAAACAGGTTCCTCTCTAAGCTTATCAATATCGACCAAACAGTTTTTATGAACAAACGATTTTTAGCTGATAACCTCCGCAGACTTTTCGACATTATTCATTTAGCAAACACTAGAGATGAACCCACTATTGCATTCTCATTGGATGCAGAAAAGGCCTTTGACTGCCTTGAATGGCCATATCTGCAAAAGGTCCTGAGCAGATTTTGGGTTTGGTGCGTCCTTCATTAATTGGGTAAAAACTCTATACCACGAACCACACGCAAAGACAGCCACAGATGGTGTAATGTCAACCCCCATTACATTAAAAAGAAGCAGCAGATGGGGTTGTCCACATTCTGCCGGGCCTTTTGTCCTAGCAATAGAGCCACTGGCACAAGCAGTGAGACACTCAGCCTTCATTTGGAATTGTGTGTTATCAGCTTTTCTCTCCCATATTGGAGAAGCAGACAAGAGAACTGGCATGGTTAGGTCCGTTCCAAAAGTCACACAACAACACAAACTAACTGTCCAATTGAAGGGCAGCTGAAGACCAGCGACTCATTGTGTTCTGTGAGGTGAAATTACTGATTCTTTCTGTGGAGTCTGGTTGCTTTTAGGAGAGCATCATGTAACTGCATCAGTTTTCAGTTGTAAAGGGCTGTCTGACAGCATGGTTAGGTGTTGAAAATACTTTTAATGTAGTGTCCACTTAAACTGATGTGGATATTGTTTAGGTGACCCTGTTTTTATGTGGCTAAGATAGGTTTTGCTGCTGCCCCCGTCCACAGTCACCAAACTCCTTTGATAGAAACAGTCCTTTTTTCTACCTAGCTCCCATGCCATTTTTAGTCTCTTTTGGGTCCATCTGTATCATTCTGTGTCCCCTCTTGAAATTCAGAGGTTTTACGGGTTCCCAAAGGCAGTGCATGTGGAACTATTTGTTGGTTGTTTTTGTTGTGTTTTTCCCTTAGCAGCAGTAGTATGCAGTAGCAGTAGCACTCAGACAGCGTCAAACGAGGGAGCAGTGTCTAAGTGCCCTATTATTTAATATAGCATGCGCTCACGGGCTGCAGGCAGGTCAGCCCTAGCTTCGTACTGGAGAAATGTCTACTGTTGAACATCCTATCACTCATTTGTCTAAATGAGTGATAGGATGTTCAATAGTTGACATTTCTCCAGAACGTCGGAAAATAGGGCCCAAGTTGGAAAAAAAATTAGTTCCCCTTTAAAGGCTGGATGTAACCATTCTGATGTTACACTTATGGATTCCCTGTGTAAACTGTCTACTAATATTTAGTGATCTTAATTTTGTGTACATGGTCTGTGTGGATTTTATCATTGTATTTCTCTTTTTCCATCCTTGTAATATTTTACTGAGTTAACTAATGGATTAGGGTATACACTGGAAAGTGTCTCAATATGTGAAATCAAATGAACTAAACTAAAAATCAACTGGAACACTTCAATAAAAGTCATTTGAATAAGTGTAGTTTAATCATTTATCCTCATGAGTGTGTGTTTTTTTGAGTAAGCCCGGAATTCCGAGCAACACTTCTGGACTTTTATTTTGAAGCTCATTAATTCATTTACCCTGGAAGTTGTACTCTTTACTGTTGAGAATGTCACACTGTTTGAACAACAGTACAGCGAGAAGTGGGCACAGTCAGGTGGAGGTCAGCTAAAAGAAGCACCAAAGAGGAGAACATCTTAACGAGGCTGAGGGTAGGACACACCAGGCTAAAGAAAACACTGCATTTAATCAAAAAACATCCCTCAGGATTATGTGACCTATGTCAAATAGAGGCGTCAGTGGAACATGTCATTTTGCACTGCAGTAAGTATTTTTGAGAGCGAGAATTATTAAAGAGAGAAATCAGGAAGATTGGAGGGGAAGAATTGAGTTTGAAAACTATATTTACAGTTGGGTTAGGGAGTCTATTCCACTACTTGAAAGGAACTGGACTGATCAACAGAATTTAGTGTTCAGGACATTTTCCTTTTTTCCCCCCTTTTCTTCAGATTTGTTTAGGGGTAGATAACTCTGGTTCACACTCCAACATAGTAGGTGGTGGTAAAGCACCTTTACGCTGGTTGCCACCCGCCATAAAACAGAAAAAGAAGAAGAACTGTTTGATTCATGTTAAAATGGGCCCAGAAATATCCAAGAAGTGTGTAGTAGAAAATGGTACCCCTCAAGGCAGTGTGATAAGTCCACTGTTATTTAAAGGGCCAGTGTGTAAAATGGGTTGAAAACAGTGACATCAGTGGTCAAATTCTAGATTGCAGGGCTCACTCGCTCACCCCTTCCGTCGGGTAAATGACGGTGGCCTTGTAGGGACAAAAAGCCTTGCGCAAGAGTAGGTCTATCTAGCGACGAGGTAAATGTTTATTTAGAAATCTAAACCATGTTACGATATTGTAATGAATCCCTCTCGAGCAGGAGACCAGAGGAGTGTTCGGGAAAAAGGCCAGTTTATTTGAGCACTCCAAAAACTCCAGTAACACTCCAGGGGGTAAAAGACTCCGTCCCAAACTCTGACTCTTCTACCGTAACGCACACAGTTCATACACACATACTCGTTTACAGTACCTAGCGGGTACCCCCTCCCCTCTCTGCTCCACCAATCTCGAGCCCGCACACTGACTGACAGCGTAGCCTGTAAGCAGAGCTCAGCTGTTTATTTAGCCTAGCAATATCTCCGGACTATAGTAGCTGCAATGGACGACTTTGAACGCAATTTTGAAGAGTTTCTTGTAGCGGACACAGATCCAGAGCCATACCTGTTCGAGCCAGAGCATACAGATGAGGAACTTGGATGCTGAGCGGGCGAGAAGAGAGGCTGAATCCTCCGCTCCCATTTTGCTGCACAGAATGGGATTCGGTGCTACTGCTACCATCGTTGGGGAGATATATCATCAAGAGGAAAAGCGCCGCAGAGAGTGCATCACAAGGAGTGAAGTTGCGTCTTCTTTTCCTTGCAGATGACGCTTCGGGTTCATTCTCTCCTGTTGCGTGGTAAGTGTGGTCCATTCGCAAACTTTATAACTAAAAAACTTTTCACTACTCTCCATCGACGAACTACTAACACTCCCTGCTGTTTCCTCCTCCTTCTTCCTTCCTTCTGCTGTCTTCATTGGTTTATTTATACACGCGAAAAGCGTTCTCTGGCTGGCTGGATTGTCCACTCGGGCTGCCTTACATACATGGCGGAACAAGATGGCAACCTCTCTAAAAGCAAGGCCCTTGCTATATACAGTGGTGTGAAAAAGTGTTTGCCCCCTTCCTGATTTCTTACTTTTTTGCATGTTTTCC
>NC_065522.1:30158242-30210576 GCF_006386435.1 Epinephelus moara | reverse complement strand
AGTAATCAGGCCTGGGTGTGGCTACAGAAATTGAACTCAGGTGTGATCAACCACAGTTATGTTTTAACAGGAGCTGGGGGGCAAACACTTTTTCACACAGGGCCATGTAGCTTTGGATTATTTTCTTCCTCATTAATAAAACCCTTCATTTAAAAACTGCATTTTGTGTTTACTTGTGTTATCTTTGACTAATGTTTAAATTTGTTTAATGATCTGAAACATTTAAGTGCGGAAAACATGCAAAAAAGTAAGAAATCAGGAAGGGGGCAAACACTTTCTCAAACCACTGTATATATATAAAAGCATAATTATAAGGCTACGAAAACCAAATAAATTTTATTTTATAGCGATTATACACTTATATAAACATATTAATGGGTAGAATATTCAGATTCAGATTCAGATTTGATAATAAACCATGCCAAATATTACACACTGGCCCTTTAATATCATGATAAATGATAGATTTTCAATTGTCCACTCTGGAATTGGCAAGTCCCTATTTGCAGATGATGGCAGTCTATGGAAAAGAGGGAAGAATGTAAAGCATATTGTGAAGAAGCTACAGGAATCAGTGACACAAGTGGAGGAGTGGGGGGAAAGTGGGGGTTTAGATTTTCCATTGAGAAGACTAACACTATGTTCGTACAAGAAAGAAAATAAGTGAAGCAATAAGTGTGAAGCTGTATTGCAAGAGTTTGGATAGGGTAAAGTGTTTTAAGTTCTTGGGTGTGTTTTTTGATGAAAGACTTACCTGGAGGGTTCATATAATGAAAGTAATTGATAAGTGTAAAAAGGTATTGAATATTATGAGATGCCTAGCTGGAATGGAATGGGGGGCAGATGTTGCATCCCTTAAGCAAATTTATGTATATCTGATTAGATCTAGGATGGAGTATGGAAGTCTGGTGTATGGGTCTGCATCGAAGTCAGTGTTGGCTGGACTGGATCTAGTTCAAGCTAAAGCTCTGAGGATATGCACAGGAGCTGTACGAACATCCCCAGTTTGCTCTCTGCAAGTTGAGACAGGAGAGATGCCTCTGTGGCTATGCAGGAAACAGTTGATGGCCAACTACTGGGTTAACTTGATGGGGCAAAGGGAAGATCACCCAGTTAGAATAGCTAGTCAAGCATGCTGGGAGAGGGGAGTAGCAAATGTGCCAAGTTTTGGATGGACAGGGAAGGCAGTGGCACAGGAGCTATCAGTGCTTGATAAACCGTTTTGTCCAACTGTATTGTGGCCTCAAATACCTATATGGCAACTTGAGGTACCAAAGGTCGACTTAGGGCTGCTTGAAATTAAAGCAAGAAATAAAGCAGCAGATATGGGGTTTGAGTTTCAATGCTATGTGAGAGAGCGGTATGAAGATCATCTACTACTGTTAATTGATGGGTCGAAAGACCAAGGTACTGGTGCTACAGGGGCAGCATTTATGGTTCAGGGGTTGAATGTTCAGTCGCTCAAGAGAACGTCAGATTTTCTCAATGTGTTTACTGTCGAGCTGTGTGCTATTTTAATGGCGGTGCAATGGACTGAACAGCTTCAACATCGTAATGTATTGGTGGTTAGTGATTCTGTGCCAGCCATCACTAGCACTGGGACAGGGACAGCCCAGAGTCGCCAAGACCTTATCCATGAGATTTTAATGGTAATTAAGAATGTGGTTATGAGGAGTAGGGATTTCTTTTATATGGGTCCCAGCTCACACAGGAGTGTCAGATAATGAGACAGTGGACCGATTAGCAAAAACAGCTGTGAGGAAAGAGATTGTGGATGTGAGCCTAAGTCTATCTGAGGCTGAGGGGAAATGTCTTGTGTGGAGTGGGATTATTGCTCAGTGGCAACAACTATGGGAGAGAGAGACTAAAGGCAGGCATTTATTCTCAGTGGCCAGTAGAGTAACTGACCGAGGTAAATCTTGTGGTAGTGAAGGGATGAGTAGGAAGAAGGAAGTCACTATTTCAAGACTGAGAATTGGCCACACTTTCTTAAATAATACAATTCTCAAACACCAAAATGGCTTATGTTCTGAGTGTCAGGAGCCTGAGACTGTGCAACACGTCATTGTGTCTTGTAGAAAATACAATAATGAAAGGCGGGAGATGTTGGGAGAGATGAGAGAGCTGGGGTTGGAGGGGGTCTCAGTAAAGGACATTCTAAGAGTGGGAGCAAGTAGGAGGGGAAAGTGCTGTCTCTTAAAATATCTAGCGAAGAAGAGAAGAGAATATAGGTCATGACGAGTAGATCCTGAAGGTGGCAGCAATGCAACTCGCTGGATGCCAGCTGCCCTTAAACCTCATTGAAGAAGAAGAAGAAGAAGAAGAAGAAGAAGAAGGAGTTTGATTGCAAATGGCCAGGAATTAAAAAGATTTATTGATGCTTTTAAAGTGAAACCAGAGTTAATATGTGTCCAGGAGACATGTTTGAAACCCTGCCTTGATTTTGTAGTTCCAGGATATGAATGTCTGAGAATTGACAGAACAGATAGATCAGGCGGTGGATGTGCAACTTTTGTAAAGTCAGGACTCCAATATAGGAGACTTGATATTAATTCTACTCTTGAATGTTTGGCTGTGGAAGTTTGGTCTAGAGAGGGTCCTATAAATATTGTTAATTTTTATAACCCTTGTAAAAGGTTAGTGTTAGTGTCAGAATTTGATGAGGTTATGTTACAGGTTAAATGTCCTATTGTATGGGTTGGGGACTTCAATGCTCATAACCCATTATGGGGCAGTGCTGCTATGGATAGTAATGGAGGAGTTGTGGAAGAATTCCTTGAAAAGTATGATCTAGCAGTGATCAATGATGGAAGGCCAACCAGATTTCATATTGTTGTGCAGGTTTGGTAGAGGTTTGAGAATAGAAGGGGAAGGGAGGGCTCCAAGTTATAACTTCTCTCAGGCTGAGTGGGATGACTTTAAGGAGAGAGTTAAAAAGTTGGTAGGAGAAGTGGACAGTGAGGGCTCTATAGATAATTGGAATGCTTCCATCTGCATGATGATTCATAAGGCAGTTCAGTGCACTGTTCCGAAGAAACCGAATCCTAGACCTTGTGTGTTGTTTCCTTGGTGGAATAAAGAATGTGATGTAACTGTATGGAATAGAAATAGAGCTTAAAGGAAATTGAGGAAATATCCAATGTTATGCAGTGCCATGGAACATAAGAGATTAAGGGCAGTAGCAAGAAGAGTGATTAAAACTACAAAAAGAAATAATTGGAGGAGATATTGTGGAACACTAGGCCCTGAAACTCCTGTAAGGCAGTTGTGGTCAGCTGTGCACAGAATGTCAGGTCTTTATCAAAGGAAACCTATTCCAGTTTTGCAAAATGGGGAAGTGGAGGCTATATCAAATAAAGGAAAAGCTGACATGCTTTTTGATGTTTTTCAAGCAGTACATAGTTCTGGGAATCTGGGAGTTAAAAGAAGTAGGAAGAGGACTGAAGTAATATTAATAAATCAGTGGAAGTTGGCTGGGAATTCAGATAATGTAAATCCAATTAACCTGTTTTTTAATATGACAGAGCTGCGGGATGCTATATGTTCTGGAGCAAACACTACTCCTGGGAGGGATGGGTTATCCTATGGATTATTTAAACATTTAGATGAATTTGGTCTTGAGGAGTTGTTAGTTTTGTTTAACTCAGTGTGGGAGGAGGGCTGTCTGCCTGTGGAATGGAAACATTTATGTCATTTGAAGAACTTAGAACCACATATGATATCCCCACAAAGCACTTTTTCAAATATCTCCAAGTACGGAGTTTTATAAGGTCTAGACAGAGTAATAGCTTGGAACTTCCTCCTCTATCTACACTAGAAGACATCACTTTAAAGCACATAAAAAATAGGGGGCAAGTGACCATTTTGTATAATCTACTTGTAAGCAAATGTAAAGAATCCTCAAATAATATCCTACAGGCCTGGAAGATGGATCTGACAGAGAATGTAACGGAGAAGGAATGGTCAGAGGCTTGCTCCCTAGTTCAAACGCAAACAGTAAACACACATTCTAAATTATAACAATATAAATGGCTAAGTAGACAGTATATGACTCCAGCTAGGTTACATCACTTTAACCCCAATATCCCTGACACATGCATCAAATGTAATCACCATAGGGGGACACTGTTTCATTGTATGTGGGAATGCCCTCAGATAACTGTGTTTTTGGAGGAAGGTCCTGGACCTAACTGGTCATATTATTGGTAAAAACGTACCCTATGATCCTAAACTATGTATTTTGAATATTTACCCAGATGATCTTGTCATCTCAAACAATGTGAGGGCCTTGTTGAATTTTTGTCTGCTTGAAGCTAAAAGATGTATTGCTCGTGTTTGGAAGGAACAATCTGTTTGTGGAATCTCTCAGTGGCTGAAAGGAATGACTTTTAACTTTTCTCTTGAAAAGATAAGTAATTTCACCAAAAACAAACTGGACAAGTTCTGGAAAATATGGAACATTTTCTACACTTAATTGGAACAGAATGAGATCCGGACCGATGCTTGGAATGACGAACTGAACTGACTCTAAACGGCTGTTTTTCTTTTTTTCATCACTATCGTCCTTAGAATTATTATTATTATTATACTATTTTATTTAATACCATAACCATTACTATTGTTCTTGTATCACTGTATATTGAGATGGTTATTTGTTGTCCATAATTTTCTCTTGAAAAAGCAATAAAGAGATGTTTAAAAAAAAAAAATACAAGTTCAAGTGAGTGGGACAAGNCCATAACCATTACTATTGTTCTTGTATCACTGTATATTGAGATGGTTATTTGTTGTCCATAATTTTTCTCTTGAAAAAGCAATAAAGAGATGTTTAAAAAAAAAAAATACAAGTTCAAGTGAGTGGGACAAGGTCCAAAATTGTAGAAACTGAAAATGGCACGCCACAAGGCAGTGTAATTAGTCCCGTTCTTTTTAATATAATGATAAATGATATTTTCAGGAACATTGGAAGAGGGTTTGGGCAGTCTTTATTTGCAGATGATGGGGCCATATGGAGAAGAGGGTGAAATGTTCAAAGTTCAAAAGGCATATTAGTTTCTGTAGAGGAATGGGCAGATAAGTGGGGATTTAAAATCTCAGCCATGAAGACAAAATTTATGATTTTTGGATTCAAAAGAAAGATACCTATGTTGGGATTGAAAATGTATGGATCCTTGCTAGAGAGAGTGAAAGTTGAAAGAGTGTGATAAAACGACTGACATGGCTGTTCATATTGCAAAAATACAGGCAAAATGTGAAAAAGTGATAAATGTAATGAGACGTCTGGCTGGATGTGACTGGGGTGCAGAGAGAGAGACCATGCATTTAATATATCAAGCAATGATAAGGCCTATAATAGATTACGGTTGTTATGTATATGAATCTGCTGCTAAGTCACTGCTGGGGAAGTTGGACATTTTGCAATCCAAGGCATTGAGACTCTGCTGTGGGGCATTTAAAACCTCACCAGTGCCTGCACTGCTCACAGAAATGGGGGAAATGCCCTTAAGTTTAAGACGTAATCAGTTGGAGCTGCAGTACTGGGTAAAATTAAGAGGATCTGATCAGGCACTCCCGGCTAGGTGTCTCCTGCAAGAGCCAGGGGATTCTGGTGGTAGGGTCGAGTACAGATCATTTACTTACAGTGTGCATCAATGGGTCGCGAAACTAGGAATGGAGCAGGACAGCAACACACGCAGGCTGGTTACCTGTACCTCACTGGGTAATGCAGGAGCCGGATGCTGATCTCACTTTTTTGCAAGAAAAAGATAACACTGTGATAGCTCCACAAATAGATCAATATCTTAACAGCGTTATGGAATATTACTTGAAAATCTTCACAGATGGTTCTAAGGATCCAGAGAGTGGGAAAGCAGGATTTGGGGTGTATGTAGCTCAGCTGGGACTCAAGTTTGATCAGCGTATCACAGATGGACGTTCTGTTTTCACAGAATTATTGGTGATTCTTTGGGCTCTGTGGTGGACTGAGGATATAAAACCAAAATCAGTTCTCATTTGTTCGGACTCAGCAGCTGCTCTGATGGCTTTAAGAGGAGGTAAATCGAAAGCTCGGCCTGATCTTGCTAAAGAAATATTGTCTGTTCTGTTTCGAGTTAGAAAGACTGGGTGTGAAGTCAAGTTTTGTTGGGTTCCTGGACATGCTGGAGTTGAGGGAAATGAAATTGCAGATTCTATAGCAAAGGCAACCCTGCAGAAAGAAATAACATATTTAAATATATCTCCGGGAACAGTGGAACTGAGAGAAAGAATCAGAGAGGATGTTGAAAAAGAATGGCAGGAACTGTGGGAAAAGGAGACTAGAGGAAGGAATTATTTTTCTTTGCAGCCCCTGGTTAGAAAAGCCAGTTATAGTTTTGGAACTCGAAGTGATTCTGTTAAAATCTGCGGCTGAGGCTTGACTGAGGCTTGGGCATTGTGGATTAAATCATTATCTGCATATTATAGGGAAGCATCCTGATGGATTATGTGAATGTGGGTGGTCAGAAACAATTAAACATGTTTTTTTTTATTGTCAGATGTATAGAATAGAGAGGAGGTCTTTTATAAGAAGTTGTCGTAGCTGGGTGTTGAGACATTTTCTGTTAAATCTATTTTCGGACAGGGTGAGAATCATCAGATGATTACAAGAGCAGCCTCACAGTTCCTGTGTGAAGCAGGGCTGTATGTGAGAATATAAAAAGACTTTGTCCAGTGGAGGGCAGTGATACTCCAAGTAGCGTCGAAGCTGCCGGAAACGAAGAAGAAGAACTGTTTGAACAAGATGGCGTCTGGTAGAAAGGTGTGTTAGCAGAGTCTCTTTGTTGTGTTTTTAAAGTCTAAAGTCCAAATGCTGAGAGCGTAGGTGAAGCAGCGACTAACTGCGGCTGCTGAAGAGATATTTGGGCTGTTTGAAAGAACGATAGCAGAGTACGAGGAGGAACTTTGTCGATCAAAAGAGGAGAACGAGCGACAACGGAAACTAATGGACGCTGTTTTCAACCCTCAGCTTCGGTTACACAGAGCAGGTTTGTTCATTAAACATTACAAGTTCATTATTAATAATATAACTGCAGCTTTGTTCAATAAATATTCAGTCTGTCGACGTTTATACGCCGCGTTAGCTTCTCTGGTGTCGTTAGCTTCTCTGGTGCCGTTAGCTTCTCTGGTGTCGTTAGCTTCTCTGGTGTCGTTAGCTTTTCCGGTGTTGTTGTCTTATGGAATCCGGAAGGGTTCTAAACGTCTGTTTTGTCGTCCGTATGAACAAGTCAAATATGTTCATCTTAACTGCTTTACCACTGTGTCCATGCAACATAATTCAGATAGACGGGGTGGGAACAATGGGTTAACAATGAGTTAAACCTTGTTTGTTTAGGTTTCCTTATATTAGTGATCATGTTATTATTATGCAGTCTATAATCATCTGTCCTATGCCTGATGAATTTTCTTATCAGTCTTTTACATTAGCTTACATTTGAGCCATTATTTCCATGTTCTTGATGTTGTGATTTTATCCTGAATTGTACAGTAAGTTGTTAAGTCTGCTTTAATAAGAGCACTATAAATTAATCTTGGCCGAAACAGGACCCTTGTATAACTTTTTCAAGTTGCAGTCAGTCAGGGTGTCAGTGAGCGTGTGAATGGCGGTCCTGCGTGTTGGAGTCTCCGTATCCACGGCAGCGATGACGCTGAGTGACGGACCTCTGCAAATTCTGATTTAATATTTCTCTGCTATGTTCCATGAAACTCTTTTGGTTTAATATTTCTCATGTCATTCCCAGTACATGAAAACATGGTTTATGCAGCAGTGTGTGCACAGAAATAAGGGACAAATTGCGTTCTGTACTGATTTAGTAAGGGACAGTACATTTTAAATGTGGGATGGTCCCATATTATATGGGACAGTGGCAACCCTACGTGAGACCCGAAAAATGCTGTGAGATGGCAGTCAGAGGTGACAGAGGTATGATCAAGTTGTCCGAGGTCTGAGGTGTAACAGGTGGTGTGTTCCATGTTTTATTTCTGAATCGCTCCAGAAAAGAGGATTAGCAAACTGTTAGTGTACCGTTCCGTACCATTATGATAGGAAAAACGTCTGTTTTGGTTCAGCGCTGGAAGCTGCGTCTATAATTCATGCAAGGTATCATGGGGGCTAAGAATAACGTGGATACAAAGCTCGGTTTTCCTGAGTAAAACACCACATTTGTGTTGAATCTTTTATATAATTTTATTTTATTTACTCAGGCTGCCAGTAATAACACTTGATGCATGGCAAACTATGGCATCCTATGGACAATCATTCTCACATAATTCACTTTAGCCTGATCACATAACTGTGTGTGTGTTTACTGTTTACTGTTTACTGTTTACTGCAGATGTCCAGCAGCTGTTGGTGGTTAGAGAAGAGGTTCCCCCTGAGCAGCAGGAGTGGAGCTCCAGTGTGGACCAGGAGGACCCAGAGCCTCCACACATTAAAGGGGAACAGGAGGAACTCTGGATCAGTCAGGAGGGAGAGCAGCTTCAAGGGCTGGAGGAGGATGATATCACCAAGTTCACATCCACTCCTGTCCCTGTGAAGAGTGACGATGATGAAGAGAAACCTCAGTCCTCACAGCTTCATCAAAGACACACTGAACAGATGGAAACAGAAGCAGAGGGAGAGGACTGTGGAGGACCAGAACCAGTCAGGAATTCAGATTTGGATACACATTTACAACCTGAGACTGATGACGAGACTGGAGAGTCCTCTGAACCTGAGACTGATGACAGTGATGATTGGACGGAGACCAGTGAACCTCAGTCAGGTATCTGTCAAGTCACACATTTGCTTGTCTTATCCCTATGGGCCAGAATGACGCATAGTGTGTCCAAATTCACACCTTTACTTCTCTATGGATTTTCTCAGAGACCGTTCGTCATAGCAAGAAGCCACGTATATCACATGAAACAGCAGAACCGCAGCTTTCCGACAAGACCAAGCACTTGTCGGAAGTCCAATGTTTTTATGAATAACAGAGCTTTCATACACCTTTGCACACACATTACTCTTGGATGGAGTACTCGTGAATGCAGGCTCGCACAGAAATGCCACGCATATCACATGAAAGCGCAGGAGCAGAGATTTCCAATGATACCACACACATCATTGTGCTGTCATCCCATCACGCTATAAATACAGATCAATTGTCTACAAAATAAAAACCTGACGAATTTCTTTACAATCCATTATACAGATCTTGTTATCAGTCTCTTCATATAATGAGGAATATCGTATCTTACCACGTCTTAGGCTTGCGTGTGTTTCTCCCTGTCCATTCACACTTGTAGTCCGGCTTTCAAGATGCAAATATCTCCATATTGTCCAGTTGACACTCCATCAAACTTTGTATGACAAGACCAGCCACTTCACCTTTGCGCACCCAGACAACTGTAGCCTAATTATGCATGCTGACAGGGCCGTAGTCACCATATACATTGAGGGGGACACTTGCTATGGTGAGATACATGTAAAAATGTAAGAATTTAGTCACACGGATTTGTTTTTTCATTGATATAAAAATTAATATAAAATACAGACATGCAATGATGGCAAATCTGGTTAGCCCAGATTGTCCTGAAAAAAAAAACAAGATATAGCATGTGTATGTAGCCTTTATAATGACTGTGATATGAGCTTAAAAGTAAAGGCAGTAAAAATAACCCAAAAAAGGCCTAGGGCCCATAGGGTTAAGCAAGTCTCAAGTTTTAACCTTAAAGTCTCAATCAAGTCCCAAGTCACGGTGGTTAGAATCAAGCAAGTCAGGTCAAGTCCTTGGTACGAGTCAAGCAAGTTGAGTCAAGTCATTTTTGTGTCTTAATTGGATAAAAATAAAAAGTCAGACTCTGTCTGTGTTTTTTTGTAGAGAAAAGACAATAGCACACCCTATTGTAATCTGCACTTGTCTCTGTTTGGTCCCTCTGTCGTCGTAGTTTTCCCCTTGGATCTGTCTTGCTTCTCAGTACAGCCTATAGGTCAGTCCAAAACACTGTGGGCAGTTGTACTGTGGTGAAGTTAGTTTTAAGTTGGATATTATGGACCAAACGTTAATCGACCAGAGAGGTAAAAAACACTCAAACAAACATGAAACTCTATTAGGAGCTGCGCCTTGTCAAAATAAATCAACTGGACCATGTTGGAATTTAATTTGAAAGGACAGACACAGGAAGTGGTGATGCTCAGCAGTCAGACAGGAGTCATGTTAATTTCCAGGGCTGGTACCTGCGGTTATTCCACAGGCTAGTTAATAACATGTCAGGCAGGAAATCCAAAGTGTGGGATCATTTTGAGAAGGTGAAGAACGAACCCAAGGTGACATGTAAACTCATCTTCATTGGTTGACTACAAACATGACGCATCATCTGTCAGTAGCTACATGCCCGTTAGCCACTTAGCACAATCATTACTGCTTTGCAGACAGCGTCATTAACAGGCGGCTCGCTCAGTGTGTGACGTGCACTTATAGATAAAATATAGGCCTATATTAATGAAGGTTCATTAGTACGGTTTTGTATTTCTCTGTAATGTAGCACAGTGTTAACAATGTTACTGATACTATTCTTTCTCACACCTTCAACTCAAGCCATTGTGTTGCCCCACTGAAAATACATAATTCAATAATTAAATTAATATTGTAAACATGTGGGCGACTAGTTGACTAATGGCCCTAAATGACCCCCTCCCCCCCAGAAAAGCCCCCCTGTCCGCTCCCCTTAAATACCACAACACAACCTCATTATTTTCTTTACTTTATTAATTTTACAGCCTGTCTAACATCACATTCCTTCAGTCTTCTAGTAATCAAATGTTACTTTTTAACAGCTGCATTAACTTATTGGTTTCTTTATGTCTGTCACTGCCGGCCCATCTTAATTTCTGATATTATTTGCCAGAAACACAAGTCTATCAACTTGATCGGGATCAAGTGCGCCTCTCTTTTTATTTACAATATTACCTGCCGACGAGAACACGTGCTCAGAGCGTACAGACGTTCCTGGCACACACAGGTATTTACGGGCCTTTTCCTTTTTCTTAATACTCACAAACGGGATAACAAGATGACTGTCAAACTTTGGTGTACTCAAACATTAACGTTGAGTTGTAAAAGGTAAAAAGAGGCTCAGGCTACTGATTCTCATTCAGAAAGATCAGCATGGTCACATGTTCAGGAGTAAGACGCGATCAAAGCCTGGTGACAGTCAATCCAGCCGCTGAAAACACCCACTCTGAGGGGACTGAGGTTGCGGTGATGCAGAGGTAAATATGTGCGAGCTTTGCCAGCCTGGGAAACCGGCCTTCATTCGATTTCCACCAGTCAGCTGGGTCGCAATTCAGGCCTATGGAAGGCTCCTGCAAATCGTTGTGAACTTCTGTTTTGATGGGTATGTCAGACTCCGCAGCATTTGCTGCGTTTTGCTCCCCGAGGAGTTGTGCCATGGCGCTGAACGGAGGAGGTGCTTCTGGGGCTCCTGTGTACTCGACCTTGCTGCTCTCCTCCGAGTCCTCAGAATCATCTAAGTCAGACGATCTAGCCTCATTTCCATACGGTGGGATAGGCTCTGGCTCTTCCGTCTCCACTGCCTGCCCAAGTTCCAACAGTTTGTGATTTGCGGCCTCTCTCTGTGTATTCATAAGAAAGCTCAGGTGCTCGTGGCGTGGATCCAGCATTAATGAAATCATGGGAGCAGATGACATCAGCTCCTCAGATTCGACCTGAATAAATAACGAAAATAAAGAACAAATTATTTTTGATCAATCAAAAGCCTTAACGATCAATCATCGATAATCAAAAATTGATGCCCATCCCTAGTTTGGATGAAAGGTGGACTTAGCGACAGAACCAGGGGCCCAAAAAGTCAAATACCTCTCACTTTAATGGCTGGTTTATGCGATGCATCAGGAGTGCTCAGCTGAGACATCATGACATGCTGCAGGGGGAGGACAGCTGATGCTGTTGTGTAGGCATCGGTGGAGAGGGCCTGAATTGCCATTTTGAACAGTTTCAGTGTGTCTTTTAGTTGCTCAACCATGGCCCGCTCAGAAGTGCTCCAGAAGAGTTCCAGATGAAACATCTTCTCCTCAAAAATGACGGCTGCCACTGCTGCTTGTTGTTCAGATGCACGGCATATCATGTCATAGGTGGTATTCCATCTGGTGATGCAGTCATTTATCAGTCTGTCTTTTTTCAATCCATGGAGCTCCTGCTTTTCCTCCAGCAGGCAGGTGTGGGATGGAGACCTCCCAAAATGGGCTGCAGTTTGCTTTAGTCTAGACAGAGCAATGTCAACGGCTTTCACCTCAAGCCCCTTGTGCACGGCCAGGTTTAATGTGTGTGCCAAACAGAGTACATTAATAAGCCCTAAATTATGTATGGTGTTAACGTCGTTCAGAGCATTATTGGTGGCGACTGCCACAACCGCTTCACGGGAGATGTCAAACTCATCCAGTGTGCTGCTGATGCTTTCTGCAATGTGTACAGCTGTGTGGTTTCCTCTTAATTCCTTCGTGCATGAAACATAATTTTCAAGTTCCCATTAGTGTGATATACAGTGAGCTGTGCCTGTCACATAAACATGTGTGGCCAGGGATGTCCACCCATCCTTCCCGTCTTTTCTTTAAAATAGTCTTTATGTTTCCCCGTGTGGTGTCATACAGCTGCACAATGTGTGCTGAGATTGTGGTGCGACTGGGAATTTTATATCGTGGCACCAGTTCCATCATGAGGTCCTGAACCCCTGTCCCCGAGTAACTCCAATGGGCTGCATATCCATACATATAAATCTTGCTATCTTATCGGTGGTGGTCTTTTTACGAGCTTCCGACAAAGGGCCTGCTGAGTCTGCGTGTGCTGAATAATGCGCAGTCAAACGAGGCTGTACACTTGGCGGTGCTCCGCTTGTCTGTGGTGCCTCTGCCTCCGCTGCCTCTGTTGGGTGGTAAGCCAGCAGGTGAGCCCACAGGTTTGTTGTCGCTGAAGAGTAAGACAGCTGCTTTTTACAAAGTTGACAAACAGCCTTATCTTTGTGCGTGACTTTGCCATCTATGGTGTAGAACCCAAAATACTTCCACACACTGCTTCTCAGATGTTTCGGTGTCGTGGTTGTCCGCTCAGGGAGGCTTTGTTTGCTATCGTCCTCCATTTTCGTAGCAAAATAACACATTAACATTAGCTTCGTTTAGTGACAGGTCAGTAGGACATGCAATACGTCAACATGATAGTGAATTTTTAGAGTGCCCTCTGTTGGATCACAAGACAAACTACATCAAATTGTCTGATGCAACTAGAGATTGCAGCCAACAGGTAATTACAGCTCAATAATGAACTTTTCACCTCATGTCCGAAACTCGAATAAAAAGTGACAGCCCTACTATGAATAGAACCACATGCGCATTTGTGTAACTGCAGCAGTCAACAGACAATTAGTGCTGAAAGTATGTCCTCGGCCAAGCTACCTCACCTCTCTTCAATGACCATCGGCTCTGCCCCAATCTCACCCACTTTAAGGAACACATGAGTGAAGTGCAAGAACCACAAATTTGTACTGCAGTAGTACTTGAGTTGATGTTCTTAGTTACTTTCTACCACTGTTAGCTGAGTTGAGAAACACCGTGAAGGTGGCCAATGCTAGCTAATTTAGCTAACACATCATAAAAATGGCTTTAAATGGTCCATAATGTTATCTACATTGTGTTGTTTTGTAAGGCAGCAGATACTGTGCCATTACTGGCATTTTATTTACTCAGGCTGCCAGTAATCAAACTTGACTCACGGCAAACTCGCATCCTATGGACAATCATTCTCACATAATTCACTTTAGACTGAGCAAATAAAGAGCCACACTGTAGCCTCCAGACATGACAAGAGTAACAGTACATATTAATGACTGCTATGAAATTAAAGCTCACCTCAACCTCACTCACTCTGACACAGCTGAGTGAACACTGTGAAGCTGTTTGATGCTCAGAGATCTGTAGAAGTTCAATAAGGAGTTTTTGAGCTGTGATGTGAATGAACGACAACATTTGTGTGTGTGTGCGCGCGCGTGTGTGTACTGTTTCCTGCAGACGTCCAGCAGCTGTTGGTGGTTAAAGAAGAGGTTCCCCCTGAGCAGCAGGAGTGGAGCTCCAGTGTGGACCAGGAGGACCCAGAGCCTCCACACATTAAAGAGGAACAGGAGGAACTCTGGATCAGTCAGGAGGGAGAGCAGCTTCAAGGGCTGGAGGAGGATGATATCACCAAGTTCACACCCACTCCTGTCCCTGTGAAGAGTGAAGATGATGAAGAGAAACCTCAGTCCTCACAGCTTCATCAAAGACACACTGAACAGATGAGAACAGAAGTGGAAGGAGGGCACTATGGAGAACCAGAACCATCCAGGAACTCAGATTTGGATAGACATTTACAACCTGAGACTGATGACAAGACTGGAGTGTCTTCTGAACCAGAGACTGATGACAGTGATGACTATTGGAAGGAGACCAGAGAACCTCAGTCAGGTTTAAACTCTCTAAAAAATGATCAAGTCCCTGCCAGTGATTTGACTGTTTGTGAGAAACGTTTTAGCTGCTCTGAGTGTGGGAAAAGATTTGATTACAGTGGAGATTTGAAGATACACATGAGATCTCATACAGGAGAGAAACCATTTAGCTGTTCTGTGTGTGGGAAAAGATTTGGTCGTAGTGGAATTCTGAAGCAACACATGATAGCTCATACAGGAGAGAAACCATTTAGCTGTTCTGAGTGTGGGAAAAGGTTTGGTCGTCGTGGAATTCTGAAGCAACACATGATAGCTCATACAGGTGAGAAACCATTTAGCTGCACTGAGTGTGAGAAAAAATTTTGTTACAGTGGCGATCTGAAGAAACACGTGACATGTCATTCTGGAGAGAAACCATTTAGTTGCTCTGAGTGTGGGAAAAGATTTGGTTACAGCCGTGATCTGAAGGGACACATGAGATCCCATACAGGAGAGAAACCATTTAACTGCTCTGAATGTGGGAAAACATTCGTTTACAGTGGAGATTTGAACAAACACATGAGATCTCATACAGGTGAGAAACCATTTAGCTGCTCTGAGTGTGGGAAAACATTCAGTTACAGTGGAGATCTGAACAAACACATGAGATCTCATACAGGAGAGAAACCGTTTAGCTGTTCTGAATGTGGGAAAACATTTGGATACAGTAAAAGTCTTAAAGTACATATGAGAGCTCATATAGGAGAGAAACCATTTAGCTGCTCTGAGTGTGGAAAAAGATTTGGCCTCAGGGGAATGCTGGCAGTACACATGAGATCTCATACAGGAGAGAAACCATTTAGCTGCTCTGACTGTGGGAAACGATTTTGTCACAGTGGAGGTCTTAAGGCACACATGAGATCTCATACAGGAGAGAAACCATTTAAGTGCTCTGAATGTGGGAAACGATTTAGTCAAAGTGGAGTTTTGAAGATACACATGAGATGTCATACAGGAGAAAAACCATTTAGCTGCTCATTTTGTGGGAAGTCATTTACACAAAAGGGAAATTTACATTCACACATGAAAAGTCATAGGGAGAAAAGTGATTGAGCTGTTCAGTCTGGAAAAAAATTCTATTTGGAAGAAGATTATAAAAACACCCATGAGAAGTCATACGGGAGAAAGTCTTTTTAATTTCAGTGTCTGTATGAAATCTTTTACACAGACTAGACAGTTACACAAACACATTCAAACCCACACTGAAGCTACAGTGTTTCTCACTTCAGATTGTCTTGGCTTAAACCTTTTTCAGCCTGAGACTATGACAAGATGAAAGACTCTACTCAACCTAAACCTTTCTGGAAAATATTTAGTCTCAGTATGTCATGTGACAGACTGGGGGCAGGCAGACTGACACAGACCCAAACATTTATGTATGGATGTATGTTTTTAAATATATGTATTTACTTACTTACTTACTTACTTACTTACTTACCAATATCAGTCTTGTACAACCAGGGGGAGTATTTCCCCTCTGACAGCCAAGCTGGGTCAAAACCTGTTATCCGGTGGTGACTGGACTTTTGCTGCTTGTCAGGGGCAGGGCATGCAGCACTTTGTCTCTTTCCTGTACTTGGATCCAGAGCAGGAGAGCTACTCTGGCTGCTAAATTCTAAAACTGATTTGAAAATAGTTTTCTTTTAAGAATCTGCACAAAATAGCCCATAATGAGTAAGTGAAAACATCTTTTCAGACATTTTTGTAAATTTATAAAAAAAAAAATGTAATCATCGCTGAGCGATCTTCATGACTCAGCCTTCATTTGGAATTGTGTGTTATCAGCTTTACTCTCCCAGTTTGGAGAAGCAGACAAGAGAACTGGCATGGTTAGGTTGGTTCCAAAAGTCACACAACAACACAAACTAACTGTCCAATTGAAGGGCAGCTGAAGACCAGCGACTCAGTGTGTTCTGTGAGGTAAAAGTTAGGGATCTACCAATAATCGGCACTGCCGATAATATCGGCCGATATTCAGCATTTTTATAATAATCGGCATCGGCCGTTTTTTCCACCGATAGCTGATAAAATACGTTTATTTTAATTAAAATACGTTTATTTTAATTAAAACGCGCTGCTTTGGCTCTCATGCAGCCGTCTCTCTCTGCCTGTCTGCCTGAAGTCTTCACTCTGGCATCACGGCACAAGTGAGTGACAGTCAATTAACACTGAAGATAGATGCAGTGCTGCAGGCAGCGGCACAGAGAGAGAGGAGGGGAGAGAGGACTGCTCTGTGAAGCAGCAGTGTGATGTTTGAAGGCAAGGCAACAGAAAATGTCGAAGTTGCAATAAGAAATCCTCTGTGCTGAAGTTTTAAAGACACCACTGTTGATGCTTGATAAACACGCCATCTTCATACTGTATCTCAGTGTCTGTTCCCCCCCTCACACGGTTGCTCGCGAGTCGCAACGGGCAGCCATTGGAAACAATAATGTCGTCTAAAACTACTTCACATCGGCTGCTAAAGCTAACGGACATGCAGAAGTTTACTTCAGTGCATTTCAGCTGTGTATGGTCGGTATGGCGCTTGCTTGTGTGTGTGTGTGTGTGTGCGTGTGTGTGTCGCGCTGAGAAAAAACTGTTGTCTGGATGAACCATGGTGTTAAATTATATATCTTTAAATTTTTCAGTCATGGCTGAAAATAACAGAAATAAACAGGTTTGCTGAATTCACATATCACTGCAATTCACAACAGTTTGCAGTTTGTACCTGGAAGGTTTATATCAAGGTCACGGTGATTCAGTCTGAGAAGACGTCATCAATATCCATGTAAGCATATGATGTCATCTGGAGACTTTAAGCGACTTTTTTGGAGCTAGTGCTAGCTACTTTCATTGGAAAAGAGTTGGTAGCTCTGCCCTATTTGTAAACTATAGCCAAGAAAACAGTACTATTAAGAATCAGAAAAAACTCATCTCAACACTCAGCTCTGAAAAAAAAGTTATCCTGATGGATTATGTGTTAAAGGTTTCATTTTATTTCCTGAACGTTACACTTACGGACTATCTGTGTAAACTGCCCATCAAAATATTAAAGGGGAACTAATGTTTTTTTCAACCTGGGCCCTATTTTCCGATCTACTTTTGTCTAAATGAGTGATAGAATGTTCAATATTTTATATTTCTCCAATACGAAGCTCG
This sequence comes from Epinephelus moara, assembly GCF_006386435.1. Lineage (NCBI taxonomy): Eukaryota > Metazoa > Chordata > Actinopteri > Perciformes > Serranidae > Epinephelus > Epinephelus moara. The sequence continues at coordinate 30,192,888 of NC_065522.1, read as the reverse complement.
GGCTGACCTGCCTGCAGCCTGTGAGCGCGCGCTATATTAAATAATAGGGCACTCAGACAGCGTCAAACGAGGGAGCAGTGTTACTTTGGTAGCACATATACTAAAATTGCAGCAGGCAGAGGAACATATCCGAATCCTGCTAAAGGTAAACACAGGCGTTCATTTCTCCTTTCCGTTATGTTGCTGGATAATTATACTAACAATCCGAGCCTATCTGTGTAAAACAAAATGCACTTTAAGTGGACATATTTCAACATTGTTTGATGCTGTCTGAGTGCTCTATTATTTAATATAGCGCGTGCTCACAGGCTGAAGGCAGGTCAGCCCTAGCTTTGTACTGGAGAAATATCAAATATTGAACATCCTATCACTCATTTAGACAAAAGTAGATCGGAAAATAGGGCCCAGGTTCAAAAAAACATTAGTTCCCCTTTATAGGCTGGATGTAACCATTCTGATGTTACACTTATGGATTCCATGTGTAAACTGTTTACTAATATTAAGTGATCTTAATTTTGTGTACTTGTGTACATGGTCTGTGTGGATTTTATCATTGTCTTTCTCTTTTTCCATCCTTGTAATATTTTACTGAGTTTACTAATGGAACCCTAACCCTTTACACTGGAAAGTGCCTCGATAAAGCCACTCCAAGGATTTTTTGCATCTCTCCATCATGTATCTGTTGCTCATGTTGCCTACTACTTTTTTTTTTGCATATGTGAAGTCAAATGAACTAAACTAAAAATCAACTGGAACACTTCAATGAAAGTCATTTGAATAAGTGTATTTTAATCATTTATCCTCCTGAGTGTGTGTTTTTGAGTAAGCCCGGAATTCCTAGCAACACTTCTGGACTTTTATTTTGAAGCTCATTAACTCATTTACCCCGGAAGCTGTACTCTTTACTGTTGCGAACGTCACACTGTTTGAACAAGATGGCGTCTGGTAGATAGGTGTGTTAGCGGAGTCTCTTTGTTGTGTTTGTAAAGTGTGAACATGTCTGAAGTCCAAATGCTGAGAGCGTAGGTGAAGCAGCGACTAACTGCGGCTGCTGAAGAGATATTTGGGCTGTTTGAAAGAACGATAGCAGAGTACGAGGAGGAACTTTGTCGATCAAAAGAGGAGAACGAGCGACAACGGAAACTAATGGACGCTGTTTCCAACCCTCAGCTTCGGTTACACAGAGCAGGTTTGTTCATTAAACATTACAAGTTCATTATTAATAACATAACTGCAGGTTTGTTCAATAAATATTAAGTCTGTCGACGTTTATACGCCGCGTTAGCTTCTCTGGTGTCGTTAGCTTTTCCGGTGTTGTTGTCTTATGGAATCCGGAAGGGTTCTAAACGTCTGTTTTGTCGTCCGTATTAACGCGTCAAATACACATTAAACAAGACGTTTACTATTGGGTGCAGCCATTTCACCAGTTTCGCGCGTCAAATACACATTAAACAAGACGTTTACTATTGGGTGCAGCCATTTCACCAGTTTCGGGGGGGAAGCTGATGTAACAGTATTCGGTATATATTGTATTCACATAAGTGTCCACTAGATGGTAGAATTAAATCAGAGCACATTGGACATAGTGTTTAGTCATCTATTCTGAGTGTGTGATATGTGTGTCTCATATATTGTTGCCAGGCAACCACCCCATCACGTCCTCACGCTAACCTTTCCCTGTAATCATTCTACCGTGTTTTTTGTTTGTTTTGTTTTTCCACGGTAAGTAGTAGCTAGTTACTAAAATGGACAGGCAGAGGGTACTTGCTGCAGCTCTGGTTGATACATTGATACATTCACTATCGGACATTGAATGTACGAAAGCACAACTAAACAGTCTAAACAGTTCCTGTTAACTGCTTTACCAATGTGTCCATGCAATATAATTCAGATAGACGGGGTGGGAACAATGGGTTAACCTTGTTTGTTTAGGTTTCCTTATATTAGTGATCATGTTATTATTATGCAGTCTATAATCATCTGTTCTATGCCTGATGAATTTTCTTATTAGTCTTTTACATTAGCTTACATTTGAGCCATTATTTCCATGTTCTTGATCTTGTGATTTTATTGTCCAGTAAGTTGTTAAGTCTGCTTTAATAAGAGCACTATAAATAAATCATCAATAATTTGTCTTAGGTTTAATAATGATAATTAAAATCCATCCATATGGGTGCTATTAATAGCCACAGCTGTGCTTAATGGTTGCATGTAACGACAGGTGCACATATTGAAACGCAAACAGATTTAAGTGTGCCTCTCAGTCAATTCATGTCTCCGTGTGGGAGTGCAAACGTGCGCCCAGCTTCACAGTGACTATGTAAAACAGAATCTGGAGCACATGAGGATTTATAAATCTATAAACTTTATAGTTTAACACTCGGCCGAAACAGGACCCTTGTATAACTTTTTCAAGTTGCAGTCAGTCAGTCAGGGTGTCAGTGAGTGTGTGAATGGCGGTCCTGCGTGTTGGAGTCTCCATCCATCCATGGCAGCGATGACGCTGAGTGACAGACCTGCCATTCTGTGTCATGCTCCTCTGCAAATTCTGTTTTAATATTTCTCTGCTGTGTTCCATGAAACTCTTTTGGTTTAATATTTCTCATGTCATTCCCAGTACATGAAAACATGGTTTATGCAGCAGTGTGTGCACAGAAATAAGGGACGAATTGCATTCTGTATTGATTTAGTAAGGGACAGTACATTTTAAATGTGGGAGTGTCCCGTATTATACAGGACAGTGGCAATCCTACGTGAGACCCAAACACACTTGGGTAAAAAGGAAAACAACAATAAATGCTGTGAGATGGCAGTCAACGGTGACAGAGGTATGATCAAGTTGTCCGAGGTCTGAGATGTAAGAGGTGGTGTGTTCCATGTTTTATTTCCAAATCGCTCCAGAAAAGAGGATTAGCAAACTGTTAGTGTACCGTTCCGTACCATTATGATAGGAAAACGTCTGTTCTGGTTCAGCGCTGGAAGCTCCATCTATAATTCATGCAAGGTATCATGGGGGCTAAGAATAACGTGGATACAAAGCTCGGTTTTCCTGAGTAAAACACCACATTTGTGTTGAGAAGAATCTTTTATATAATTTTATTTTATTTACTCAGGCTGCCAGTAATAAAACTTGATGCACGGCAAACTCTCACATCCTATGAACAATCATTCTCACATAATTCACTTTAGACTGAGCACATAAAGAGTCACACTGTAGCCTCCAGACATGATTTCTCTGTAACGTGTGTGTGTGTGTTTACTGTTTCCTGCAGACGCCCAGCAGCTGTTGGCGGTTAAAGAAGAGGTTCCCCCTGAGCAGCAGGAGTGGAGCTCCAGTGTGGACCAGAAGGACCCAGAGCCTCCACACATTAAAGAGGAACAGGAGGAACTCTGGATCAGTCAGGAGGGAGAGCAGTTTCAAGGGCTGGAGGAGGATGATGTCACCAAGTTCACATTCACTCCTGTCCCTGTGAAGAGTGAAGATGATGAAGAGAAACCTCAGTCCTCACAGCTTCATCAAAGACACACTAAACAGATGGAAACAGAAGCAGAGGGAGAGGACTGTGGAGGACCAGAACCAGCCAGGAACTCAGATCCAGATACACAGTTACAACCTGAGACTGATGACAGTGATGATTGGACCGAGACCAGAGAACCTCAGTCAGGTATCTGTCAAGTCACACATTTGCTTGTCTTAAGCAAGTCTCAAGTTTTAACCTTCAAGTCTCAAGCAAGTCCCAAGTCACTGTGGTTAGAATCAAGCAAGTCAGGTCAAGTCCTTGGTATGAGTCAAACAAGTTGAGTCAAGTCATTTTTGTGTGTTAATTGGATATTGGTCAGACTCTGTCTGTGTTTTTTGTGGAGAAGAGATGAACTCTCACTTCTGCCAGGGAGTTCTCATCTTACACAGCAAACAGCACCAGCAGGGCACTGTGGCTTGTTTGTGTAGTGTTTGATTCCAGCCACTTATATCCCTTTTCGACAGACATCAGCTGGCTTGGTTTGACTTTGCTTGTCTCTCTGCATGTGTGTTTGTGTAATTAGGGATCGACTGATCCCTAAGATGTTTATGATAATCGGCATCGGCTGTTTTTTTTTCACCGATAACCGATAAAATACGTTTATTTTAAAACGTGCTCCTCTGGCTCTGATACAGCCGTCTCTATGCCTGAAGTCCCCACTCTTGGTTGTGTTACAATGTCCCGCCTACAGCCCCCACTGATTGGTTACACGGATTGGTTACACCGCACAAGTGATAGCCAATCAACACTGAAGCTTCTACATGCAGCGGCATAGACTTGGAGGAGAAGCAGACTGCTCCGTGAGCCATGGCAAAAAAAAAGATTTAGGCTAATGGTCATCAAGTAAACATGACCTGGAGCTCCTTTATTTAAAGCAGCTGTGCGGAACTTTTTACCATTCATAAAACTGTCCCTAGTTCGTATCACCCTGCCTTGAATATCCGCATATTTATTTGAACCCAACAGCGACAAAAAAGCCTTTCTCTCTATGGCTATTTAGCGTAGCCTTGGTTGGGTCGGACACAGCGGAAGTCAGCAAACCAGAATACGGCACCCGGAGGCGGAAGTAAGTCTACACGCCTGCAGCCATTAAACCACAGAAGAAGAAGGAGCCGTGTTTACGAGTAAGATTTAAGAAACAGGCTAAATGACATGTAGTAGGGAGTAGTCTCTTGTACAGTAGGTGGTGGTATGCACCTGGAAGTTGTTTGCGATCCGCCAATAAATTGAGGGAAGAAGAAGAGCCGTGTTTACAGAAAGTGTTCTTCGAGTAAGCGGTACGCAACGGGCACTGCTGAACACATAACAGTTTTACCAGATGTATCTATAAGGACTTGGTTGTACTTTCGATGTCATGGCGGATAAAGAAGGAGCACCATCTAAAAGAAAAAGAACAGAAGAACAGAAGAAGGCTAAACGGGACAGTGATAGGGCTCAAGCCCAAACGCGTGTAAACCTCGGTCGGGCATTCACCAAGTGGAGAGAGCTGAGAGATTTGAAAGATTTTTAAACTGATCCCGAGTTGGCCCTTTTCCTAATTGACAGGTATGTAATTTTTGTTTTTATTAAGAGAATATACCGCAACTTGTTAGACGTTGTTTCACTTCCATATATGACGACATGGAAGTTATAAGCAAGCTAAATGTAACGTTAGCTGATGTGAGCCGCTTTTGTCTAGTAACGTTACAACAAATGCCACAAAGTTATCTGTGACTGTGACCATGAACACAAATATACAGCAGGCAGTTGTCCTCAGTTTATAAGAAATTCAGAGCTACAACAGAACATTTATGATTTTCCTCTCGCTCTCCAAAACAAATGCATGCAGTAATTGCCGGTTGCAGTTGAGATTTTACGACACCAGGCTGTGGGTGTCATACCGCTTCGACCAAAGGGGGCCACTATAATCAACGAAAACGTAAAGTTGCGCACAGCTGCTTTAATAAAAAGAAGACAGAAGTTAACTCAAAATATAGCTGGCATGAGTGCCACAAATGTGGGAAAACAATGGTCAGACGTAGACTCCCCGCTACCACCCCTTAAAATCTTTCACTGTGACCATTCATTAAATTGCCTTAAAATGTTTTCAACTTTATTTCCAGCATATGCTGTATTTGAAGGGGAACATAACCCATCAACGTCCCCTGCTGAGGGTCCCTCACCTGTCTCGAAGACACGCACAATGCCAAAGAGGAGAGCCACGTCCCCTGCTGAGGGTCCCTCACGTGTCTCCAAAACACGCAGAATGCCAAACAGGAGAGCCAAGTTCACCTCACCAAAAACTATACGTTCAAAGAGAACTCGTGCGGCTGAAACACCTGAACAGCATGCAGAGCGACAGCGTGCCAATACAGCTGCCCAGCAACGAGCTCGCGCGGCTGAAACACCTGCGCAGCGTACAGAGCGACAGCGTGCCGACACAGCTGCCCATCAACGAGCTCGCGCCGCTGAAACACCTGCGCAGCGTGCAGAGCGACAGCGTGCCAACACAGCTGCCCATCAACGAGCTCGCGCCGCGGAAACACCTACGCAGCGTGCAGAGCGACAGCGTGCCAACACAGCTGCCCGTCAACGAGCTCGAGCTGCTGAAACACCTGCGCAGCGTGCAGAGCGACAGCGTGCCAACACAGCTGCCCGTCAACGAGCTCGCGCCGCGGAAAAACCTGCGCAGCGTGCAGAGCGACAGCGTGCCAACACAGCTGCCCATCAACGAGCTCGTGCCACGGAAAAACCTGCGCAGTGTGCAGAGCGACAGCGTGCTGATGCTATTGCACACCGAACAGCACTCTACCATCAAAGGTTGGCTTTAGCAAGAGGACATAAACCCTGTGCAGCCTGTGCTGATGTTATTCAGTACTTTGATGAAACACTGTATGTTGATGTCACACACACTCAGCAAAGTCAGTCTCTTTCAATGTCCTAAGTGCTCTTTCCGTGGTGCATATTGTTGGAAAGAGGAAAGAAACGGATTCTGCTGTTCCAACGGTCGTGTCGATCTCCACTATGACCCTGACAACCCTCAACCAGGCTCAATCCCTCCAAAACCCCCAGAGGCAATCAGACTGTTACTTGAAAACCCTGTCTTTGTGAAGGATGCCAGAAATTACAATAAAGCCCTGTCAATGGCCTCTATTGGTATGTCAGAAATCTGTCCATCAGGAGGTGGCTTCAATCCAGGGGTGCGTATTCAAGGAAAAGTACATCATTTCATTGGCCCCCTACTTCCTGACGCAGATTCAGCAGTCCCCTGTTTCGCACAACTTTACATCTACGATCCACATATGAAAATCTATCTAAGTGACAAAGCTCCTCGCAACATCCATCCAGGTTTGTACCCAACACCCGAGTCACCTAATAACAAACAGTGTTCCCAGAAATAGCAATTGCACACTTGCATTCCTGACACTTTGGTCTCTACTGCATTCTGGCCATAGAAATCATAAATGAATAACAGCTCCCATACAGTGCCCTCCCTACAAACCTTCACCTTCACAAACAAACTGCTTCTGGAAAAATACTTCCTGTGCTCTATTTGAGGTGCTTTTATGCTTTTATAAAGTACTAAATTAAATAAATAAGAGAACCAGTGTAACAACATCCTCTCTTTGAAATGTCACATTTCCCCATACTTTTTAGTGTATGCTTACAATTACCTCTTTTCTATATTCGGTACAAAAGCTATTCTCAAGGACCCTCAAAATGCACATCACTGAGCTCTGATTCAATATTTTTTATGTGACTAAACACCCTTTCCCCACCTTGATCATAAGTTGTGTAACTTAATCTTTACTCATTTCAGGAATACTTTTCATCAAAACACATTCTCCGCCCACAGGTACCGTCAACCTCCCAACTGTGTCAGATATTGCTGTGATTCTACCAGGTACAACTGACAGCCAGCAGTTTGGAAATTCAGGACTCCCTGCTACCAAACCAACAACCACACGATCGTCCAGACATCGTTGCAAGGGTCTTCTACATGAAGTGGGAGGCTCTGCTCCATGACATGCTGAAAAAAGACATCTTCGGTCATGTAGATGCCTATGTCACAGTGAAAGAAACCCAGAAGTGCCATCTCCCGCATGCACACGCGCTGTTCACACTGGTAGTTGCTGACAAACCACGCAGCCCTGCTGACATTGATCGCATTGTCTCAGCAGAAATCCCGGATGCCACCACTAACCCTGCACTGCATCGTGTGGTCACAAGCCACATGATACATGGTCCATGTGGTGCCCTGCACCCTAACTCTCCCTGTACGGACAACGGAAAGTGCAAAAAAGTCGACCCAAAACACTTTCGCTCTGACACTGCCATGTCTGACAGCTCCTACCCTTTACATAGGCGCCGAGAAGACACACATGGAGCACGAGGCCGTTCATTTTCAAAGACTCTGCGTGCTGGTGTACAAGCAACTGTCACAAATCAGTAGGTTGTTCCATTCAACCCATACCTATGTCTCAGATACGATGCCCACATCAATGTTGAGGTGGTGTGGCCTGTCAAGTATCTCTACAAATACCTCGACAAAGGCCCCGACAGATGCATGCTCTACGTTGGAGGCCCAGAGCAGAACATTGAGCATGATGAAATTGAAAGATACCAGGTGGGTCGCTACATCAGTGTCTCTGAAGCATTGTGGAGAATTTATGACTATCCCATCCAGAAAAAATATCCACCTGTTGAGCTGTTGACCATTCATCTGGAAGGAGACAAAATCATCACCTTCAATAATGATGAAGAAGCTCATGCTGTCATTGCATCAGGCCCGCCACGTACAACCCTCACAGCCTGCTTTACAGCAATGCAGCAGAATGCTGATAAGAGACCCATCACATACCCAGACATCTTCAAGCATTTCTCCTTTGACAACAAAAGCAAGACACTCAAGCGCAGTAAAAACAGACTGAGTCATGGTCATGATGCAGAGCAGCTGGCTGACACTATTGGTTACATTCCTGTACTTGCCTTCACACCTCATAACAGTGACCTATACTTCATGCGCATGTTGCTCTACCATGTTCCTGGCCCAACCTGCTACAAGGACCTTCGCACATTCAATGGCGTTGTGCATGACACATACATGGCAGCATGCCTGGCAAGAGGCATATGTGAAAATGACCATGAAATGGACTTGGTTATAGAGGAAGCAGCATCTGTTACATTCGGCGCCCAGCTACGTGAGCTCTTCGCAAACATGCTCATATATGTCTTGAAGAAAGACTACATTCAATTCTGGCAACGACACAAACTTGCCATGTAAGAGGACCTCATACATGCTGCTGGGCTAAACGAGCCAGATGACAACATCATCAACCAGGTGTTGTTGGAGCTCCAGGATCATGTTGAGCGACGTGGATTTCACCTCACTCTTAACTTCAATCTCCCTCTGCCAAATCCTGCTCTCATTCAACCATGCATTCCCCAAGCCATCAGACACGAAACACAACACAGTGTTCCGGACCTACAGAGCTACATTGACAATAGAAAACACCTTCTAAATGAGGAACAGAGAGCAGTAGCAGACCGTGTCCTTAACAGCATCAGCCATGACCTTGGCCGGCTTATTGGTCTTGATGCAAGTGGCGGTACAGGGAAGACATTCACACTTAGCTTCATCCTTGCATCTGAGCTTGCTGATGGAAAAGTAGCCCTTGCAACAGCCTCAAGTGGCATTGCAGCAACATTACTTCCAAAAGGAACCACCTTTCACAGCCACACTAAGTGCCCGATTCTACTCACTGAGGAGTCAACATGTGCTATCAGCAAAAACGACACTTGAGCTCAGCTGATCCGTATGTGCTCCCTATTGGTAATTGATGAGGTGTCCATGATGGATCGTCATGCTGTCGTAGCGGCAGATCGCACATTCCGATGGCTCAGGAAACGTGACTCTCCATTTGGAGGTATGATTGTAATACAACTTGCACAATTTTCATATGTACAATAGCATATGTTAGTATGGATGTCTACATGTATCTTTCTATTTTCTCATGTTGTGGACCCAACGAACAGTAGATGTTGCCATTTATCCCAGCTAACCCTTACAGAAAAACCACATGAATTTCACATGTGATCACATAAATTTCACATGACATTTGTGGAACACGTTGCCCAGTTTTTTTGTTAATCACGTGACCACATGCTACAAAATCTGATACCATGTGGTCACATGTGATTAGCGTAAAAATTGGGCCAAAACCACGTTTCCCATGTGCAAAGAACATGTTCCACATATTTCACATGTGACAAAATCACATGTGAAATTCATGTGGTTTTTCTGGAAGGGAATCTTCATTACAAACATAACAACGAAGTAATAATAGACATCAGGTACTGGTCATATAAATAATGTACCATCTATTTTACTGCTCACTCAGGTATTACCACCATCTTCAGTGGAGACTGGCGCCAGATCCTACGAGTCGTTCGCCATGGCACATGACCTCAGATCATTTCAAGATGAATAGAATAGAATAGAAAACTTTGTTGTCTGGAACCAAAAGGCAACAGAAATTTGTCTTTGACAGGGCTCAACACCAGGTTTACACACACACAGAAGACATTTAAAACACATCCAAGACATTTACAGGATCTAAAAAACACACAAAAAAGATACATGTACAAAATATTGACACTTAAAAAAAAAGAAAAGGACCAGCAGCAAGTCATTATCAAGGCACTGTAACTCCTCTGCTGTGGAGGGCTGTTATTGCAGTTGGAATGAATGATTTTTTGTAAATTGTTTTTCTGGCCAGTGGGACTTTGTATCTCCTGCCTGATGGGAGGAGACTGAATGAGTGATGGAGGGGATGAGAGGGTTCTTCTGTGATCAGGGTGGCTTTCCTGATAACAGAGCGCTCATACAGATGGAACAGTGGAGTTTGTGGTGAACCAATTATTTTGCTGGCTTGATTTGTGATCCATGAGAGTTTTGTTTTCTGTTTGTTGTGAGAAAGTTGTACCAGGAGGTGATATTGAAGGTGAGAATGGATTCTATGAGTGACCGGTAGACCATCATTAAGATCATTTTACTGACATTGAAGTTTCTCAGTTTCCTGAGAAGATGCCTGAAGAGCTGCCATCTCTGGAAGCATGTTGAAATCATGCAACTCAAGAACAACATGCGGATCACCCGTGCAGCAGCAAGCATGACAAAAGACACTTCATTCAGCCAGTCCCTACTCAATCTGGGAGAAGGGAAGATCCCTACAGTTCCAGACAAGGGAGAGTTTGCTGTCACAATAAACGCTCATGCCAGGAACAACTCTGCAGGAACTGGTCAACTGGGTATTTGAAAACCTTGACCAAAACATTCACAGCCATCAATGGCTGTTTGAAAGAGCAATCCTGTGCCCCACTAATGCTGAGGTGGACGCGGCCAGTCAATACATCGCCAACAAATTCCCTGGTGAGGAGCACACTCTCCACAGTGTGGATACCGTCGGCCCAAATGACAGCCACATGTACCCAGTGGAATTCCTCAACACACTCTGCCCATCAGGCATGCCACCACATCGCCTGTCACTGAAGATTGGCATGATCATAATGCTACTGCGAAATATAGATCAAACCAATGGCCACTGCAATGGCTCACGGTACATCCTGAAGCAAATCCTCCCTCACCTACTGGTAGCACAGCTGGTCTCTGGGATTCTCGCAGGCACCCAGCTGCTCATCCCTAGGAATTTCAATCTCACCTTCAGACAATATTTTCCCCTTCACTCTGGTGCGCAAGCAGTTTCCCGTCCGACCATGCTTTGCCATGACTGTGAACAAATCACAAGGTCAGTCACTGTCACGCGTGGGTGTCTACTCTGTGAAAGACTTCTTTTCACATGGACAATTCTATGTTGAGGCAAGCAGGGTTGGCAACCCCCTGCAACTCAGAATCTTGACAATCAATGAAGAGGACCACACCAAACGGACTGAGATGAACAATGTCATCTACAAAGAAATATTAATACATACATAAACCCAATGCCTAATGGCCCCACAACATTTACAGGTACGCCATATGCAACCTGCAGATGCACAAACCATGACCAAACAACTCCAAAAATCGGTTCGCTCTCTGTTCTAAACAAACATCCAGGCCCAGGATATCACTTTTATTTAACATCTGTAAACCTTTACCCTTAATAAAACAGATTCTACCTCTCATTCCTACATATTTTGCATCTCCTCTAATATACTGTTTTTGATTTCTTATTCCTCTATATATAACACATCCCCGGGTATGGACTAGTTGTATTGTTATTGTTATTTATCAGATCAAAATGCTCTGTGAAGACTTGCAGTGCCTCTGCACTCATATGAGCCCTGCTTCACAGGCTGTACGTTCACATTAGGCAGCTGCAACCCAACCAAAGTCTACTGCTGCTGGCCACTGAGCAGCTCTGACCCTTGACCTTGTTTTATTAGCTGTTCATGATGTTCATTATTCAGGAAGTTACTTACACACACACACACACACACATCATAATTTAATATTCGAATCTTGTTTATAATGAATTCATTTGTGTATGACAATTTACCAATGTTTTACCAATGTTATAATCATTTTAACACACACACACACACACACACACACACACACACTGAGTATTAATGTTCATTATGCGTTTATTGTTGGTTGGCAGGTTTTCTATGTCTATGCATTATTTTTATTTATGGCATTATTTATTGTTGTTGTGCCATTGTTATTTATTGAGCATTTTTCAATAAAAATATATTGTGTTAGAAAATATTCATTCAGTTTTGTTCACCTGCCAGTAGGCAGCAGTATTGAGCCAGAAATGTTGGTAATTGTTTCACTCAACTGTAGAAGAATAACACAGGGTGTTGATTGGAGACACTATGCTGTGCATATACTATGCAAATTGAGACCATGTCCCGCAGGATTGGTTGTCACCTGCGCTTGCATTCACCCTCAATGAGAAGAAGCTGCATGCAGCGGCCGGCCCACGTAGGCTCTCTGTTTATTGTCATAGTAACACCACATGTGCGTTTAAGCGCTAGGGCCCGTCAGTTTGTTTTTAGTCTCCAGTTGTTTTAATTCTGATAGATTGATTTATTAAAATGCTTTACAGGTGACCTGTAGTAGTTTATGTTCATGGTTCAACCTCCATTTGACATGAATTCTCCTGTAAATCAGCATCATATCAGTTTGACCTATTCACTCAACTACACAGGCTGAATAAACTGTATTTGACTATAAGGTTAATATTTTCAGGGAAACAAATACAAGACAACAGCTTTCATTAAGGCTCAGTCAGATCCTCACATCCCACTGACCACAAGTCTCTGTGTTGCTAAATACTTCAATATTTAACAACAGTCCAGTGTTAATACACAGTAGACTATGTATAGTTTATAAAGAATGTATTTAGTCTCTGATGACTAAACTTCACGCTGGGGGCGGGTGTCCCACATTGTCCCTCACAGACCTACTCCTTGTTCCACATTTGGTTTATTGGGACCTGGTCACCCTAGCTGGTGTTTGCAATGTTAGACTAAATAAATAACTTTATAAATACATACAGTGTTTAATTTACACAAACGCTGTCAAGGATAATGATTTATTTTGAGGCCTGAGACGCGGAAGTGGAGAAGAAGTGCTGGTGAAAAACCACTGAAGTGCAGTTTAGTCCATCATTTACCTGTTAATAGCACTTATCTTTTATAAGAGATTTTGGCCAAATGTATTAAACAACAGCAAAAACTGCGCACAAATAGTTACAATAAACTCTGTAACCTGTAAGTTGATGATAACGTAATGCAATGAGCTACTGCAGCCGATGCGGCTGTCATAATCAGTGACGGCACAAACCTTCTATCTCCACTTTCGTTGGTCACAAACCTCCTAACTCCACGTGAGCTTGAGTTGGGTAAAATATTAATAAAGTAATGACACATTCAAATATCTGGCTATATGTAAAGACACAATACCAAGTTTGATGACGTTATGTCCAGTTGTTACAAAACCACACGTTTTGTTTTTTTTCATTTCCTGAAAAGTAACAGTTTTGGACATAGGAGGTTTGCGCCTGACAACGACGCTATGTCAATGCTGATAGTCTGATTTTACTGTGGCCACTACCCTGTGCAACCCACATTATTTTCATAATGATATACTTAGGAAAAAATGCTATCTGTTGCCTCTTTAATATTTAATACAAATGACGGCTGCCGCTTGTTGTTCAGATGCACGGCATATCATGTCATAGGTGGTATTCCATCTGGTGATGCAGTCATTTATCAGTCTGTCTTTTTTCAATCCAAGGAGCTCCTGCTTTTCCTCCAGCAGGCAGGTGTGGGATGGAGACCTCCCAAAATGGGCTGCAGTTTGCTTTAGTCTAGAGAGAGCAATGTCAACGGCTTTCACCTCAAGCCCCTTGTGCACGGCCAGGTTTAATGTGTGTGCCAAACAGAGTACATTAATAGGCCCTAAATTATGTATGGTGTTAACGTCGTTCAGAGCATTATCAGTGGCGACTGCCACAACCGCTTCACAGGAGATGTCAAACTCATCCAGTGTGCTGCTGATGCTTTCTGCAACGTGTACAGCTGTGTGGTTTCCTCTTAATTCCTTCGTGCACGAAACATAATTTTCAAGTTCCCATTAGTGTGATATACAGTGAGCTGTGCCTGTCACATAAACATGTGTGGCCAGGGATGTCCACCTGTCCTTCCCGTCTTTTCTTTAAAATAGTCTTTATGTTTTCCCGTGTGGTGTCAGACAGCTGCACAATGTGTGCTGAGATTGTGGTGCGACTGGGAATTTTATATTGTGGCTCCAGTTCCATCATGAGGTCCTGAAACCCCTCTCCACGAGTAACTCCAATGGGCCAAAGTATGTCCTCAGCCAAGCTACCTCACCTCTCTTCAATGACCATCGGCTCTGCCCCAATCTCACACACTTTAAGGGAATACATGACACAAGTACAAGAACCACAAATTTGTACTTGAGTTGATGTACTTAGGTACGTACTGGGGCGGCAGTAGCTCAGTCCATAAGGACTTGGGTTGGGAACCGGAGGGTTGTTCGAGTCCCCGTCCGGACCAAAATATGGAGCGTGGACTGGTGGCTGGAGAGGTGCCAGTTCACTTCCTGGGCACTGCCGAGGTGCACTTGAGCAAGGCACCGAACCCCCCAACCGCTCGGGGCGCCTCACCAAGGGCAGCCCACTCTGACATCTCTCCAATTTGTGCATGTGTGTGTCTTTCGGACCTGTGTGTAATTGACAAGCTAGAGTGAAAACATTGAATTTCCCCTTAGGTGGATTAATAAAGTAAATAAACTTAAACTTAAAACTTAAACTTTCTACCACTGGTAGCTGAGTTGAGAAACCCCATGAAATTAGCCAATGCTAGCTAATTTAGCTAACATAACATATCAGAAAAATGGCTTTAAATGGTCCATAATGTTATCTACATTGTGTTGTTTTGTAAGGCAGCAGATACTGTGCCATTACTGGCATTTTATTTACTCAGGCTGCCAGTAATCAAACTTAACTCACGGCAAACTCTTGCATCCTATGGACAATCATTCTCACATAATTCACTTTAGACTGAGCAAATAAAGAGCCACACTGTAGCCTCCAGACATGACAAGAGTAACAGTACATGTTAATGACTGCTATGAAATTAAAGCTCACCTCAACCTCACTCACTCAGCTGTGTGAACACTGTGAAGCTGTTTGATGCTCAGACATCTGAAGAAGTTCAGTAAGGAGTTTTTGAGCTGTGATGTGAATGAATGACAACATTTCTCTCTAACGTGTGTGTGTGTGTGTGTGTGTGTGTGTGTGTGTGTGTGTGTGTGTGTGTGTGTGTGTGTGTGTGTGTGTGTTTACTGTTTCTTGCAGACGTCCAGCAGCTGTTGGTGGTTAAAGAAGAGGTTCCCCCTGAGCAGCAGGAGTGGAGCTCCAGTGTGGACCAGGAGGACCCAGAGCCTCCACACATTAAAGATGAACAGGAGGAACTCTGGATCAGTCAGGAGGGAGAGCAGCTTCAAGGGCTGGAGGAGGATGATGTCACCAAGTTTACATCCACTCCTGTCTCTGTGAAGAGTGAAGATGATGAAGAGAAACCTCAGTCCTCACAGCTTCATCAAAGACACACTGAACTGATGGAAACAGAGGTGGAAGGAGAGGACTGTGGAGGAGCAGAACCAGCCAGGAACTCTGATTTGGATAGACATTTACCATCAGAGACTGATGACAAGACTGGAGCGTCTTCTGAACCAGAGACTGATGACAGTGATGATTGGAAGGAGACCAGAGAACCTCAGTCAGGTTTAAACTCTCTGAAAAATGATCAAGTCTCTGTCAATGATTTGATTGTTGGTGAGAAACGATTTTGCTGTTCTGAGTGTGGGAAAAGCTTTGGTCGTCATGGAATTCTGAAGCAACACATGATATCTCATACAGGAGAGAAACCATTTAGCTGCTCTGAGTGTGGGAAAAGATTTGGTTACAGCCGTGATCTGAAGGGACACATGAGATCTCATACGGGAGAGAAACCATTTAACTGCTCTGAATGTGGGAAAACATTCGGTTACAGTGGAGATCTGAACAAACACATGAGATCTCATACAGGTGAGAAACCATTTAGCTGCTCTGAGTGTGGGAAAACATTCGGTTACAGTGGCGATCTGAAGAAACACATGAGATCTCATACAGGAGAGAAACCGTTTAGCTGCTCTGAATGTGGGAAAACATTTGGATACAGTAAAAGTCTTAAAGTACACATGAGAGCTCATATAGGAGAGAAACCATTTAGCTGCTCTGAGTGTGGAAAAAGATTTGGCCTCAGGGGAATTCTGGCAGTACACACGAGATCTCATACAGGAGAGAAACCATTTAGCTGCTCTGAGTGTGGGAAAAGATTTGGTTACAGTGGAGCTCTGAAGAGACACATGAGAGCTCATATGGGAGAGAAACCATTTAGCTGCTCTGAGTGTGGCAAAACCTTTGGTCAAAGTGGAGTGCTTAAGAAACACATGATATCTCATACAGGAGAAAAACTATTTAGCTGCTCTGAGTGTGGCAAAAGATTTGGTTGTAGTGGAGTTCTGAAGGAGCACATGAGATCTCATACGGGAGAGAAGCCATTTAGCTGCTCTGAGTGTGGGAAAAGATTTGGTTATAGCGGAGCTCTGAAGAGACACATGAGATCCCATACAGGAGAGAAACCATTTAGCTGCACTGAGTGTGGCAAAACCTTTGGTCGAAGTGGAGTCCTGAGGAAACACATGAGATCTCATACAAGAGAAAAACCATTTAGACCCAGGACTCTGTCTTCTGGGAAACATAACAAACTTGAAACTAAATCAGAGTTCCAGGAAATTCATTGATATCCGTCTTGCTGTTTCAAGAAAATGTATCGCATTAACCTGGAAGTCGGATTCCTCGAAATGGATATCAGAAATGATGAAGTGTATACCCTTGGAGAAGAAAAGCTACCTTTTTCAACTGTGAATTCGCTGTGACCTTTGACCTAGTCCATGATAGGCTTATGTTCGCGTTCAGATACAATAGTTGAGATATTTTAGTGACAAGCGTGTTACAACAGAATAAATTTATTTGATTGTGTTGCCTTTTTTTAAACTTTAAAATTTATTTAGTAATTTATTGTATTACTATTATTTTGATTTATTGTCATTTCCGATTTTATTCATTCAGCTTATGTTATTATTTTTTCATCCCATAATATTTTTGTTTGTTTTTATTTTGTTTTGTTTTTTAATTGTGTATCTTTTATTATTGAGTTTTAGTGGGAAGAAGTTATACTGATCTTGTGAAATTAAAAATTGAAAATTAAAGGTGTAAATAAGATAAATAACATAAGACTATTTAGTTTGTTTAATAGAAGGACAAGGTATACCCTGTTCTATAGGAAAGGTAACTTTTAATGACTTCTATTGTGATCTGGCGCTATATAGAAAATTAAATTCAATAAAAGTCATTCTTTCGAATAAGTGAATTTTAATCATTTATCCTCCTGAGTGTGTGTTTTTTTGTTTTTTTTTGTGAGTAAGCCCGCAATTCCGGAGAGGGACCCAGCTGCAGACAAGATGGCAGACAAGGGATGGGATGGATATCCACAGTCCATACCGGAAGTCACAGCGGAAGTTGGTCTGTGTCTGCGCCGAAGAAGATGACGACGACGGAGAAGACGAAGAGAAGAATACGAACAATACACGCACGACTTAGAGAAAGAACGGTAAGGGAACGAGTCTTTATTTATTGTCATTGTACATTGTACAACGAAATTCTGTTCAGTACTTAACACAGTGCTAGCTAGTGGCTAGCACTAGCATAGAGTACCAAGCCGCTGCTTTTACATGCGCCGTCATCTTCATTATCTTTTAACACATGTGTAATGTTCTCTAAGATGCAATTCTACGTAATGTATCGAATAGTTAGGGGGGCGTTGGGGAATCTCAGTATGCACAAATTACTGCCACCGGATGGTGGGTTTGCTACGTTTGTTGTGTAAAAACGAGGGCATGATTGGTATTAACTTAACGTTAGCTGCCTGTGTGTAAACAGTGTTAATGTTGGTCAGAGACTATTACTGCCCTCGCTTGATGTGTTGGTTAATTTAGATGTGTAGTTTGCAGCAGGGTTAATATGTGTCCCTCTGCTTTTGGTGTGTTGTGGTGTAAAACATCTTTGCACACACTCACTGCACACAAGCCATTTTTTTTGGTTTGCCTGGTCTCCTTGTGTATTAATGCTTGTATAACCTCAACCCTTCACTGCTCAATCAAGTTCTATACATCTTTTTTCCGGAGATATTCTAAAAATAGTAACAAGAGTCGTCTCATGTCGTATAGGACATGAGCGACCCCCGAAGGTTAACCGGGTCAGATAAATAACGTATACATAGCCCCGGGTGTCTACAAAAAATACATTTGTATTTATGTTTTAGTAATGCAGAGCACTAATACACATACACATGTGGATACATAAATAGCTGTAGTGCCTCCTCCACCATGAGTCCTTTAGATCAGTAAAATATGATTGATGTTCAGTATGTTTTCTAGCTATCAATGTTGATTGACTTCTCTTTCTTTCAGATGCATCCCTCTATTTTGAGTGACGAAGCCAGTCTGGGGCACATCACCCTTTCACCATCCGAGTTTAGGTGTCCTCTCTGCCCCAAATTTAAAACCAAAAATGAGAGTGCGATCCAGAGGCACCTGAAAAATCATACGGAGAATGCAGTTCATTTCCATGGTATGTTGATGAGAAGTATCTGTTTGAGATCATATACTTCTACATGTAACAGTAATGTTTAATGATATTTGTGTTTTTGCATGTATAAGATCGTCATATTTTAACCAGTGTTAAAATTAAGTTGCACTGCTTTGAGTGGAGATTTTTGCACCTGCTGAAATGGTCATAACAGTTTCAATTAAGGAAAAATACAATCATATAAGTTATTGTTTATAGGATGTAAAGTAAATTTTTGTTTCTCAGTTATAATATGATGGTTTTCAATACAAATTTCTCTCCCTTTACAGAAAAAATAATCTGTAGATGCAACATGCCTTGCCGTGATAAAGGTCATTTCCACTGTCCATTCTGTGACACAACTGTAATTCGTAAAGACTTCATATCACCACATGTGACTGAGTGTTTTAAAAAATGTGTTGTTGTGGTGCCACCTCTTCATCAGTCCTCACCATCATCATCTGAGGACTTTATTGCGCAATCACTGGATCATTCATATGCACTTCCCTCTTCAGTGTCCGCACCAGCTACAACCACAAAGCCTCCAGAAGAAGCAGTCACTCAGGAACTTCCATCTTCCCACCTCTCCCACCCTCTATCTCAGACAGCATCACCCAAGACCCCGACACTTGTCACAGATCAGTCAGCCCCAGCTACAACCACAGCGCCTCCACTTCAATCTTCCCACATGAAGTGCCCTCACTGCACCATTGTATTATACAAAAAGAATAGTGTTGACCAAAATAATGGCGTTGATGCAGTCAGGAAAATTGCTAAGGGTTTCAGTGTACCGGTGCATGTGCTGCGGAAAACATGGGGCCAGCAGCATGTCACAAAATGTGAGATGGAGGACTGTCGGCAGTATCACCTACTTGCGCAAAGGAGTGGCCTGTCTCATAGCTTGTGTCACCATATTCGGACTGTGGATTACTGTGGCACCACTGCCAATGAGGAGCTACTGCAACACCAGGTTCTTTCCGAAATGGTGGAAAACAAGTTTTGTGGGGACTCCAAGGTGGACTTGTGCAAAAAGAATCAAAAAGAAGCTGCGGAAGCTCATGTCCCCTTGTCAGTGTTGGTGGAACTTGGTGGTTCGCCAAGTAAAATTTGTTGTGTCCACGGTTTTCAGTTGTTTTGAATGATCTGATAGTAATCTGCATGTTGCAACTGTAGCCCAATAAATGAAAGTGCTCACCTTATTTAATCTTTTTTTTTTTTTTTAATTAAATCAACTAAAATTCATGTGTTTGCTGATTTTCTGCAATTTTTGTAGGTTTAACTTGTTTGGATCTGTTATTCCAACTAAAACATGATTGTCACAAAAAGAAGAAAATTACCAGGTGCTCTCAGGTAAACTCCAGGTAGACGTGAGGTGCTCTTGAAGTTGAATATTAACTGTTCAAAAGAGGAGTAAGCCACTCGGGCTTTCTTCAGACACACTATGCACTGAGCCAAGGAAGAATATTAAAAAGCCTTTATTTAATTGGGCATGTCAGAGTTAAAATACATACGACCAAATGCCAAAAAAATGCTGACCGGTTTCGACCACCAGGTCTTCTTCAGGGCGTGGCAGAAAAAAAAATTTCTACCACGCCCTGAAGAAGACCGCAGTTCAAGTGCGTAGTGTGCCTGAAGAAAGCCCGAGTGGCTTACTCCTCTTCTTTAAAACATGATTGTATTTAAAATAATTGCAGAAATAATTGTATTATTATTATTTATTTTCATAATATATATATTTATAATTGTTGACTGCTTCAAAGTTTGTAAATGCATTGCTAAAATAAATAATGTAAAAAAGACAGACTTCAAAAACTGACTTCTGGGGGGGGGGGGGGGGCAATAGAGGTGCCAAACAACAGTAATCACTCTCTGTCTCTCTGCATGTGTGTTTGTGCATCACTTGAGAGATCGTGACCTGGGACTTTGAGGTGCAAGTGGATTCAGTTCTGTAGTGTCTAAGCTAGCTGTATTCTGTCTGTTATCTCAAATTAGGAAAAAAGTAAAATTTTTGTTAATTGAAGCGTGAGGAGCAGAGGAGAAGAGAGAAGATCAGGTCACATTACTGTATATCGTTCAGGAATATGTTTGAGTTTGGAGTGTTCAAACGTGTTGGAGGTTTTGGATATTGGACATTTTGGACATTTCATGTAGGCTACAGTGGGTTGCATGTCATATTTGTGGGAGTTGATTAAAAAAAAAAGATTTGGTCACAGTGGAGATCTGAAGAGACACATGAGAGCTCATACAGGAGAGAAACCGTCTAACTGCTCTGAGTGTGGGAAAAGATTTGGTCGTACTGGAGTTCTGAAGGGGCACATGAGATCTCATGCAGGAGAGAAACCATTTAGCTGCTCTGAGTGTGGGAAAAGATTTGAGTACAGTGAAGATTTAAAGATACACATGAGATCTCATACAGGAGAGAAACCATTTTGCTGCCCTGATAGTGGGAGAGGATCTAGTGAAAGAGGAAATCTGTAACAACACATGAGATTTCATACAGGAGAGAAACCATTCAGCTGCCCTAAGTGTAGGAAAAGATTTTATTACAGTCGATATTTGAAGGTACACATGAGATCTCATACTGGAGAGAAACCTTTTAGCTGCTCAATTTGTGGAAAATCATTTCGGCACAGGAGAAATTTCCATAGACACACCACAAAACATAAAGGAGAAATGTGATTCAGCTGTCCAGTTTGAAAAATAAATATAACCTTTTATATGGTATAAGACTGTGAAAACAACCATGAGAACTCATTCAGGACAAAGACTTTTCAGGTCCATTGTTTGAAGTCTTTTACACAGACTGGACAGTTACACCAACACATGAAACACATTGGGCTGATGCGGACAGGCACAGCAGGGAGAATGCTGCTAAGCGTTGTACTGTTCTTGTAAAATTAAAAATTGAAAATAAAGTATTCAAAAAATAAATGACATGGGTGTAAACAAGATAAATAACAGAAGACTATAAGACCCCTGCCTAATATAATGGCAGGGGAAACACTGACGCCGCTGAGCGATCTTCATGACTCAGGCTTCATTTGGAATTGTGTGTTTTCTACTTTATGCTCCCAGATTGGAGAAGCAGACAAGAGAACTGGCACGGTTAGCATGTTGAAGACCAGCGGAAGACCAACGACTCATTGTGTTCTGTGAGGGAAAATTACTGATTCTTTCAGTGGAGTCTGGTTGCTGTTAGGAGAGCATCATGTAACTGCATCAGTTTACCATTGTTAAGGGCTGTCTGACAGCAAGGTGAAGCTGTGAAAATATTCTAAGCTGATGTGGAATTTTCATCGAGGTGATTGTATTTTTATGTGGCTAAAATAGGTTTTTCTCCTGCCCTTGTCCACAGTCACCAGACTCCTTTGATAGAAACAGTTCATTTTTCCTCATAGCTCCCATGCCAGTTCTGGCCATCTATAAACCAAGATGGTGCCACGGATGGCCGCCACGGGACTTCGCCCTCTCCTACTTCTCCTGATGTTGTTGGGGTTTTTTTTAGCTTCCTGCTCGCCCTCTCTGGTCACCTTCGCCAGAGAGGAACTCCTCCACATTGGTCAGTTCTGCACTGGTAATTTCTTGCCATTTTTCAACCACCCAGCGAGTTTTGCAGAGATTTTGGTAAGAGGCGCAGCTGTTGCCTTGGGATTCGCCGGAGACGGAGATAGGGCAAGCGTGCGGGAGCGCTGGTCAGGCTACCGCAGCAGGGATTATGCACTCCACTCCCGTCTATACACCTGGCGAATGTCCGCTCTCTGGCAAATAAGATGGACGAGTTGCTGCTGCTCACTCATAAAACTCGAACTTAAGCACATCTGCATTCCTGTGTTTCACCGAAACCTGGCTCAGTGAAAACATCCCGGACAGCGCCTTACGCGATACAGAGAGCAGAGGAAAATGACCATGTAGAGACAGAAATGACATGCCCTCATGTAAACACTTTAAGTCATCACATTATAAGATGAAACGTTTCACTGTATAACACGATAAATAGTATAATGTTATGTTATTATATGAAGCGTCGGTCGCTCAAAATAATACAGGCTAACTTTAGCGTATGAAGAGATAAGATGGAGCCCTCTCCTCTCCTCCTATATGCTTTACTCACAAGTGTGTGAATTGACCTGGTTATGAAGCGGCCGTAGTGCCGAATAATATAACGGTAGTTTCTAAAGAAACTGGCGTGGTGCACCGCTGCTAGTTGCATATAGGGGAAACACTAAAAGAGAGAGTGGTTTCACTGAACAAATGCCTATTTTCAGCACATTTTATGCTGTTGCATTCAAAGCAATATCAGCCTGATAATTCCAAAATGACTGATTCTCACCAAGTAGAGCTACTGAAGTCATCTGGTGGAAAATAATGCATCCTTAAAAAAACATGAATCGCAATATATATTGCTGGGGGGGAAAAAAATCGCAATGTCAATTTTTCCCAATATCGTGCAGCCGTACCAGGAAGGCTCCAGGACCTGACGGTGTGTCTCCCTCCTGCCTGAGAGTCTGCTCTGACCAGCTGGCCCCTATCTTCACTTGGATCTCGACCGAGCCGTGTGAAGTACCCTCCTGCTCCAAACGCTCCACAATTATTCCAGTCCCCAAGAAGCCCTCCATCGCAGGATTAAATGACTCCAGGTCCATCGCCCTGACATCTGTGGTCATGAAATCCTTTGAAAGACTGCTGCTGTGCCACCTGAAGGACATCACAGGCCTGCTGCTGGACCCCCTGCAGTTTGCCTACTGGGCAAACAGGTTGGTGGATGATGCAGTCAACATGGGACTGCACTGCATCCTGCACCACCTCGACTCCCCGGGGACTTACGCAAGGATCCTGTTTGTGGACTTCAGCTTGGCTTTCAACAACATCATCCCTGAAATACTGTGAGGCTGGGGAGCATCACATCCAGCTCCTGGTCCAGCAGTGGCGCCCCCCAGGGATGTGTCCTCTCCCCACTGCTCTTCGACCTGCATACCAACGACTGCACTTCAGGGGACCCTTCTGTGAAACTCCTGAAATTTGTGGACGACACCACGGTCATTGGTCTAATGCAGGACTGTGATGAGTCTGCATACAGACAGGAAGTGGTGGTCAGAACCACCTGGAGCTGAACCCGTTCAAGACTGTGGAGATGACAATAGACTTCAGGAGAAGCCCCCCAACACTGCCCCGCCTCACCATCCTCAACAGCACAGTGTCTACTGTGGACACCTTCAGGTTGCTCGGTACCACAGTCTCTTGGGACATGAAGTGGACCTCCCACATAGACACTGTCTGGAAAAAGTGTCCAGCAGAGGCTGTACTTCCTGTGACAGCTCAGGAATCTCAACCTGCCTCAGGAACTGCTGATCATGGATCTGCCACCAAACTGGATAGGAACATACTGAAACGAACAATCAGGTGTGGAGAGAGGATTATTGGTACTAATCATCCCTCCATCGAGGACCTGTACAGGTCAAGGGTCAGGAAACGGGCAAGAAACATCAGTGTAGCCTCCTCACACCCTGGACACAATCTGTTTAAACTCCTCCCCTCCGGTATGCGCTACAGAGCACTGTTCACCAAAACCACCTGTCACAAAGACAGTTTCTTCCCCCAGGCTGTCGCTCTGGTGAACTTCTTAACAGTCACAGAGTGGCAGGTCAAACAATACTGCATCCTTGAATATTATATATATTTGTTTATATTTGATGTATAGTTGTATATTTTTTAAATATTGTATATTCTGTATATTCCACTTCTTACCTAAATTTGAGTACTTATGTCAATTCTGGTACACTGAGAGCAAGTCTACCAGAGTCAGATTCCTTGTATGTACACATGTACTTGGCGAATAAAGCTGATTCTGATTCTGATTTTGCGTCCCTCTGTATCATTCTGTGTCCCCTTTCGAAATTCTGAGTTTTTACGGGTTCCCGAACACAACACAGGCAGAACTCTTCTTGAGTCAATCAACATCTCCCAATGGTTGGATCAACCAACACAGCAGATAACAATGGAGCAACACTCAGCTCTGAAAAAAAGCTATACTGATGGATTATGTGTGAAAGGTCTGATTGTATTTCCTCAATGTTACACTTATGGACTATCTGTGTAAACTGCCCATCAAGATGTTAAAGGTTGGACTGAACCATTCTGATGTTATACTGATGGATTCCCTGTGTAAACTGTCGATTAATATTTAGTGATCTGAATTTTGTGTCCTTGTGTACATGGTCTGTGTGGATTTTATAATTGTCTTTGCCTTCTTTCATCTTTGTAATATTTAACTGAGTTAACTAATGGATTAGGGTATACACTGGAAAATGCCTCGATTAAGCCCCTCTGAGTTTTGTTTTTTTCATCTCTCCATCATGTTTCTGTTGCTCATGTACTACTTTTTATGCAAATGTGAAAACAAATAAACTAAACTAAAAATGAACTGCAACAGTTAAATAAAAGTCATTCTTTCAAATCAATTTTAATCAATTTATCTTCCTGCATGTGGTTTTCTGAGTAAGCCTGTAATTTCATTAACATTTCTGGGCTTTTATTTTGAAGCTCATCAACTCATCTACCTTGGAAGTGTTTATGGGGTTATGGCTGGGCTGAACTCAGCAGCAGCAGCAGCAGCAGGAGAAGGGTGTACGGAGGACACGAGGTGGACGGAGAGAGAAATAGTGTCGGATTGCAATCAACTGAACCGTGAGTGTAGGATGGGTGAAAGTTTGGAGGGATGGGATGAGGAAGGTATGGATTGGTGTTTCGCATCAAACAGAAGAAGGAAAAGGCAGGATAAGAAAGATAGAAGCGAAGCTTGGTCAGATCGAAGCAGTCAAGAAGAAGAGGGTGCTTCAAAAAAAGTAAGAACTTATTGGGAAGATTCAGCGCAACATGAGACTGAGAAAGACTGGAAAGTAGTCATTTTGTTTGGGAGAGAGACGGGGCACTTTCATTCAATTAGAATGACCAAAGCTATTGAGAAAGAAATTGGAAAGATAAGATTTGCCAAGTTTCTCAACAACCGCAGAGCACTTATTTCTGCCATGAACAAGCAGCAACAAGATAAAATCCTCAAGATAAATACACTTGATGGAGTAAAGATTACAACTCACATCCCTAGTATAGTGGCTAAACTGAGGGGTGTAATTTCAAATGTGCCACTAGGAATGACTGAGGAGGAAGTCAAGAAAGAAATCAGAGGAGGGAAAGTGCTAGACGTCAAGAGACTAAAGACAAACAAAGATGGGGTAAAGAGGGAAAGTTTATCAATGCTGGTACAATTTGAGAGCACCCTTCCCAAAGAGATCAGAATGGGGTGGATCAATTACAGAGTAAGAGAATATATCCCAAATCCGATACGATGCTTTAAATGCCAAAGAATGGGACATGTAGCCCAACAGTGCCGCGGTAAACAAAGATGTGCAAAATGTGGAGGGGAACATGACTATGGTAAATGTGGGAAAGATGCTAAGCTGAAATGTTGTAACTGTGGAGGAGAACATAGTGCAGCATTTGGAGGCTGTACAGATTAAAGCAAAAGACGTGCAAAAATGTAAGGTAATCAATAACATATCATATGCAGAAGCTTTAAAGAGAGTTAATGATGAAATGCAAACAGAGCCTCTGAAACATATGTAGAAGTAATGAGTGGCGAAGTAGGAGGAATAAGTGGCGACCTGAGGTCTCTACCACAGAGAGCTAGCAGGCCTAGAATGCAAGAAGACAGAGCAGCTAAGGTTCCAATGACACAGCTGGTGCAGTGCTCACATAAATGCAAGGTTAAAGAGGATTCACTGATTGTGAATCAGACAAGTTTTGTTGCCTTTATGTGTAAAATAATCAATGTGGCTACTAAGCAAGAAAAAAAAGTGATAGAATTAAGACAGTGGTGAATGCAGCAGAAGAGTTCCTGGGTATTCAAGACTTAAGAGCAGAGGATATTCATGAAATACTGAGAACAAACATTGATGGAGGGTCCCAGGGTAATGATTATCATCTTTATTATGGTGATCCATTTACTACAATGCAACGCAAGAAGCCTTATTGCCAATGGACAGGAATTTAAAAGTTATGTATCAGAATTAGAACCTCGACCGGATATCTTATGTGTGCAAGAAACCTGGTTAAGGCCTCATCTTGATTTTAATCTACCAGGATATACCTCGGCTCGATATGACAGGGTAGACAATCAAGGAGGTGGCTGTGCTACATTTGTTAAAGATAACATAGTGTTCGGAAGGTTACCATCACCAGCAGACATGGAATGTGTAATTATTGAAGTATGTAATACAGATGTTAACACTAAAATAATCAACCTTTACAACCCATGCAAGAAGTTGAGTGTTGAAATGTTTAATACAATCAAGCATGATAATAGAAAAGAAATATGCTGCGGGGATTTTAATGCACATAACAGTCTTTGGGGAAGTAAACACACAGATAATAATGGAAATGTGGTGGAGTAACTATTGGAAAAAAGATCACTAGTCTGTATCAATGATGGCAAAGGAACAAGACTAGATGTTTATAGAAATAACCTATCTTACCTTGATTTAACACTTGTATCTAGAAAATTAGTATGTTCATCTGAATGGAATGTTGATGATAACTCTAGCATAGGAAGTGATAATCTCCCAATTCTTTGCTCTGTAAACCTTAACATTTTTTCACAAGAAAGATACAAGTTCAAGAAATGGTGCTTCAAAAAAGCTAATTGGGGAAAATTCCAAGAACACTGTATAGAGAAAGCGAGTTTAATCTCAATGGATGGTAATATAGAAGAATGTGTTTCGTTAGTGACTAATCTAATTCTGAATGCTGCACTGAAGAGCATACCCATGAGCAATATAACTGGAAAAAGAAAAGTTGTACCATGGTGGAATGAAGAATGTACTAAAGCTGTTAGAGAACGAAATAGAGCTTTACGTGTACTGAGGAGTAACTTAAATCAAGAGAACTTAATAGACTACCAAAGGAAAAAAGCTCTGACTCGTAAGGTAATCAAATCTAGTAAAAAGAGCACATGGAGAACATATTGTGGTGCTATAGGTAAAGAAGTGAAATTAGGTGATGTTTGGAACATGTTAAAGAAAATGAGTGGTAAAAGGAAGTACAATAAAATACCAGTATTAGAGGAGAAACAATAGCTATAACTGACAAAGAAAAGGCTTGCTGGGTAAAAATTTTGCCAATGTACATAGTGGAAATCATTTGGATGATCTGCATAAAAAGAGGAAAGAGGAAATACTAAGTGAAAACCAGAATATAATTAGGAAAAAATATAATATAGACTCAACTCTTGATGTTGAGCTGACTATGAGTGAGTTAGAAATAGCGTTGAATGGCACTAGGAATACAGCAACAGGTCAGGACCAATTAAGCTATGTGATGTTTCACAGATTGCCTGATCGAGTATTAAAACTTGTCTTGGAATTATTTAACAAGATATGGAGAGAAGGGATCATGCCAAAAAAACTGGAAGACTGCACTTATTTTGCCTTTTAGTAAACCTGGCAAAGACCCAAATAACCCTGGAAACTACAGACCCATTGCCTTAACCTCGCATTTGTGTAAATGGATGGAAAAGATCTTGGTCCAGAGACTTAATTATATATTAGAGCAGAGAGGTCTAATGGCATCATATCAGAATGGTTTCAGGAAAGGAAGCTCAACTATGGATGCTGTCGTGAAAGTTAGCAATGAAATAGAGAAAACATTCAAGATGAAAGAACTGATGGTGATTGTTTTCTTTGACATTGAAAAAGCCTATGATTCCATGTGGAGAGAAGGACTGTTAATCCAAATGAATAGAATGGGTATTAGTGGAAGGTTGTTTAATTGGGTGCTAGACTTTCTTTCTGAACGAAAGTTTAGAGTTAAAGTAGGACTGGAGATATCCGTTGAATTTGATATAGTTAATGGCATTCCCCAAGGAAGTGCCATCAGTCCAGTACTGGAGATATCCGTTGAATTTGATATAGTTAATGGCATTCCCCAAGGAAGTGCCATCAGTCCAGTATTATTTAATATTATGATTAATGATATTTTTATAAACCTAGATAGAAGGATTTGTTCATCCTTATATGCAGATGATGGAGCTATTTGGATCAGGGGGAGAGATGATACAAGTGTTTTAAAAAATATAAAGAAGGCTATTCAAAAAGTAGAACAATGGTCATATAATATAATAATTTCACCCAGTAAATCTTGTTACATGTACTTCACCAGGAAGAGAAAGATAGAGGAACAGAGTCTTAATTTACAACCAATAGAAAAAGTAAAGGAATTTAAGTACTTGGGGATCTGGCTCGATGAAAGGTGTACGTGGAAGCTGCATGTTGAAAAATTAGAAACAAAATGCAAAAGTAATTAATTTAATGAGAGCTATATCAGGATATAATTGGGGAGCAGATAAGCAGGCATTAATAGATATATATAAGGCATTGATGAGATCAGCAATAGATTATGGATGTTTTGTTTATGGAGCAGCAGCTAAATCACACTTAAACAAAATTGAAAGAATACAAAACAAAACCTTGAGACTCTGTATTGGTGCAATGAGGACAACTCCAACTAATGCCGTGCTGGTGGAATCAGGTGAAAGCCCACTAGAGTTCAGAAGGGACAAACTCTCGTTAGCATATTGGATTCGGTTAAGTGGATGTGGGGATGAAAACATCAAAAGTGTCATAAATGAATGTTGGGAATAAAACAGTTTTAAGGGAAATAGTTTTGGATGGAAGATAAAAGATAAAATTGAAAAATATGGCATTAAAGAAATTTGTTTTAATTCCCCTTTGCCAATAAGTAATGTTCCTCCATGGCTTTTTCCTAAGGTTAAAATAGATTTTAGTATTATAAACCTAAAGAAGGATTGGGTGGAAAGGGAAATAGGGCATTGTGCAAATCAATACATAAATAATAATTTTTACAGTTATTTACAAATATTTAATGATGGCTCAAAAGATCAAAATGGCCGCGTTGGTACAGGAGTTTACATCCCACTTTTTCAAATTCAACTGAGCAATAGGATAACAGATAAATTACCAGTTTATTCAGCGGAGATGATGGCAGTCATTTTTGGGCTTCAGTGGGTGGAGGGGGTGAGACCAGACAGGGTGGTGCTGTGTGTTGACTCTGCAGCAGTGTTATTGAGCTTACAGAATATGAAGTCACTTTGGGAATATTTAATGTATGAAATTCTTCAGTGTCTGTTCAGAGTTCAGAAAGTGGGGATCGAGGTTGAATTTTGCTGGGTACCTGCCCATGTGGGATTAAAAGGTAATGAATGTGCAGAAAGAGTGGCCAAAAGAGCACTTAGTATGAGACATGTAACTAATATTTCATTTGGAAAAGGTGAAGGAAAAGCACTAATCAAAAAGAAAATATCAGAATTTTGGCAGAAGAAGTGTGATGAGGACAGTAAGGGCAGAACTTATTACAGAATACAAAACACAGTCAGAGCACAGAGTATTAAAGGAAGAAGTAAAAGAGAGGAGGTAGTTCTATCAAGATTAAGGTTTGATCATACTGGTTTAAATAAGACTTTATTTTTATTGGGAAAAGTAAACACAAATTTGCACATATTGTAATATTATTGAAAATGTTGAACATGTAATTATGTACTGTGGTAAATATAACGAAGAAAGGGTATGGTTGCAACAGAGGGTGAGAGAGGCAGGACAGGATTGGAATTTGGTAGGGATACTGGGAACTAAGGGAGATAAGGTGTGGGAGATACAGAGAGGGGTAATAGATTACCTATAACACTGGTTTGTTCCATAGCATATAGCGGTTGACGTTTTTTTTGTTTTGTTTCTTTATTATTTATCCATGATATAATGTAATGTAAAACTAGATCCTGTCTTACATACTCCGGTCCAGTAGGTGGCGGTATACTCCTTTAAAGTTGGTATTGCAATCCGCCAGAAAACACACAAAAAGATCTACCCCGGAAGCTGTACTCTTTACTGTCGCTAACTTCACACCGTTTGAACAAGATGGCGGCTGCTAGAAAGGTGTGTTAGCAGAGTCTCTTTGTTGTGTTTTTAAAGTGTGAACATGTCTAAAGTCCAAATGCTGAGAGCGTTGGTGAAGCAGCGACTAACTGCGGCTGCTGAAGAGATATTTGGGCTGGTTGAAAGAATGATAGCAGAGTACGAGGAGGAACTTTGTCGATCAAAAGAGGAGAACGAGCGACAACGGAAACTACTGGACGCTGTTTCCAACCCTCAGCTTCGGTTACACAGAGCAGGTTTGTTCATTAAACATCACAAGTTCAGTATTAATAATATAACTGCAGGCAGGGGCGATTCTAGGATCAGAGGTTTGGGGGTGCTGAGCACCCAGAGAGCTGCCCGGCCAGGCAAGATAAATTTCACTGTTTTGTACATTTTAACTCAATTTCATTCCCACATTTGTGAAAGAAAAACACAACACTTTTTGGGAAAGTCTGTGACTAAACCATCAAATCTGATAAAGGTTATTTAAATGCTGAGCCACAGCAAAAGAGGAATGGATTGGAATCATACAATAAACATATCGTAACCCTAATTTCTGGGGGAAGACAACTCATTTTGATACAGCAGCTCCTCAACATACACATAAACAGTATGTATGTTTCTGGAGTAAACCAGCCCCCTATAGTGAGCACCAAAAATGGACCTTGGGCTTATTTTTTGGACTTTTATTTGAAATGCAATGCACAACATGTAACATTAACACATTAACAGTAATTGACTTTTTCAATGTTTGTCTCTGCCTTTTTCCTTCTTGTCTGTATTATATAATACAAATACATAAATAAAAATACACTTCAAAAAAGAAAAGTGCTTGAAATCTACAAAATAATAATAATAAATACACACAATAGGAGTTATAATGTTAATGGGCATCCAGTCAGTTAGCTAGTCAGTAGCACCTTGGCTTTAATATTAACACATGCACATGACACAACAGCTAGCTTCTCTCATTCCAATTCAAACAGAGGACAGTGGTACTGACCACCTGTAACGTTTCCTAGCTAGAAAAAACGTCAGCTAACTCCTACCTAACAACATAAACAGTGACCTACGATTAAATGCAGCAAAAATGAGGACTGGTAATGATAATAATGTGTTGGTATTGAGTGGTAGAAGTTAAGAAATGTGCCACATATCTTGGTTTAAGCCAGGTACTTACACCACTACTGTATAACACCCACTCTGGAAGGCAACACATTGCTCTGTGCAGATAGAGCGCTCAGAGGAAAGGTGGGAGGGATGGGGTGGATCAAACCATTTTTGAGGCAAGGGGGGTGCTGTATTCGTTGCAACCAAGTACTGTATGGTTTTGACACTTTTCTAGCTTGTTAAAAAGGACATACAGTAAAAAAAATATAAAATAAAAAAAATCTCTCAAATTTTAGGTGTGCTGGGATTCAATTTAGGGGTGCTTCAGCACCCCAAAAAATGGGCTAGAAACGCCTATGCCTGCAGGTTTGTTGAATAAATATTCAGTCTGTCGACATTTAAACGCCACATTAACTTCTCTGGTGTCGTTAGCTTCTCTGGTGTTGTTGTCTGTTGGAATCCGGAAGGGTTCCAAGCGTCTGTTTTGTCGTCCGTATTAACAAGTCAAATATGTTGGTCTTAACGCGTCAAATACACATTAAGACGACAGAAATGGCCTGTTAACAGGTACATTTCTGACGTATCAAGACGTTTACTATTGGGTGCAGCCATTTCACCAGTTTCGGAGGGGAAGCTGATGTAACAGTATTCGGTACATTGTATGCACATTTTTGTTTTGTTTTTTCCACGGTTAGTAGTAGGAAGATACTAAAATGGACAGGTAGAGGGTACTTTCTGTAGCTCTGGTTGAGTATGGGAGGTTGTCAGCACATAGTGATCTGTGTGGGTACCTTCCTCGCAGTCTGGGGGTCCTAGTTAGATTTTAAATGTCAGAAATGTCACTTGTCACTTTATATTAGCTTACATTTGAGCCATTATTTACATGTTTTTGATCTTTTGATTTTATCCTGAATTATGCAGCAGTTTGTGAAGTCTGTTTTAATAAGAGCACTATAAATTAATCGTCAATAAGTTGTCTGAAGTGTAATAACGATAATTAAAATACAACCATTCGGGCGCTATTAATAGCCACAGCTGTGCGTAATGGTCGTGCGTTATGATAGCTCTTCTGTGTAACGACAGACTATCTCTGGCACACATATTGATAAGCAAATGGATTTAAGCATGCCTCTCAGTCTAGTCATCTCTCACTGTGGGAGTGGAAATGTGCACCCAGCTTCACAATGACTATGTAAAACAGAATCTGGCACACATGAGGATTTACAAATCCATAAACTTTGTAGTTTAACACTCAGCCGAAACAGGGCCCACGTATCAATTTTCCAAGCAGTCAGTCAGTCAGAGGGTCATTGAGTGTGCCAACGGTGGTCCTGTGCGTTGGGAGTCTCGTATCCATGGCTGCGATGACGCTGAGTGACAGACCTGTCATTCTGTGTCATGCTCCTCTGCAAATTCTGATTTTATATTTCTCTGCTATGTTCCATGAAATCCTTTTGGTTTGAAAACATGGTTTATGCAGCAGTGTGTGCACAGAAATAAAGGAAAATTGCATTCTGTTTTGATTTAGCAAGGGACAGTGCATTTTGAATATTGGGTGATCAGTATGGGACGATCCCCTACTGAGACCCAGAAGAACGATATTCATATTTAAATACTCTATGTCGTTGGGTGAAAGGAAAAATTTTAATGCAAAAACTTCAAAAAAAAGTTGATGTTTTTTTTATTCGCTGTCCTTTGAAGTGGACATCAGGTCTTGTTTGGGGCTATATTCAACTTGTCTTGCGTAGTAATATTCAGTATGACGACAACTTTATAAGGTTTATGTTTGTATTTAAATGTAGCGGAGCAACAAATGTTTTGTGCAGTTTGTGTCTAATACTGTGGCTGCTCAGAGGGTCTCCGCTGCCTGCTGTAGGAGATCAAAGGGCATGTGTTGTCTGTTTACTTGAGAGATGATGAAAGGATGCCACCGAAAGAGCTAGTGTCTAAAAAAACAAAAACTGTGCCAGTTTGGCAACATTTTGGATTTGAGGCAGATGATAAGGGTGACCCGGTAAATGAAGATGAGCCGACATGTAAAGAGTGTCGAAAAAAGGTCCAAGCAAAAGGTGGAAATACTACAAATCTACACAATTGTTAGTACACTTCTACACCTGCGTATTAAGTACCATTCCCTCTTGGCTGTACAAATGGGCCTGCAGCAAAAGGGGGAGGGGGACCCTCTACCTCAACTGCTGCTCAAATATTATTTTTAAGTATTAGGTGTTCTGAAGAAGACAAGTTGTGTTGAATGGTTGTTTTGTTTTGATAAATTAAAACGTGATTGTGTCATTCAGTTGGTTGCCCTGTTGACTTCTTGTCCTTCTTATTTAACCTTGTGTGTATTGGTGGTTAACACAGCATTACCGCCACCTAGTGGATTGGAGGCACATTACACCTATAATAGGCTTTCATCGGGGGGAAAAGCTCAAGTGTGACCCCCAGTGTTAAAATTAGGTATATAATTAGAGGCATCGATTCGGTTTGATATTTGGCTTTAAATCAAATCGATTGTAAAATTTTCAAACCGGCAAAAACCTAGCATCCAGTCTTGATGGCTGTGGCAAGCGTTGTTGTGCGATGTATAGTTTAATTACCATTTAGCATTTTACATTACAAATACATTTTTAACTACATCAATCAAAAGGCTCAGTCGTTTGCCAAGTTAAGCTTTTAACCATGTTTGTGTGTTTGTGTGTGTGTTTCCTGTTTCCTGCAGACGTCCAGCAGCTGTTGGTGGTTAAAGAAGAGGTTCCCCCTGAGCAGCAGGAGTGGAGCTCCAGTGTGGA
>NC_065522.1:30147104-30156099 GCF_006386435.1 Epinephelus moara | reverse complement strand
CTTGATACACATTTAATGATCAGAGTGAATGGTGGATAATATTTATTGCAATAAAAACGATTTAGGAAACTATCTGTGGACTTTGATTCTTTGAAACAAAATTTCGCATCATCCTCTGGACACACACAAGCGGTAAGAGGTGCATTTGCCCTCTGAAATGATACTTTGTATCACGTAACATAACGTTAAGCAATCATCTCACTTCCCTCCACTGATTAGGCCTAATATAACAGCTGCGGCCGACCGAGCTGCAGGTTCTGTGGCCAGAGCCGGTTACCTTGGCAACGCGTCACAGCGAGAGATATTTAATAGTCCACTCAGCCGCTTCTTGTGAAAAACTTACGATATTAAGGGTAAAAAACAACATTAACGTATTAATAATTGATTTAATATTTATTTATTTCGTAAGTGACCATGGTATAAGCGGGATAATGCCCTTCGAGGTGTCCATTATCAGAAATGAATGGACGACGCGGAGGCGTGAACCGTCCGACGCGAAAACAACTCTGAAGTTGTGACAGAGGTTGTTAGCATGTGACAAATATATCCTATCATACTATAGTAAACAGTGGACGTCAAATACAGTGACAGATTAACATTCAGTCAATTTCCAGCCATTACATCAAGAAAAGGCTGCCAGATTTTAAAGAAGATTCTCTCTCTAGCTGACATAATATACCTGATTTTCTCCAAGTGTAGTACATTGCCCAGTTCCCTTGGCCACATTTCAAATGTAGGAGCCTTTTCAGATTTCCAAGACTGTAAAAATTAGCTTTCTGGCTAACAATGTTGAAAGGGCAATAGCCCTAGCCTCATATCCACTTTTCACATCATACACATTCACAACCTGAAACAACGCAGTAAGTGGGGCTGGATTAAATGGCCGGTTAAAAGCCTTTGTGAAAAACCCAGACAAAGAGCCCCAAAATGATTGTAGCCTATGACATTGTAAAAATAGATGAGACAGCGTTCCTTCTTCACTTAGACACTTGACACACTGAGATGACACTTCTGGAAATATTTTCTGCAATTTGGAGGGAGAAGAGTGTAGTCTATGTACTACCTTGAATTGTATAAAATTATTTCTAGCATTGATTGAACTATCATAGATGTTCTCAATGCAATTCTCCCATGTTTCTTCTGAGATTTCAGTATCCAATTCTTTCTCCCATGCATCTGAGGATGTATTATTCATTTTCTGTAAAATTCCATAAAAATTAGATATTGCCGCTCTCGTATATGGTTTAATTTGCAAAATACTATCTAAAGCTGCATGTTGAGGTTTACGCTCAAATTGTAAGACATGAGCTTTTGTGGTGGCAAAACTACTATTTAATGAACAGTTTAAAGAAAAAGTCTTCACGCGTCGGCTGTCTTTCTTGAGTTTTAATAAGCATTCATGAATGGAGACACTCAAACATACAACCGCATTAACAGTCAGTCAGTGAGTGAGTGCCTAGCAAGTCCTCTCGCCCTGCTATCTTTCTAGTTCCCAGAACACATGCACATCAACAGTCAAAATATGTGGCGCCTTGACATTCCTAAAACACAACATCTCTTCAGACTAACAAGGACACTTGTTGTCCTCCCTGGCTCATAATCTTGGTGTGTGAGCCTCCCTGGCTCGTGACCTTGGTGTCTCTCCCTGCTGTCACAGTAGGGGTTAAATGAGCAACACACATCACTAGGTTAGAAGTTCAGTTTCATCAAAACAAGTAACCTTATACAACACATTATAGGTTAAATATGTTTAAATACCCGAATTTTCCATCACATTCTCAGAAAATGTCTCAGCTGTAGGAAATGGAAAAAATGGGAAGCTGGGAGCTGGAATGTCTGCTGTAACTGCTGAAAGGATGCAAGGTGGTCCTCAATGTATACATTTCTCAGAGTACTAATACCCTTTTCTCTCCAGTTTAGGAAAACTAAATCGTCCAGTGCTGGCCCAAATGCATGATTAAAGCAAATAAATGTGTCTAGATAGACTTTAGGTGCTTTTAGAGTTACTATTACTTGCTTCCAAATCTTTAAGGTGTTATAAATTGTCTGGTTATTGTTATACATGGACTTCTTAGTCTTTACTGGGCTATTAGTGCTGGTAAAGAGAAATGTACTGACAGGAGAGATGTTCGATTTGTAACCATGCAGGCATCTCTTCCAGGTTATTGTCTGGTAAACACTCAAACCAAAAAGAAAAGATATTCAAATGTGCGGCCAAATAATATGATTTAAATTGAGGCCGACCAAATCCTCCCTCAGCCCTACTTTTAATAAGATGTTCTTTCAATATCCCAGGTACTTTTCCAGACCAGATAAAAGATGATATAGCTGAATCTAGTGTCTAAAGTGACTTTGAGGGATGCATACCGGGATAGCTTGAAATATATACAGGAACCTTGGTAGAACAACCATTTTGATGGTGTTAATACACCCTACCATTGAGATAGACAAAGTGTTCCAAATTGTATATTCTTCTCTAACTG
Source organism: Epinephelus moara (assembly GCF_006386435.1). Classification (NCBI taxonomy): domain Eukaryota; kingdom Metazoa; phylum Chordata; class Actinopteri; order Perciformes; family Serranidae; genus Epinephelus; species Epinephelus moara. The sequence continues at coordinate 30,153,616 of NC_065522.1, read as the reverse complement.
AACTATTTTCTCATCCCAATTGTGTTGTAATAATTGACCCAGCTTCCTTGTCACTAAAATACCCAGACTTGTAAACTTATCTAATACAATTGTACAGAATTCCCCACCAGGGGTCAGTAATAGCCAGAGACATGAGGGAAATGAACAGGCATTAGGCTGGACGCCTAAGCCAGGCTGGGGTCCTTCACAACTTGGGATTGCCAAGAAGTGAACAGTGTATACGTGAATGAGCACCTGTAAGTGTGTTCACGAATCATATGACATGTGAAAGTTATTTTACTGTGTTATGGGCTATTGAGAGTCTGTTTGTTCACAGTCATATTTATTTGGGTATACTTGAGCCAGTAAACCGTTTTTTATATTGCAGTTAATAAGTTGTGTTCATGCTGCCTCCTAAATGTAACATGCTAAGGCTAAATCAGGCCAATTTGACAGTTTATGTTGATGTATGTCAGTTTTACTGTTACACAGACTCACTATTGTTATTTCTTTGATTTATTATTTACAGATACCACACCTCTCTGCTACCATGAAATTACCCAATGCTAGCTAATTTAGCTAACATAACATATCAGAAAAACGGCTTTGAATGGTCCATAATGTTATCTACATTGTGTTGTTTTGTAAGGCACCGGATACTGTGCCATCACTGGCATTTTATTTACTCAGGCTGCCAGTAATCAAACTGACTCACGGCAAACTGTCGCATCCTATGGACAATCATTCTCACATAATTCACTTTAGACTGAGCAAATAAAGAGCCACACTGTAGCCTCCAGACATGANACGTCCAGCAGCTGTCAATGGTTAAAGAAGAGGTTCCCCCTGAGCAGCAGGAGTGGAGCTCCAGTGTGGACCAGGAGGACCCAGAGCCTCCACACATTAAAGAGGAACAGGAGGAACTCTGGATCAGTCAGGAGGGAGAGCAGCTTCAAGGGCTGGAGGAGGACGATATCACCAAGTTCACATCCACTCCTGTCCCTGTGAAGAGTGACAATGATGAAGAGAAACCTCAGTCCTCACAGCTTCATCAAAGACACACTGAACAAATCGAAACAGAAGCAGAAGAAGAGGGTTGTGGAGGAGCAGAACCAGCCAGAAGCTCAGATCCAGATACACATTTACAACCAGAGACTGATGACAGTGATGATTGGAAGGAGATCAGAGAACCTCAGTCAGGTTTAAACTCTCTGAAAAATGATCAAGTCCCTGTCAATGATTTGATTGTTGGTGAGAAACCATTTAGCTGCTCTGAGTGTGGGAAAAGATTTGCTTACAGTCAATATCTGAAGATACACAGGAGATCTCATACAGGAGAGAAACCATTTAGCTGCTTTGAATGTGGGAAAAGATTTGGTCGTAGTGGAGTTCTAAAGGAGCACATGATCTCTCATACAGGAGAGAAACCATTTAGCTGTTCTGAGTGTGGCAAAAGATTTGGTTGTCGTGGATATCTGAATCGACACATGATATCTCATACAGGAGAGAAACCATTTAGCTGCTCTGAGTGTGGGAGAAAATTTAGTGAAAGAGGAAATCTGAACAAACACATGAGATCTCATACAGGAGATGAACCATTTAGTTGCTCTGAGTGTGGGAAAAGATTTGTTGGAAGTGCACATCTGAAGATACACATGAGATCTCATACAGGAGAAAAACCATTCAGCTGCTCTGAGTGTGGGAAAAGATTTAGTAACAATGGAGATCTGACGAGACATATGAGATCTCATACAGGAGAGAAACCATTTAGCTGCTCTGAGTGTGGGAAAAGATTTGCTTCCAGTCAATATCTGAAGATACACAGGAGATCTCATACAGGAGAGAAACCATTTAGCTGCTCTGAGTGTGGGAAAACATTTAGTCGTGGTGGAATTCTGAGGGGCCACATGAGATCTCATACAGGAGAGAAACCATTTAGCTGCTCTGAGTGTGGAAAAACATTTGGTTACAGTGGAGATCTGAACAAACACATGAGATTTCATACAGGAGAGAAACCATTTAGCTGCTCTGAGTGTGGAAAAACATTTAGTCGTGGTGGAATTCTGAGGGGCCACATGAGATCTCATACAAGAGATAAACCATTTAGCTGCTCGGAGTAGGGCTGGGACTCGTTAGGATTTTAACGATTCCGATTCCTTACCGATTCCTTCCTAACGGTCCGATTCCCTACCGATTCTTCTTACCGATTCCTACATTATATTCATTATACTTGCTATACTTAAACAAGTATATAATAAACACAAATGCAATCATTTAAATACAAAAACTTTATTCTGACTGTTGCACAGTACAATTAGTGTGTGGTGTGTATTTCAGATTTAGAGCTTGTATCATCTGCCTGAGAATATATAACAACAAAAAGTGATTCTCTGATTTCTACAGTAACACAATTACCACAGATTAATATGCTTGGGCACTGTTATTCACGTGACAACACCTGAACAGAACACACACACACACGCACATTGGCTGTTTGTTTCTACCACTCTCCTCGCTGGAAGCATTGGACCTCCCGCCGCCCGCTCCCGTCTCAAACACGGAGGTCTCCCTCTCCGCCGGAGCGCCCACGGCGCGCGCCCGGCCTGTTAAATAGCCTGGCTGTAACCATAACAACTGTGTGATACAAACTCAGTGCTTTAGTAATTAAATAATGTCTGGCTCGGTCGGGCTCGGACAGAAATATGCAGCCCGTGCCGCACTCTAATGGAAATGCATGTGACGTTTTTTTTACAATCTAGGAACCGTTTGCAGGAACCGTTACTCCAAATGTGATGGAACCGGTTCCGGAACCGGCACTTTGGACCCGGTTCCAAAAAAGAACCGGATCCGGATCCCAACCCTAGCTCGGAGTGTGGGAAAAGATTTGGTGGAAGTGCACATCTGAAGATACACATGAGATCTCATACAAGAGAAAAACCATTTAGCTGCTCTGAGTGTGGGAAAAGATTTAGTAAGAATGGAGATCTGAAGAGACATGAGATTTCATACAGGAGAGAAACCATTTAGCTGCTCTGAGTGTGGGAAACGATTTGGTTACAGTCAATACCTGAAGATACATATGAGATTTCATACAGGAGAGAAACCGTTTAGCTGCTCTGGGTGTGGCAAAAGATTTGGTCAAAGTGGAGATTTGAAGAAACACATGAGAATGCATGCAGGAGAAAAACCATTTAGCTGCTCAATTTGTGGGACTCTGTGTTTCTACTGGTCAAAGTGACGGCTGTGATGGGAGAAATCCTGAACACAAAATGAAAATCAAACATGCTCGACTTTATGTTAGACAAAAAATACATTGTGTTCTCTATGTTATTTGGTTTTCAAAATAAAACTTGGTTAAATGATTTCAATGTGTGTAAATTTACTTATTGAACATTTTGAGCACATTTCAACAATACCGCGATAACTGGGGGCTGGGGCGGGCGAACTGACACGGACCCAAACATTTATGTATGTATGTATGTTTTTAAATGTATGTATTTACTTACTTACTTACTAACTTACTTACCAAGATCAGTCTTGTACAGCCAGGGGGAGTATTTCCCCTCTGACAGCCAAGCTGGGTCAAAACCTGTTATCCGGTGGTGACTGGACTTTTGCTGCTTGTCAGGGGCAGGGCATGCAGCACTTTGGCTCTTTCCTGTACTTGGATCCAGAGCAGGAGAGCTACTCTGGCTGGTACTTGCAGGAGAGCGAGTGCTGCCATCTTCACTACCCTGGGAGTGTTTATAAAAACGCAGATATTTTTGTTTGCTTTTCAGGTGGTTGACACGACATATTTTCTGATGAGTGCTCTCTGTCGGCTGGTGGGAGTGTGCTCATCTGTGTGTGCGCGCATGTGTCCATGTGTGTGCGTGCCCTGATCAATGCAGAGAGCAGAGGAGAATTGTAAACGCGTGACCATGTAGAGACAGAAATGACATGCCACCCAATTTTAGACAGGTCTACTAGAGACTACCCCACAACTCCCATACAAGGATAGATTTTTTTTCTTACATCTAACCAATTAACCCATAGAGTTATGGAAACTGAATATTTATCGAGGATCATTTCAGACCATTCCCCACTAACACTCTCATTGTTAATACTTGAAAAAATCCAGGGACCGTACACGTGGCAGCTGAACCCAACTTTGCTCAAAAAAGCTGATTATTGTAAATTCGTGAGAAACCAAATTAAGTTCGTCTGTTAAACAAACAGTGCCTCTTCCCCCAGTAGCTTTGTATTGTGGGACACAATGAAAGCCTTCTTCACTGTCCACCGAGTTAGCTCGTGGTATGAGGTTCATAGTGAGGAATGATTTGTCACCTAAAACACCTTTGTGGAAAACCAAACTTATACCAATGATCTCTGATAATAAAATTTTTAAGCTTTGGTATGACAGAGGGATAAGATACATTGAACAGTGTTACAGTAGCAACATCTTCATGTCCTTTGAACAGCTAAAAGCAAAATGTGATTTATCCAACAAACACTTTAGTTATTTACAACTGAGAGCCTTCCTGAAAAAAAGTTGGGGGGAACAAATGGCACTGTCTGCTAGGGCTGGGGCGACGTATATATATGTCGACGCAAATTATTTGCATTGATGCATCGGTTCAAACAAAAAAATGGCAGCGTGCAGTGGCAGCAGCAGTGCTGTGCTATTGTACTATGGCCTACTCAAGTGCTGGAATTTGTTATTTATGTGACAACGCCTGAATGTAACACAGGCTCCGCTTGATTGACTGTGTACATAGTGCCGTGCTGCAGGATCGGGCTGGGTTCGGTTATAATTGTCTCGTTCGGGTCGGAAGATGCAGCCACTCACCTCTGTGTGTGCGTGCAAGCATATGAGTTTGTGTGTGGTTTTGCGTGCATCGGGGCAGAACTCTGCTGTGCGCAATACAGACAGTAGAGGAGAATTGTAAACGTCTGACCATGTAGAGACAGAAATGACATAAGGTAAATAACATAAGGCTATATAGCTAATAGCTATATAGCCATATAGCTAATAGCCTTTATAGCCGTCATGGCGGCTGGAGGTGCACGGTGTGCTGCCGGAGCGTTCTCCCAAATTAAACCAGAGATATTCAGAATGAATGACAGTAAAGTGATTGTAGAAGATGAACTACTGAACTTCATTGTGGTCAAGATGAGAACTTTGTGTCACGACGACATAGTTCTGCTGGTGACAAACAGCTTTAGCTCGAAGAGGATTGAATCCTCGAAGAAGGCATTTTTTGAGGTGTCTCCAAATACCTCCCAACATTGTGTCTCCCAAAAAGGTGCACAAAAGGACCTTAACAACGTTAAAATGTGCCTGACAGTTCTAAATGAGTGCGGAGAAGATATTCCTAGATTTGTCTCGCACTTTTTGGATGATCTCCCACGTGTCTCATTTAATCATATGGATGTCTCAGCCCTCCTGGGGAGAATGGAGCAAATTAATAATTACATTTGCTGTATGAAAAGCACTCTAGAATTGCAGACGACTGCTTGTGATAGGCTGCGGGAAGTGACTACTGCCCTCGATGTACGACTGTCTGCTGTGGAGAAGCTGCCTTGCCCTCCTAACACCTAGGGTCTCGATATCAGAGGTGACAGTCGGGCAAGCATGACACCGGGGGAAACTCAGCTCCCAGCTAATGGTAGGCCCACAGCTCCGGTACCCCAGGCGCCACCGCTGGGCCAAACCCAGTCTCCTGCAGCCTCATGGTGCGAAGTGGCACGAAGAAGACGTCGCCCCAAGTCAGTGTCAGAAAATTCCACCGCTCAACACAAACCTCGCTCAGCTTAAACCCTATGCCAGGCGAAAGCGGAAGAAAACTGGCATTATTGGGACTGGCATGGAAAATAAGATTTAAGCGGTACAGACAAAGATGGTCAGTGTTTTTGCGACAAAGTTTGATCTGAACCTGGCTGCCGACACACTCTGTGACTATTTGAAAGAGAAGCTGGGTAGGGATGTCAAGACTCGGAAAATTGACTCTGTACAAAGTAGATTCAGCTATTTTTGTGTCACCACTGAATGCAACAACATTAAGGAGATGTATGACCCGCAGCTCTGGCCAGCTGGGTTGTTTATTCATCGCTACTACCAACCACGCCGCCCTAAAGTGGCTGACTTGTATGGACCCGATGGACATCCCCGCTATCAATTCAATTCAATTCAATTTTATTTATAAAGCCCAATATCACAAATCACAATTTGCCTCACAGGGCTTTACAGCATACGACATCCCTCTGTCCTTATGACCCTCGCAGCGGATAAGGAAAAACTCCCCAAAAAAAACCCTTTAACAAAAAAAAAAAACGGTAGAAACCTCAGGAAGAGCAACTGAGGAGGGATCCCTCTTCTGGGACGGACAGACGTGCAATAGATGTCGTACAGAACAGATCAACATAATAAATTAACAGTAATCCACATGACACAATGAGACAGAGAGAGAGAGAGATGCAGGTAATGACAGTAGCTTACAACAACATTATTGAAAGTAATAATATTATAGTTATAGTTCTGGCTACTGTGGTAC
>NC_065522.1:30113107-30144980 GCF_006386435.1 Epinephelus moara | reverse complement strand
GAATTTTGTCATTAAAAAAGCTCATAAAACCATTACTGCTAAGGGCTAAAGGAATACAAGGCTCAATAGAGCTTTGACTCTCAGTCAGCCTGGCTACAGTGCTGAAAAGAAACCTGGGGTTGTTCTTATTGTCTTCTANNNNTTTGTCATTAAAAAAGCTCATAAAACCATTACTGCTAAGGGCTAAAGGAATACAAGGCTCAATAGAGCTTTGACTCTCAGTCAGCCTGGCTACAGTGCTGAAAAGAAACCTGGGGTTGTTCTTATTGTCTTCTATTAATGCTGAGTAATAGTTTGCTCTGGCATTGCGGAGGCCCCTCTTATAAGTTTTGAGACTGTCTGTCCAGAGATCTACGCCGCTGTCCAACCGTGACGCACAGGAACCCCGCCAGTCTGCTGACTCTGGGCCAGTGGTTGGCGGACCCCCTGCACTATGAACATGCGAGTTGTGTCATACAATGCGCGCGGCTTGCGTGTGGGACACACTGCTGCGGATAAATCAAGACGACTGGTCATGGACACATTGCTTGATGAGTGTGACATTTTATGTTTACAAGAGACTTGGCTTGCCAAACAAGACCTTGATAAACTTAACACACTGCATAACAACTTTAATGGTGCTGGTGAGTCTACCACTGACCTCAGCTCAAAAATAGTCCACGGTAGAATACCAGGTGGAGTGGCTATCCTTTGGAATATTAAATATGACCCCCTGGTGAAGGTGGTTAGACTTGATGTGGACTGGGCCATTGGGCTAGAGATTAATTTGAACTACAAGAAGTTCATAATTTTAAATATTTACAAGTCAGAGGGTGAATTTCTGCACAGGCTAGCTTTTATTCATTCTTTTATTGAGGACAATGGTTCAACTTGTATCTATGTCATTGGGGACTATAATGTAGACTTGTCTGACAGTAATTCTATTTTTGCAAACCACCTGTTAGAGTTTTGTAATGACAACAGTTTAATTCTATCGAGTAAAGCAATACTGCCTGATAACAGTTTTACCTATGTCAGTGAAGCATGGCAGACAACTTCTTGGTTAGATCACTGTATGTCTACAGCAGATGCTCATGCCTCCCTGATTAATATAGAGATCATCTACAGGTGAGCTACTTCTGATCATATACCACTTGCTATGTTAATTAATATATACTGTGTATATATATATATATATATATATTGTTAACCCATCTGGCCGCAGATACAGGGTACTGGACTGGAAAAAAGCCCATTTTAAAAGAAGTTTTGTCCCCTCAGCCATCACAGCCCTAAACAAAAACATGTAGATTTAATATTTCACCCCTGTACACTGTCTATGTCATGTTTATGTTTATATGGTTTTCTGTGGTATGTGTGGGAGAGGGTTATTTGTTATTTGTTATCTGGGGAATATGTGGGAAGAGGGTCTGTTATCCGTTATATGTTGTGTATGCTGCCCTGAAACCAACCTGACTGATGATGTGTGAAAACAATTATCCCCCTGGAGACATTAAAGCCACTACAAGGAACTTTTAACTGAATATGCAAAAGTCTCTCGTTTCTGCTGATGTCTGTGCGTGACCTACAATAGCAAATGTGACCATCGATGTGAAGATAAGCTATTTCTATATAGTGTATATCCATACCTTTAGGAAACTGTGTCCAGGTCCGTCGCTTCCAGGACGAAACGATTTACGGCACTCAGACAGCACACGTCATCTTACCTAGCTGCTTACATTTGACTAGTAGTGAAATGAAATAGTGACTATTATAAATAGTCGCAATACGCGCTAGAGCTCATGGGAAATGTAGGCTTCATTCCGGCAAAACACTACTGCTTTTGTCCACAGGCTCGCCAAAATCAACTCATAATGAAAGTTCCTTGTAGGGGCTTTAAAGAACTTAACCTAAAAAACCTAATGTTGAGAATAAACCCCAGCTGACTGTTAATGATAGTGCAGCCAACACAGGGAAGCTGGACTTGACAAACCTGACCAAAGAGGATATTGATAATATTCTGTCTTAACAGACAATTTGTTAAATGATATAGATCTGCCTAGGGATTCCCTAATGTGCTTAAGAGCTGTACAGACCCACACCATGCTACTGAACTGTGTGCCATGTATGATAACATTGTGACAGCGTTAATTGCCTCTAGTGAGCCATTCTGTCAATACAAGAACAAGTTGCTCAGCATCAAACCTGGGTGGAATGAGTACTGTATGTTGCTGAGCAGCACTCTAAAGCCAAAGAGGCCTTTAAGATCTGGTCTGAGGCAGGTAAGCCTCGACAGGGGAGGCTGTTTGAGGATCAAAAAACTAACAAATGCTAAATTTAAACATGCTCTCCGCTTTATTAAGTCTAACAAGAACAAAATGAGGGCAGATTCACTCACCAGGAAGCTGCACAAAAGCAAATATAATTACTTCTGGAAAGAGGTCAGGGTTATGAACACTTCTAAAACCCCCTTACCATCTGACACTAAGGATGTCTGTGGCCAGGACAAGATAGCTGAAGTGTGGCATGAACATTTCTGTAATCTCTTCAACTGCGTTAAAAGTAATGCAGTGGTTATTGATAATGTTGATCTATCTGCAAACATGGTAATCAAGTCAGCTGATGTTTCTGCTGCCATCAAGTTGCTGGACAAAAACAAGGCTTGTGGCTGAGGCTTCACCTTAAGTATGCCAGCTCTAGGCTCTGCCCTCTGCTTGCGATGTGTTTTACAGGCCTCATGGTTCATGGTGTTCTTCCTGAATCCATTATGTCTGTTCTGTTGGTGCCGGTCCTTCAAGACAAGGCAGGGAAACTAAATAGCATGGACAATTATAGACCCATTGCCCTTGCTAGTATCATGTTTGAAGTCTTGGAAAGAATCCTCTTCAGTAGGCTAGAAATGCATGTACTCACTGTGGATAATCAGTTCGGGTTTAAAAGAAAACATAGCACTGATTTATGTACTTATGCTTTAAAGGAAATGGTTGCCAAATACAGATACCCCCCTAATATAATGACAGGGGAAACACTGACACCGCTGAGCGATCTTCATGACTCAGCCTTCATTTGGAATTGTGTGTTATCAGCTTTACTCTCCCACTTTGGAGAAGCAGACAAGAGAACTGGCATGGTTAGGTCGGTTCCAAAAGTCACACAACAACACAAACTAACTGTCCAATCTAAGGGCAGCTGAGTCCAGCGACTCATTGTGTTCTGTGAGGTAAAATTACTGATTCTGTCAGTGGAGTCTGGTTGCTTTTAGGAGAGCATCATGTAACTGCATCAGTTTTCAGTTGTAAAGGGCTGTCTGACAGCATGGTTAGGTGTTGGAAATACTTTTAATGTAGTGTCCTCTTAAACTGATGTGCATTTTGTGTAGGTGACCCTGTTTTTATGTGGTTAAGATAGGTTTTGTTGCTGTCCCCACCCACAGTCACCAGACTCCTTTGATAGAAAGAGTTGGCAACTCTGCCCTACTTGTGAACTATCGCCAAGAAAACAGTATTGTTAAGAATCAGAAAAAAATCACCATCTGCCAGTGGCTGGATCCACTAACACAGCAGTTAACAATGGAGCAACACTCAGCTCTGAAAAAAAGTTATACTGATGGATTATGTGTTAAAGGTTAGATTGTATGTCCTCAATGTTACATGTATGGACTATCTGTGTAAACTGCCCATCAAAATATTAAAGGTTGGATCGAATCATTATGATGTTATACTTATGGATTCCCTGTGTAAACTGTCTACTAATATTTAGTGATCTTAATTTTGTGTACTTGTGTACATGGTCTGCGTGGATTTTATCATTGTCCTTCTCTTTTGTTGTAATATTTTACTGAGTTAACTGATGGATTAGGGTATACACTGGAAAGTGCCTCGATAAAGTCACTCCAAGGATTTTTTGCATCTCTCCATCATGTTTCTGTTGCTTATATACTACTTAAAAAACTATTGCATATGTGAAATCAAATGAATAAGTGTATTTTCATCATTTATCCCCCTGAGTGTTTTTCTGAGTAAGCCTGCAATTCCATATAATACTTCTGGATTTTTATTTTGAAGCCTATGAACTCATCTCTACCGGAAGCTGTACTCTTTACTGTTGCGAACGTCACACTGTTTGATCAATATGGTGTCTGGTAGGAAGGTGTGTTAGCAGAGTGTCTTTGTTGTGTTTTTAAAGTGTGAACATGTCTAAAGTCCAAATGCTGAGATCGTTGGTGAAGCAGCGACTAACTGCGGCTGCTGAAGAGATATTTGGGCTGTTTGAAAGAACGATAGCAGAGTACGAGGAGGAACTTTGTCGATCAAAAGAGGAGAACGAGCGACAACGGAAACTACTGGACGCTGTTTCTGACCCTCAGCTTCGGTTACACAGAGCAGGTTTGTTCATGAAACATTACAAGTTCATTATTAATAATATAACTGCAGCTTTGTTCAATAAATATTCAGTCTGTCGATGTTTATACGCCGCGTTAGCTTCTCTGATGTCGTTGGCTTCTCTGGTTGCGTTAGCTTCTCCGGTGTCGTTAGCTTCTCTGCTGTCGTTAGCTTCTCTGGTGCCGTTAGTTTCTCTGATGTCGTTAGCTTTTCCGGTGTTGTTGTCTTATGGAATCCGGAAGGGTTCCAAACGTCTGTTTTGTCGTCCGTATTAACAAGTCAAATATGTTGGTCTGAACGCGTCAAATACACATTAAGACGACAGAAATGGCCTGTTAACAGGTACATTTCTGACGTACCAAGACGTTTACTATTGGGTGCAGCCATTTCACCAGTTTCGGAGGGGAAGCTGATGTAACAGTATTCGGTACATTGTATTCGCATAAGTGTCCACTAGATGGTAGAATTGAATCAGAGTACATTGGACATAGGGCTGGGCGGTATACTGGTTCGTACCGAAAACCGGTATTTATTTTCGTTATGATATGAATTTTTCATATACCGCAATACCGGTGAATAGCCCAAACAACGTCCGGAACGTGCGTGGCGGGAAAGTGTTTCAGCGGGGACCCATTTCACCGCTGCACACCACAGGCACACTTGAGCGGGTGAGAGTGAGAGCATATAGAAAAGTTTAGAGGCGAGAATGGCTGCTGGAGAGAGTCCTGAAAGTGAAGCAACTGTACACGATGACCCAGAAGAACTCATACCAAAAAGAGCAGTGTTTCCCCTATATGCAACTAGCAGCGGCGCACCGACGTTTACGTTTACAATTCTCCTCTGCTCTCTGAATCGCGCACGGCGGAGTTTCGCCCCGATGCGCACACACCCACACACACAGACAAAGCGCACACACACAGGTGAGCACAGTAGAACACGGCTCGGGCCTCATTTTCCTGACCGAAGACGACCCGTCCCGAGTCTGAGACAATTATAACCGAGCACAGCACTAATGGAGTGGAGCATGTGATGCGTTCAGGCGTTGTCAGGTAAATAACAAACTCCGGCACTTGAATAGGCCATAACACAACACATCAGCATGTCAAGTTGGCCGAACCTGAGCAAAATACCGTGAAATACCGTGAAACCAATATGATTTTTTCTTAAACCCGTGATATGAACATTTTGTCATACCGCCCAGCCCTAGTTGTCACCACAACACGAGGTAACACAACAGATCTTTTTGATCACCTGAGTCACCATCACAGAGCGCTATATGATGAGTGCAAAGCAAGAACTCAAACAAACGTTACGGTACAGAGCTACTCAAGTCATCTGATGAGAATTCTTGTATTTTTTAATATTGCAATATACATCGCAAGAAAAAAATCGCAATGTCAGTTTTTTCCAACATCATGCAGCCCTAGGGATCGTCCACCTGCAGGCGCACCACCTGGCTCCAGAAGGGAGTGGTGCATTGTGGATCGGACAGCAGACCAAGGTGGGGGCCTTGGCGGTCCGATCCTCGGCTACGGAAGTTGGCTCTTGGGACATGGAATGTCACCTCTTTGTCGGGGAAGGAGCCGGAGCTTGTGGAAGAGCTTGAGCATTACCGGCTAGATATAGTCGGCCTCACCTCGACACATAGTTCCGGCTCTGGAACCCAAGTCCTTGAGAGGGGTTGGACTCTCTCCTTTGCTGGAGTTGCTCCGGGTGAGAGGCAGAGGGCCGGGGTGGGCTTTCTGATAGCCCCCAGACTCTCTGCCTGTACGCTGGGGTTCACCACAGTAGACGCAAGGGTTGCTTCCCTGCGCCTTCGGGTCGGGGAACGGGCCCTGACTGTTGTCTGTGCTTATGTGCCGAACAGCAGTTCAGAGTACCCGCCCTTTTTGGAGTCCCTGGGACGGGTGCTGGACAGTGCCCCGACCGGGGACGCCATTGTTCATTGGACTTCAACGCTCACGTGGGCAATGACAGGAGGACCTGGAGGGGCGTGATTGGGAGGAATGGCCTGCCCGATCTGAACTCGAGTGGTGTTCAGTTATTGGACTTCTGTGCGGGTCGCAGTTTGGCCATAACTAACACCATGTTTGAACACAAGGATGTCCATCGGTGCACGTGGCACCAGAACAGCCTAGGTCACAGGTCAATGATTGACTTTGTAGTCGTATCATTTGACTTGCAGCTGTATGTTCTGGACACTCGGGTGAAGAGAGGAGCAGAGCTGTCAACTGATCACCACCTGGTGGTGAGTTGGATCAGGTGGCAGGGGCGGACGCCATGCAGTGAGGGTCTGCTGGGAACGCCTGGCGGAAGAACCTGTCAAGATGATCTTCAACTCCCACCTCCGGGAGAGCTTCGACCGCGTCCCGAGGGCAGAGGGGGACATTGAGTCCGAATGGGCCTTGTTCCGCTCTGCCATTGTCGAGGCGGCGATTGCGAGCTGTGGCCACAAGGCCGCTGGGGCCAGTCGCAGTGGTAATCCCCGAACCCGCTGGTGGACACCAGAGGTGAGGGGAGCCATCAGGCTGAAGAAGGAGGCCAACAGGGCATGGTTGGTCTGTGGGTCTCCGGAAGCAGCTGATGGGTACCGGCGGGCCAAGCGGAGCGCAGCAGCAGCAGTCGCGGAGGCAAAAATTCGGGCGTGGGAGGAGTTCGGTGAGGCCATGGAGAAAGACTATCGATCGGCTCCAAAGAGGTTCTGGCAAACTGTCCGGCGCCTCAGAAACAGAGCCTGGGGTCTCGGGGACGGGTCATCCAATATCTGGGGCAGAAGTCGTCAAGGTAGTGAAGCTACTCCGCGGCGGCGGAGCCCCGAGGTGGATGAGATTCGCCCTGGATATCTCAAGGCTCTGGATGTTGTAGGGCTGTCCTGGTTGACATGCCTCTGCAGTGCCTCTGGAGTGGCAGACAGGGGTGGTGGTCCCCATCTTAAAGAAAGGAGACCAGAGGGTGTGTTCCAACTACAGGGGGATCACACTCCTCAGCCTACTCGGTAAGGTCTACTCCAGGGTGCTGGAGAAGAGGGTCCGGTCGATAGTTGAACCTCAGATTGAGGAGGAGCAATGTGGTTTTCATCCTGGACGCGGAACCGTGGACCAGCTCTTTACCCTCACCAGGGTGCTGGAGGGGGCATGGGAGTTCATCCAACCAGTTCACATGTGTTTTGTGGATTTGGAGAAGGACTTACAACTGTGTGCCCAGGGGCATCCTGTTGGGGGGGAATATGGGGTTTGTGGCCCCTTGCTAAGGGCCATCCAGTCCCTGTACCGAAGGAGCGCGAGTCTGGTTCGCGTGGCCGGCAGTCAGTCGGACCTGTTCCCAGTAAGAGTTGGACTGCGCCAGGACTGCCCTTTGTCAATGTTTCTGTTCATAACTTTCATAGACAGGATTTCTAGGCGCAGCCGAGTGGTGGAGGGTCCGTTGTGGTGAAGAGGGAGCTTAGCCAGAAAGCGAAGCTCTCGATTTACCGGTCGATCTACGTTCCAACCCTCACCTATGGTCACGAGCTCTGGGTAGTGACCGAAAGAACGAGATCGCGAGTACAAGCGGCCAAAATGAGTTTCCTTCGCAGGGTGGCTGGGCTCAGCCTTAGAGATAGGGTGAGGAGCTCGGACATCTGGGAGAGACTCGGAGTAGAGAGGAGGAGCCAGTTGAGGTGGTTTGGGCATCTGGTAAGGATGCTTTACGGACGCCTCCCTTGGTAGGTGTTTCGGGCATGTCCAACAGGGAGGAGACCTCGGGGCCAACCCAGGACATGCTGGAGGGATTACATCGCCTGGCTGGCCTGGGAACGCCTCGGGGTTCCCTCGGAAGAGCTGACGGAAGTGGCTGGGGAGAGGACTGTCTGGGCTTCTTTGCTGAGGCTGCTGCCCCCGCGACCCGGACCTGGATAAGTGGAGCACGACGAGTATGAAATTACAACCATATGGGCGCGATTAATAGCCATAGCCATGCATTATGGTCGCGCATCAGTCTCTTAAGTGGCAGGTGTAATGAGTGGTAAAACAGGCGCGCATATCGAAACGCAAACAGATTTAAGTGTGCCTCTCAGTCAATTCATGTCTCACTGTGAGAGTGCAAACGTGCGCCAAGCTTCACAATGACTATGTAAAACAGAATCTGGAGCACATGAGGATTTATAAATCCATAAACTTTATAGTTTAACACTAATCCGAAACAGGACCCTTGTATAACTTTTTCAAGCTTCAGTCAGTCAGTCAAGGTGTCAGTGAGCGTGTGAGCGGTCCTGCACATGGGAGTCTCCGTATCCATGGCAGCGATGACACTGAGTGACAGACCTGCCATTCTGTGTCATGCTCCCCTGCAAATTCTGATTTAATATTTCTCTGCTATGTTCCATGAAATTCCTTTGGTTTAATATTTCTCGTGTCATTCCCAGTACATGAAAACATGGTTTATGCAGCAGTGTGTGCACAGAAATAAGGGACAAATTGCGTTCTGTATTGATTTAGTAAGGGACAGTACATTTTAAATGTGGGATGGTCCCGTATTATACAGGACAGTGGCAATCCTACGTGAGACCCAAACACACTTGGTTAAAAAGGAAAACAACAAATGCTGTGAGATGGTTCATGGAACATAGCAGAGAAATATTAAATCAGAATTTGCAGGGGAGCATGACACAGAATGGCAGGTCCGTCACTCAGCATTTAGTAAGGGACAGTACATTTCAAATGTGGGATGTTACCATATAATACGGGACAGTGGCAACCCTACGTGAGACCCAAACACGCTTGGTTAAAAGGGAACACAAAAAATGCTGTGAGGTGGCAGTCAGAGGTGACAGAGGTATGATCAAGTTGTCTGAGGCCTGAGGTGTAACAGGTGGTGTGGAGAGATTTTAGTTATTATTATTCTGAGGCACTAAGTTTGGGGGTTAAGTAAGTTATTTTAGTCATTTTCATAGGAGTTTTTATTTTTATACTTACCTGTCCAGAGTGACATTTAGAATAGGTCTGGATTTGGGAGAGAACCATTTCTAAGTATGTGTTTCCAGGGGGGACTCATTTAGTTGACCATGGAGGAACCAAAGGCCGCTTTCCAGGATCTCGTTCTGGCAGCCCAGGACGGAGAGGACTTCCAGATCACGACTCTCAACAGGCTAGTTGTAACCAAAGATGAAGCAACAGGACTCTTACTAAGCAGTGGAAGAGTCCAATCCTGGAGTGAGGATGGTAAAGCAGAACTGTTATTCCCGTTCGGAGCGTGGCTGGGGACCCTGCTGGCTAGAGAAGCTCATGAGGTGAATCATGAAGGTGTAGCTGCCACACTTACGCCTGGGTGGTCCAGGGTCGGAGAATACTGAAGAAGGTTGTCAATGAGTGCATTGCCTGCAGAAAGCTAAAAGCAAAGACGTAAGCAAGTGATAAGTGACCTCCCTCTGGAGCGGGTGAAGCCAGCAGCCCCGTTCGAGTTTGGACCTCTTCGGCCCCTTTGAGGGACATGGTCAAGAAGAGGACGAAAGTGAAGGTTTGGGTAATGGTGTTTTGTTGCATGGCGTCCAGGGAGGTCCACATAGATGTCGTCGACAACCAGTCCTTGGAGAGCTTCCTAAGGGGGGTATCCGAAGAAGTTGTGGTTGGACAGAGGGACAAACTTTGTGGGCGCCAAGCCAGCCCTGAAGGAGCTACACCAGCACCTGGCATGTATGGACAAGGCGTCCGTTGAGGATGTGGCTGCCAGGAACGGCACTGAGTGGAAGTGGGTCTTCCATCCTGCGGACTTGCCTCACAGGAACGGAGTGGCTGAGGCAGCCGTTCGGATCCTCAAGTAAGCACTTACCAGTCTCGGTGGGACCATCGGCAGTTTCATGTGGGCGAAGTTCCAGACTTCTCCACTCTGCAGCCAACCTGGCCAATGAGCAGCCCGTGCTCAGTAGCAGGAAGACGTCATGGAGTACATCTCTCCAAATTCCCTGATCTTGGGACATACAGGACAGGGAGGAGACTTGCACGGGATCGACTTGGAGGGCCACTCCAGGCACAGGTTAAAGACTATACAGGCCGGGGTAGACGAGTTTTGGACAAGATGGAGTGATTTGGCAGGCCTAAACCTGTTCCTCTGACCCAAGTGGCACCAAGCTGCCAGGAATGTCCAGGTGGGAGACCTGGTCTGGATTAGTTAGGCTGACATAGGCCAAGTCTGCCGGGGGATCTCCTACAATACACCGAGCACCTTCTCTCCTTCTCTCTCTCTCTCTCTCTCTCTCTCTCTCTCTCTCTCTCTCTCTCTCCTTTCCTAACACTCATGTCCTGTTACTGCATCTCGCTAGAGATGTATGTAGTATGAAGTATGTGTTTCCAGGGGGGGCTCATTTAGTTGTGGGACCGCTGGCCATGTTAGTATTTTCTACTGCGTCAGTAACGTCAGTGAGATACACATGTCAGGATTGCACGGGCTAACGGTGAGCAAAATAATCAATGTATTAGTTGTAATAAGTTATGACAAACTTTCGTTTTGTTAAGAATAGATGATAATTCATTTATTTTTGTGCTTTTACGTTTTAGGTTTATAACTGTATGCATGAAGAGCTTGTGAAGATGTATGTGTGAAGAGCTTCAGTAAAGTGCATAAACTTCATCGAGTTGCGACGCCTCGTGGGTCCTGATCCCTTTCGGAGGGGAAAATAGCCAAACAGGTGGTGTGTTCCACGTTTTATCTCTGAATTGCTCCAGAAAAGAGGATTAGCAAACTGTTAGTGTACCGTTCCGTACCATTATGATTGGAAAATGTCTGTTCTGGTTCAGCGCTGGAAGCTGCGTCTATAATTCATGCAAGGTATCATGGGGGCTAAGAATAACGTGGATACAAAGCTCGGTTTTCCTGAGTAAAACACCACATTTGTGTTGAAGAATCTTTTATATAATTTTATTTTATTGACTCAGGCTGCCAGTAATAAAACTTCACGCATGGCAAACTCTCGCATCCTATGGACAATCATTCTCACATAATTCCCTTTAGACTGAGCACATAAAGAGCTACACTGTAGCCTCCAGACATGATTTCTCTGTAAGATGTGTGTTTATGCGCGTGTGCATGTGTGCGTGCGTGTTTACTGTATACTGTTTACTGTTTCCTGCAGACGTCCAGCAGCTGTTGGTGGTTAAAGAAGAGGTTCCCCCTGAGCAGCAGGAGTGGAGCTCCAGTGTGGACCAGGAGGACCCAGAGCCTCCACACATTAAAGAGGAACAGGAGGAACTCTGGATCAGTCAGGAGGGAGAGCAGCTTCAAGGGCTGGAGGAGGATGATATCATCAAGTTCACATTCACTCCTGTCCCTGTGAAGAGTGAAGATGATGAAGAGAAACCTCAGTCCTCACAGCTTCATCAAAGACAAACTCAGCAGATAAAGACAGAAGTGGAAGAAGAGGACTGTGGAGAAGCAGAACCAGCCAGGAATTCAGATTTGGATACACATTTACAACCAGAGACTGATGACAGTGATGGTTGGACGGAGACCAGAGAACCTCAGTCAGGTTTAAACTCTCTGAAAAATGATCAAGTCCCTGTCAGTGATTTGATTGTTGATGAGAAACGATTTAGGTGCTCTGAGTGTGGGAAAACCTTTGGTCACAGAAGAGATCTGAAGAGACACATGAGAACTCATACAGGAGAGAAACCATTTAGCTGTTCTGAGTGTGGCAAAAGATTTGGTCGTAGTGGAGTTCTAAAGGAGCACATGATATCTCATACAGGAGAGAAACCATTTAGCTGTTCTGAGTGTGGCAAAAGATTTGGTCGTCGTAGAGTTCTGAAGCAACACATGATATCTCATACAGGTGAGAAACCATCTAGCTGCACTGAGTGTGGGAAAAATTTTAGTCGTAGTGGAATTCTGAAGGACCACGAGAGCTCTCATACAGGAGAGAAACCATTTAGCTGCTCTGAATGTGGGAAAAAAATTTGTCATACGGGAGGTCTGAAGGTACACATGAGATCTCATACAGGAGAGAAACCATTTATCTGCTCTGAGTGTGGGAAAAGATTTGGTTACAGTGGAGATCTGAAGAAACACATGAGATCTCATACAGGAGAAAAACCATTTAGCTGCTCTGAGTGTGGCAAAAGTTTTGGTCGTAGTGGAGTTCTGAAGAATCACATGAAATCTCATACAGGAGACAAACCATTTAGCTGCTCTGAATGTGAAAAAAAATTTGGTCTAAAGTTAAATCTGAAGAAACACATGAGATCTCATACAGGAGAGAAACCATATGGCTGCTCTGAGTGTGGCAAAAGCTTTGGTCAAAGTGGAGATTTGAAGAGACACATGAGATCTCATACAGGAGAAAAAACATTGAGCTGCTCTGAGTGTGGCAAAAGCTTTGGTCAAAGTGGACATTTGAAGACGCACATGCGAACGCATACAGGAGAAAAACCGTTTAGCTGCTCAGTTTGTGGGAAATCATTTACACAAAATGGAAATTTACATTCACACATGAAAATTCATGCGGGAGAAACGTGATTAAGCTGTTCAATCTGAAAAAAAAAATCTGTTTGGAATAAGATTTTAAAAACACTCATGACTGACACACACCCAAACATTTATGTATGTATGTTTTTAAATGTATGTATTTACTTACTTACTCACCAAGATCAGTCTTGTACAGCCAGGGGGAGTATTTCCCCTCTGTCAACCAAGCTGGGTCAAAACCTGTTATCCAGTGGTGACCGGACTTTTACTGCTTGTCACAGGGCAGGAATTATACCACGGCCAAACGGCCAGTGCCGTGGATGCCCCGGAGTGTGGCCGTAATGCCCCTCCTACCCATATGGCCAGTGCAGCATGCCCTGTTTTAAACTGGCCGTTGTGCCCTTAAAATAAAGTTTTCTCATTCATTAACTTAGCGTTAGCAAGCTTGATAAAAGACGGCAGAGAGGCGACGTTGTGCAAATAAGTGAAAGATTTATTAATTTTCTGTAGCAGTAACTAACTATGCTAAAGTACAAGCTAGTCAGGGCTGCCGACGATAACATTAACATGACAAACAGCAAAGCTACGGCTAACAAGTTAACGTACTGAAACTCCTCAGACAGACAGACACACAGACACACACATACCGGACAGCCTCTCAGTCCTTAGCCGCTAACGTTAGCTCATGTACAACACAGGTACCACACAGAAACTTTTACAAAGGGTCATAATGTGCTTGTAGTGACTGTCAAATCACCAGCGAAAGTTGTTTACACTGCGGACATGGAGAGCAGCTGTTAGTGCCTGCTCTCATGGGACAAAGATCCTCTGAGAAGAAAGACGGTTCACTCTGCTCTGCCGCCAGGAACAAACTGGGAGGCAAAATTCCTCTTTGAGGAAGAGGGTTCACTTTGCTGCAGGGTTCACCAAAAGGTTTTTTTTTTTTTCTTTTAATAAATTGAACACACATTAAAGAACATACAAGATCCTGTAGATAATTAATACATATAATACAGTACAATAAACATTGTCAAATTAAATGAAGGAAGAGGATTTTTTTTAAAGGCAAATAAAATATTGGGGATTTATGTAAAAATATACATAGAGACATTGGTTTTGGCCTTGGTGCCACACATTTTGGCCGTGATGTCCCAATAAATTTGTATTTATCAAAGGCCAAAATGGCCTTGCCCTAAAAATGACTTATTCTAGGCCTGTTGTCAGGGGCAGGGCATGCAGCACTTTGGCTCTTTCCTATACTTGGATCCAGAGCAGGAGAGCTACTCTGGCTGCTAAATTCTAAAACTGATTTGATCATGGTTTTCTTTTAAGAAATCTGCACAAAATAGCCCATAATGATTAAGTGAAAACATCTTTTCAGACATTTTTGTAAATTTATAAAAAAAAAAAAAATGTAAACATCGCTAAACGATCTTCATGACTCAGCCTTCATTTGGAATTGTGTGTTATCAGCTTTACTCTCCCAGTTTGGAGAAGCAGACAAGAGAACTGGCATGGTTAGGTAGGTTCCAAAAGTCACATAACAACACAAACTAACTGTCCAATTGAAGGGCAGCTGAAGACCAGCGACTCATTGTGTTCTCTGAGGTGAAATTACTGATTCTGTCAGTGGAGTCTGGTTGCTTTTAGGAGAGCATCATGTAACTGCATCAGTTTTCAGTTGTAAAGGGCTGTCTGACAGCATGGTTAGGTGTTGAAAATACTTTTAATATAGTGTCCACTTAAACTGATGTGGATATTGTTTAGGTGACCCTGTTTTTATGTGGCTAAGATAGGTTTTGCTGCTGTCCCCGTCCACAGTCACCAGACTCCTTTGATAGAAACAGCACTTTTTTCTACCTAGCTCCCATGCCGTTTTTAGTCTCTTTTGGGTCCGCCTGTATCATTCTGTGTCCCCTCTTGAAATTCAGAGGTTTTACGGGTTCACAAAGACAGTACATGTGGAACTCTTCGTTGGCTGTTTTTTTCCTTAGCAGTAGTAGTATGAGTCATGGGGTGGATAACTGATCAAGAGCTCCAATCAGAGCTGATCTGATTGATGGATGAGAGGAGCAGCTGCTGCAGAGGCGCAAGGATCCTGTTTGTGGACTTCAGCTTGGCTTTCAACAACATCGTCCCTGAAATACTGTGAGGCTGGGGAGCATCACATCCAGCTCCCAGTCCATCAGCAGTGGCGCCCCCCAGGGGTGTGTCCTCTCCCCACTGCTTTTCGACCTGCATACCAATGACTGCACCTCAGGGGACCCTTCTATGAAACTCCTGAAATTTGCGGCCATCGGTCTAATCCGGGACTGTGATGAGTCTGCATACAAACAGGAGGTGGTGGTCAGAACCACCTGAAGCTGAACCCGCTCAAGACTGTGGAGATGACAATGGACTTCAGGAGAAGCCCCCCAACACTGCCCCGCCTCACCATCCTCAACAGCACAGTGTCTACTGTGGACACCTTCAGGTTTCTCGGTACCACAATCTCTCGGGACATGAAATGGACCTCCCACATAGACACTGTCTGGAAAAAGGCCCAGCAGAGGCTGTACTTCCTGTGAAAGCTCAGGAAGCTCAACCTGCCTCAGGAACTGCTGATCATGGATCTGCCACCAAACTGGACAGGAACAGACTGAAACGAACAATCAACTCAACTCAACTCAAACTTTATTTATAAAGCACATTTAAAACAACCAAGGTTGACCAAAGTGCTGAACAGGTCAATAGAAATAAACAAGCAAATACAATGAGGCACCCAATAGTACACCACAATAAAACCATAAGATACATAAAATACAATAAAATAAAATAAAATACAAGAGTTATAAAATAAGATAAAAATAAGATAAAATGTTTGGGTGTCCAGCTCAACCTGAGTTAAAAGCCTGAGAGAAGAAGTGGGTTTTAAGAAAAGACTTAAAAACCTCTAGGGTCTGGGCAGACCTAATGTGCAGGGACAGGCTATTCCAGAGCCTTGGGGCAGCCGCCCCAAAGGCTCTGTCACCTCTGGTCTTCAGCCTAGTCCTAGGAGTAGCCAGTAATAGCTGACTGGCTGATCTCAAGGCTCTGGAGGGAGCATGAAAGTGCAGGACTTCAGTTAAATAAGGGGGTGCCAGCCCATATAGGGCTTTAAAAACAATCAATAAAATCTTAAAATCAATTCTGAAACGCACTGGAAGCCAGTGGAGCGAGGCCAAGATTGGTGTGATGTGTTCGCGTTTACGCTTTCCATCGAGGAGGCGGGCTGCTGCATTCTGGACAAGCTGTAGATGGTGTAGCAGTGACTGGTCAACACCGACATAAAGCGAGTTACAGTAGTCCAGACGTGAGGTTATAAAAGCATGGATTACCCTCTCTAGATTCTGGGGGGAGAGATAGCCCTTTACTTTAGCTAAAACCCTGAGTTGATAAAAGCTAGTTTGTATTACTGATCTAATTTGTTTATCGAATTTAAAAGCACTGTCAAAGGTCACACCGAGATTTTTAACAGAGGAACTGATGTTAGGAGTGAAGGGGCCCAGAAAATCAGCGGAGTAATCGGAGGAATTCACATCCAAACATAATGATCTCGGTTTTATCCTCATTGAGATTTAAAAAGTTAGTGTCCATCCAGGATTTGACATCTTTTAAACATTCTGGCAGTGGCTGTACAGAATCCTTGCTAATGGATTTAAGGGGCAGATAGATCTGTACATCATCTGCAAAACAGTGAAAAGGTATATTGTGTCTCTTAAAAATCAACCCTAATGGCAGCATGTAGAGCAAGAAGAGGCTGGGACCCAAGATGGAGCCTTGGGGGACACCGGAGGTGAGAGGAGCCGTAGCTGAGTTGAATTCCCCTAAATTAACTGAGAAGCTCCGATCAGTGAGGTAGGACTGAAACCATAGAAGGGCAGTACCTGTAATACCTACCCACTGTTCCAGGCGAGACAGGAGGATCCTATGATCCACCGTATGCTGCTGACACGTCAAGCAGCACCAGAACAGCAGAGTTACATGAATCAACAGTTGACAAAAGATCGTTAAAAACCCCCAAAAGTGCTGTTTCAATGCTGTGGTGTGGTTTAAAGCCAGACTGGAACTTTTCATACATGTCATGGGCCACTAGGAATCATTGCAGCTGAGTAAAGACCAATCAGGTGTGGAGAGAGGATTATTGGTACTAATCATCCCTCCATCGAGGACCTGTACAGGTCAAGGGTCAGGAAACGGGCAAGAAACATCAGTGTAGACTCCTCACACCCCAGACACAATCTGTTTAAACTCCTCCCCTCCGGTATGCGCTACAGAGCACTGTTCACCAAAACCACCTGTCACAAAGACAGTTTCTTTCCCCAGGCTGTCGCTCTGGTGAGCTTCTTAACACTCACAGAGCGGCAGGTCAAACAATACTGCATCCTTGAATATTATATACATATTTGTTTATATTTGATGTATAGTTGTATATTTTTTTAATATTGTATATTCTGTATATTCTACATCTTGCCTAAATTTGAGTACTTATGTCAATTCTGGTACACTGAGAGCAAGTCTACCAGAGTCAAATTCTGGCGAATAAAGCTGATTCTGATTCTGATTTTGTGTCCCTCTGTATCATTCTGTGTCCCCTTTCGAAATTCTGAGTTTTTACGGGTTCCCGAACACAACACAGGCAGAACTCTTCTTGAGTCAATTAACATCTCCCAATGGTTGGATCAGCTAACACAGCAGATAACAATGGAGCAACACTCAGCTCTGAAAAGTTATACTGATGGATTATGTGTGAAAGGTCTGATTGTATTTCCTCAATGTTACACTTATGGACTATCTGTGTAAACTGCCCATCAAGATGTTAAAGGTTGGATTGAACCATTCTGATGTTATACTTATGGATTCCCTGTGTAAACTGTTGATTAATATTTAGTGATCTGAATTATGTGTATATGTGAACATGGTCTGTGTGGATTTTATAATTGTCTTTCTTTTCTTCCATCGTTGTAATATGTTACTGAGTTAACTAATGGAGTATGGTATACAATGGAAAGTGCCTCGATGAAGCCCTCTGAGGGCTTTTTTCCATCTCTACATCATGTTTCTGTTGCTCATGTACAACTTTTTTGCATATGTGAAAACAAATAAACTAAACTAAAACACTTGAAACAGTTCAATAAAAGTCATTCTTTCAAATCGTGTATTTTAATCATTTATCCTGCTGTATGTGGTTTTCTGAGTAAGCCTGTGATTTCATGAACAATTCTGGGCTTTTATTTTGAAGCCCATGAACTCATCTCTACATCTCTCTGTCGCGAACATCACACTGAACAAGATGGCGTCTGTTGGAAACGTGTGTTAGCAGAGTCTCTTTGTGGTGTTTTTGAAGTGTGAACATGTCTAAAGTCCAAATGCTGAGATCGTTGGTGAAGCAGCGACTAACTGCGGCTGCTGAAGAGATATTTGGGGTGGTTGAAAGAACGATAGCAGATTACGAGGAGGAACTTTGTCGATCAAAAGAGGAGAACGAGCGACAACGGAAACTACTGGACGCTGTTTTCAACCCTCAGCTTCGGTTACACAGAGCAGGTTTGTTCATTAAACATTACAAGTTCATTATTAATAATATAACTGCAGCTTTGTTCAATAAATATTCAGTCTGTCGATGTTTATGCGCCGCGTTAGCTTCTCTGGTGCCGTTAGCTTCTCTGGTGTCGTTAGCTTCTCTGGTGTCTTTTTATATATATATATATATATATATATATATATATATATACTTTATTTATCCCCGAGGGAAAATTCAATTTTTCACTCTGTTGTCAATTACACACAGGTCCGAACACACACATGCACAAACAGGACCCATACATGCACTAAGTGGAGAGATGTCAGAGTGGGCTGCCCATGAGGGGCGCTCCGAGCGGTTGGGGGGTTCGGTGCCTTGCTCAGGGGCACCTCGGCAGTGCCCAGGAGGTGAACCGGCATCTCTCCAGCTACCAGTCCACGCGCCATATTTTGGTCCGGACGGGGACTTGAACGGGCGACCCTCCGGTTCCCAACCCAAGTCCCTATGGACTGAGCTACTGTTTGGAGGCGCATTACATCTATAAGAAAACGCTGCAGTGGTAAAATTAGGTATACTAGTCCATACCCGGGGATGTGTTATGTATAGAGGAATAAGAATGAGAGGCAAAATCTGTTTTATTAAGGGTAAAGGTTTACAGATGTTAAATAAAAGTGATATCCTGGGCCTGGATGTTTGTTTAGAACAGAGAGCGCACCTATTTTTGGAGTTGTTTGGTCAGGGTTTGTGCATCTGCAGGTTGCATATGGCGTACCTGTAAACAATGCACACTGTATTTAGAAACATGCTTTATGACAAAATACATGGAGCATAGTTTTGGCTGACGGCACGGAGGCACGCGCATGCGCGGGGCCGTGCATGGACACACAGGTACATACATACACACACAACACGGAGAAACAATGAAAGAAACAGTGCAAAGTGCACAGCGCAATGTTTAGTTTGTGCTTGAAATTGCATGTCCCAGCCATAAACTGTGGTCCGAGCGCAGGTGTTTTCCAAGTGGTCTCCGCGCATGCGTAGCTCGCGCTGCTAATGGTGCTCACAGTATGATTGGGTAGTGGGGAAAAAACGCAAATATAAACAGTAGAAATGTGGGGGAAATGCAAAAACGTCATCGTGGCTGTCTGCACATGACCAAGATGAAAGCCTATGTGCAAGTTCAGAGAAACTGGTCAAAGCAGTGAGGAGGAAAACGGATTACGACAGACAGACGGAGGGACAGAGGTTTCTCCATTTAATAGTAGGATAATTAGAGGTATAGATTCGGTTTGATATTTGGCTTTAAATGAAATCGATTGTAAAATTTTCAAACCAGCACAAACCTAGCCTCCAGTCTTGATGGCTGTGGCAAGTGTTGTTGTGCGACGTATAGTTTAATTAACTTTTCGCATTTTACATTACATATACAAATACATTTTTAACAACATAAATCAAAAGGCTCAGTAGTTTCCCAAGTTAAGCTTTTAACCGTGTGTGTCTGTATGTGTTTGTGTGTGTGTTTCCTGCAGACGTCCAGCAGCTGTTGGTAGTTAAAGAAGAGGTTCCCCCTGAGCAGCAGGAGTGGAGCTCCAGTGTGGACCAGGAGGACCCAGAGCCTCCACATATTAAATGGGAACAGGAGGAACTCTGGATCAGTCAGGAGGGAGAGCAGCTTCAAGGGCTGGAGGAGGATGATATCACCAAGTTCACATTCACTCCTGTCCCTGTGAAGAGTGAAGATGATGAAGAGAAACCTCAGTCCTCACAGCTTCATCAAAGACACACTGAACAGATGGAAACAGAAGCAGAGGGAGAGGACTGTGGAGGACCAGAACCAGCCAGGAACTCAGATCCAGATACACATTTACAACCTGAGACTGATGACAAGTATGGAGAGTCCTCTGAACCTGAGACTGATGACAGTGATGATTGGACGGAGACCAGAGAACCTCAGTCAGGTATCTGTCAAGTCACACATTTGCTTGTCTTAAGCAAGTCTCAAGTTTTAACCTTCAAGTCTCAAGCAAGTCCCAAGTCACTGTGGTTAGATTCAAGCAAGTCAGGTCAAGTCCTTGGGATGAGTCAAGCAAGTTGAGTCTGAATTGGATATTGGACAGACTCTGTGTTTTTTGTAGAGAAGAGACGAACTCTCTCTTCTGCCAGGGAGTTCTCATCTTACGCAGCAAACAGCACCAGCAGGGCACTGTGGTTTGTTTGTGTAGTGTTTGATTCCAGCCACTTATATCCCTTTTCAACAGACATAGGCTGGCTTGGTTTGACTTTGCTTGTCTCTCTGCATGTGTGTATGTGCATCATTTGAGAGATCGTGACCTGGTATTTTGAGGTGCAGGTGGATGTTGTTCTGTAGTGTCTAAGCTAGCTGTATTCTGTCTGTTGGCTCAAATTAGGGAAAAAAATCAAATTTGGGTTCATTGAAGCGTGAGGAGCAGAGGAGAAGAGAGAAGGAGAGGAGGATGGTGCTGTAAGATCAGGTCACATTACTGTATATCGTTCAGGAATATGTTTGAGTTTGGAGCGTTCAAACGTGTTGGAGTTTTTGGATATTGGAAATTATGGACATTTCATGTAGGCTACAGTGGGTTGCATGTCATATTTGTGGGATTTGATTCAAAGTGACAGCCGCTGAATGAAAACATAATGCTCACCAGTCGGACAGTCGGACAGGAGTCATGTTAATTTCCAGGGCTGGTACCTGCGGTTATTCCACAGGCTAGTTAATAACATGTCGGGCAGGAAATCCAAAGTGTGGAATCATTTTGGGAAGGTGAAGGACGAACCCAAGGTGATATGTAAACTCATCTTCATTGGTCGACGACAAACATGACGTATCATCTGTCAGTAGCTACATGCCCATTAGCCACTTAGCACAATCATTACTGCTTTGCAGACAGCATCATTAACAGGCGGCTCGCTCAGTGTGTGACGTGCACTTGTAGATAAAATATAGGCCTATATTAATGAAGGTTCATTAGTATGGTTTTGTATTTCTCTGTAATGTAGCACAGTGTTAACAATGTTACTGATATTATTCTTTCACACACCTTCAACTCAAACCATTGTGTTGCCCCACTCAAAATATATAAATCAGTAATTAAATTAATATTGTAAACATGTGGGCGACTAGTCGACTAATGGCCCTAAATGAATTGCGGGTACTTGTTGCACCCTGTGTCTCTCCACCAGCAGTGGGTTGCTGTCTGCAGAAAGAGCAGTCTCCTTCATGTAGACTTGCATCTCCAGGATGCCGACACTGCTACCTTTATCAAAGTCACTTGATTTATACAAGTCCCCAAACAGGCTCCCCATCGCTCCGAGGGCAGCAGCTACCTTTTCTCCCTCTTGTGTACAGGCACTGTCTGTCTTATTGTCCTTCATCTCATGTGATAAGGTATCACTGACGAGATTTCTCCGTTCGGATGAAAGGTGGACTAAGCGAGAGAACCGCGGGTCCAGAAAGGCTGCTTTATTGAGAAGCATCTACTTGCTGCTCTCTTCACTGTAGTGCATTTTCAGATTGGCCACCATCCAGCCTGTGAAAATAATAAAATAAATTTAGCCCTATATCACACACTATTTTAAAATTTAAAACTACATTTACAGTCAGGTCCATAATTATTTGGACAATGATGGAGTTGTCATCATTTTGGCTCTGTACACCACCACAATGGGTTTTAAATGAAACTATGAATACCTGCTTAAAGTGCAGAGTCTCAGCTTTAATTTAAGGCTTTTTTCAAAAATTTAGCATAAACCGTGTTGGAATTACAACCATTTCTTCACACAGTCCCCCAACTTTAAGGGTTCATAAGTTTTTGGACAAACTAATATAATCATCAATTAGACAGTCAGTTTTAAGACTTGGTTGCAAATCCTTTCAGTCGATGACTGCCTGAAGTGTTGGACACATAGACATCACCAGATGCTGGGTTTCTTCCCTGGTGATGGTCTGCCAGCCCTTTACTGAATTTGAGGCCATGACACCACTGGACCTGCTGCTGCTGCTTGCAGAAGTTGTGAAGTTGTGGGGCCTTTTTGGGAACCAGCTCACTTGATGCGTGGCTTGCCATCTTTTCTTCTCTTTCTCACGTCTGAGCTGTCACGTGACAACGTCACATCCAAAAACTTTGTCAAATGTCATCTCCCGATAACAGTTAAGGGCAGTTATAAGAGAAACATTATAGCCTATTATTAGTTTTAAATTGTAATAGTATTAAATTGAAATCTCAACCACACACAGAGGTGCTGGACAAGCACTCATTATTTAAGCATTAAATAAATTATATTTAATATTATATCAGGCCCCTATAGGCCTATATGCGCGGCAGATTTTTTTTAATGACGGTTATGAAAATGATACCGTTGCAATTTTATATACGGCGGGATGCCTTATTATCGTAATATCGCCCAATCCTAGTTTCAGTGTGTCTTTTTACAAAGTCGACAAACAGCCTTGTCTTTGTGCGTGACTTTGCCATCTGTGGTGTAGAACCCAAAATACTTCCACACGCTGCTTCTCAGATGTTTTGGTGTCGCGGTTGTCCGCTCAGGGCGGCTTTGCTCGCTATTGTCCTCCATTTTCATAGCAAAATAACACATTAACATTAGCTTCGTTTAGTGACAGGTCAGTAGAACATGCAATACGTCAACATGATAGTGAATTTTTAGAGCGCCCTCTGTTGGATCACAAGACAAACTACATCAAATTGTCTGATGCACCTAGAGACTGCAGTAGTGTTGCACGGTATACCGGTACTTAAATAGTACCGCGGTACTACAGTGTTCCAAACGGTACTGTAATGCATTTGGAAAATACCGGTACTTTGAAATTGATTCAATTCATTAATTTATTTAATTCATTTATGCACACAAACGTCTTCCTTGTTCCTACTGGAGCACAGATTGCGCAAGTGGTGTGTATGACAACAACTGTATCAACATTCGCAGCTGGCGCACGTGAAAAAAGACAAGAGAAAGTCTGCCTCACAAAGGGAGACAACACGAGACAACACCAACTTGGTGAAACATTTGAGCAATCAAACCATGACGTCCGTACCGAGGTACTTACCGAACCATGATTTTTTTGGTACCGTTACACCTCTACTATTTATTGTTCTAAATGTTTGTATCCAAAAGGACTTTTCCTTAGGAAAAAGTACCGAAAAGTATCGAAGTTCATATTGGTATCGGTACTGAAACAAAGATTTTGGTATCGTGACAACACTAGACTGCAGTCAACAGGTAATTACAGCTTGAACATGAACTTTTCACCTCAGGTCTGAAACTCGAATAAAAAGTGACAGCTCTACTATGATGCGCATTTGTGGAACTGCAGCAGTCCACAGACAATTAGTGCTAAAATTATGTCCTTGGCCAAGCTACCTCATCTCTCTGCTACTATGAAATTAGCCAATGCTAGCTAATTTCGCTAACATAACATATCAGAAAAATGGCTTGAAATGGTCCATAATGTTATCTACATTGTGTTGTTTTGTAAGGCAGTGGATACTGTGCAGTTTTTGAGGTGTGTATGTTGTGTATGTTTCCTGTTTCCTGCAGACGTCCAGCAGTTGTTGGTGGTTAAAAAAGAGGTTCCCCCTGAGCAGCAGGAGAGGAGCTACAGCGTGGACCAGGAGGACCCAGAGCCTCCACACATTAAATGGGAACAGGAGGAACTCTGGATCAGTCAGGAGGGAGAGCAGCTTCAAGCGCTGGAGGAGGATGATATCATCAAGTTCACATCCACTCCTGTCCCTGTGAAGAGTGAAGATGATGAAGAGAAACCTCAGTCCTCACAGCTTCATCAAAGACACACTGAACAGATGTGTGGAGGACCAGAACCAGCCCGGAACTCTGATCCAGATACACATTTACAACCTGAGACTGATGACAGTGATGGTTGGACAGAGACCAGAGAACCTCAGTCAGGTTTAAACTCTCTGAAAAATGATCAAGTCCCTGTCAATGATTTGATTGATGGTGAGAAACGATTTAGCTGCTCTGAGTGTGGGAAACGGTTTGGTTATAGGCAATACCTGAAGATACACATGAGATCTCATACAGGTGAGAAACCATTTAGCTGCTCTGAGTGTGGGAAAAGATTTGGTCGAAGTGAAGTTCTAAAGGTCCACATGAGATCTCATACGGGGGAAAAAACATTTCGCTGCTCTGAGTGTGGAAAAAGATATGGTGACAGGAAAACTCTAAGGGTACACATGAGAACTCATGTAGGAAAGAAACCATTTAGCTGCACTGAGTGTGGAAAAAAAATTAGTAGTATGAGAGGTCTGAAGGTACACATGAGATCTCATACAAGAGAGAAACCATTTAGCTGCTCTGAGTGTGGGAAACGATTTGGTTACAGGCAATACCTGAAGATACACATGAGATCTCATACAGGAGAGAAACCATTTAGCTGCTCTGAGTGTGGGAAAAGATTTGGTCGAAGTGAAGTTCTAAAGGTCCACATGAGATCTCATACGAGGGAAAAAACATTTCGCTGCTCTGAATGTGGGAAAAGATTTGGTCGAAGTGAACATCTGAAGAGACATATGAGATCTCATACAGGAGAGCAACCATTTAGCTGCTCTGAGTGTGGGAAAACATTTGGTGGAAGTGAAGTTCTGAAGAGACATATGAGATCTCATGCAGGAGAGAAACCATTTAGCTGCTCTGAGTGTGGGAAACGATTTGAGTACAGTGAAGATTTAAAGATGCACATGAGATCTCATACTGGAGATAAACCATTTAGCTGCTCTGAGTGTGGAAAAAGATTTGGTCAAAATGAACTTCTGAAGAGACATATGAGTTCTCATACAGGAGAGAAACCATTTAGCTGCTCTGAGTGTGGGAAAAAATTTGGTGGAAGTGAAGTTCTGAAGAGACATATGAGATCTCATGCAGGAGAGAAACCATTTAGCTGCTCTGAGTGTGGAAAAAGATTTGGTCGAAGTGAAGTTCTGAAGAGACATATGAGATCTCATATTGGAGAGAAACCATTTAGCTGCTCTGAGTGTGGGAAACGATTTGAGTACAGTGAAGATTTAAAGATGCACATGAGATCTCATACAGGAGAGAAACCATTTAGCTGCTCTGAGTGTGGAAAAAGATTTGGTCGAAATGAACATCTGAAGAGACATATGAGTTCTCATACAGGAGAGAAACCATTTAGCTGCTCTGAGTGTGGAAAAAGATTTGGTCGAAGTGAAGTTCTGAAGAGACATATGAGTTCTCATTCAGGAGAGAAACCATTTAGCTGCTCTGAGTGTGGGAAAAGATTTGGTCGAAGTGAAGTTCTGAAGAGACATATGAGTTGCCATTCAGGAGAGAAACCATTAAGCTGCTCTGAGTGTGGGAAAAGATTTGAGTACAGTGAAGATTTAAAGATACACATGAGATCTCATATTGGAGAGCAACCATTTTGCTGCCCTGAGAGTGGGAAAGGATCCAATGAAAGAGAATATCTGTAATAACACATGAGATTCCATAGAGGAGAGAAACCATTCAGCTGCCCTAAGTGTAGGAAAAGATTTTATTACAGTCGAGATTTGAAGGTACACACAAGATCACATACTGGAGAGAAACCTTTTAGCTGCTCAATTTGTGGAAAATCATTTAGGCACAGTAGAAATTTCCATAGACACGACGACACGTGAAGGAGAAAAGTGATTCAACTCTTTCATTTGAAAAATAAATAGAACCTTTTATATGGTGTAAGTAGGGATGCACGATAAATTTCAGCTCCTAAAGGCCGATACCGATAACCGATAACAACGATATTGTGGATTAGAGTTCTCAATTTCAACCCGAGCCCGAGCCCGACCCGAGTAAGCTCGACGGGTCAGGTTGGTTTTGGCCGACTGGTTTCGGGCTTCATGTGAAGCACATTTTCAACCTGAGACTGATGACAGTAATAATGATTGGAAGGAGAACAGAGAACCTCAGTCTACTTTTAAACTCTCTGGAAAATATGAAGTCTCAGTCCTTCATGTGACACTCAATACTAGCCAAAAATCATTAAGTTACTCAGTGTGGGGTAAAAAGATTCGTCTGTCAGAGATGCTCAGTTATTACAGTCCACAGCTCCTCTGCATAGTCTCTCCCTTCTTTCCTTCTCTCATATTTTGTGCATCAGCTCTGTGAAGTCAAGGGCTGTACCTTGGGCCGATGCGGACAGGCACAGCAGGGAGGATGCCGCTAAGCGTTGCACTGTAAAATTGTAAAATTAAAAATTGAAAATAAAGTATTCAAAAAATAAATGACATGCCAGGGTGTTAATAAGATAAAAAACAGAAACACGGACGCTGTTGAGCGATCTTCATGACTCAGGCTTCATTTGGAATTGTGTGTTTTCTACTTTATGCTCCCAGTTTGGAGAAGCAGACGAGAACTGGCATGGTTAGCACATTGATGACTAGCGGAAGACCAACGACTCATTGTGTTCTGTGAGGGAAAATTACTGATTCTTTCAGTGGAGTCTGGTTGCTTTTAGGAGAGCATCATGTAACTGCATCAGTTTACCATTGTTAAGGGCTGTCTGACAGCATGGTGAAGCTGTGAAAATATTCTAAACTGATGTGGAATTTTCGTCGAGGTGATTGTATTTTTACTTTGATAGAAACAGTTAATTTTTCCTCATAGCTCCCATGCCAGTTTTGGCCATCTATAAACCAAGATGGTGCCACGGGACTTCGCTCTCTCCTACTTCTCCTGATGTTGGGATTTTTTTTTAGCACCTTTTTTGGTCACCTTCACCAGAGAGGAACTCCAACACATTGGTCAGTTCTGCACACAGACAACAGCACAGTTTCTACAGTGGACACCTTCAGGTTTCTCGGTACCACAGTCTCTCGGGACATGAAGTGGACCTCCCACATAGATACTGTATGGAAGGTAGTAGGTTAGTTTTTTGTTTTTGTTTTACATTTTTTTTTCTTTATTTTGTTTTTTCTTGTTCATATAGTTTTCTATCTTAATTTGAGGGGAGGTCCGTTGTGTAAGCTTATAGCTTCTTGACCTCTCCTGTCACATCCTTATTTTTTTTCTATTATTTATCTGGATTCTATGTAGTTTTTACTATGTGTGCAAATAATTTAAAAAAAAAAAAGGCCCAGCAGAGGCTGTACTTCCTGTGACAGCTCAGGAAGCTCAACCTGCCTCAGGAACTGCTGATCATGGTACTAATCTTCCCTCCATCAAGGACCTGTACAGGTCAAGGGTCAGGAAATGGGCAAGAAACATCAGTGTAGACTGCTCACACCCCGGACACAATCTGTTTAAACTCCTCCCCTCCGGTATGCGCTACAGAGCACTGTTCACCAAAACCACCTGTCACAAAGACAGTGTCTTCCCCCAGGCTGTCGCTCTGGTGAGAGCACTGAGAGGAAGTCTACCAGAGTCAAATTCCATGTATGTACACATGTACTTGGTGAATAAAGCTGATTCTGATTTTGTGTCCCTCTGTATCATTCTGTGTCCCCTTTTGAAATTCTGAGTTTTTACGGGTTTCCGAACACGACACAGGCAGAACTCTTCTTGAGTCAATCAACATCTCCCAATGGTTGGATCAACTAACACAGCAGATAACAATGGAGCAACACTCAGCTCTGAAAAAAAGTTATACTGATGGATTATGTGTGAAAGGTCTGATTGTATTTCCTCAATGTTACACCTATGGACTATCTGTGTAAACTGCCCATCAAGATGTTAAAGGTTGGATGTAACCATTCTGATGTTACACTTATGGATTCCCTGTGTAAACTGTCGATTAATATTTAATGATCTGAATTTTGTGTACTTGTGTACATGGTCTGTGTGGATTTTATAATTGTCTTTCTCTTTTTCCATCTTTGTAATATTTAACTGAGTTAACTAATGGATTAGTTAGTCAAAAGATGTTTTCATGGAGCATGTGCGAGTAACACGAGCGCGCTGTGGCAAACATTTTAAATAATTACTTGGTCTAAAGCTTGAATTCCCCAATGATGATGACTTAAACCTTGACTTAAATCTCAAGGGGAACATATATGACCTAAACCTACCATAGTGCCACAATGACCGACATGGAGACCGAGAAGGGCAGTGTATCTGCCAGCGTTGACTGTGGTGTTTTCTGATGCAACATGATCACAAAGTGGAGTTGTGCATGGGCGGTAGGGGTGAGGAAGATAGGGGAAAAATAAAATGAAATAAAATTTAAGGAGACGGTTTTTGTTTGCCATATTATTTGGATATTTGATCTGACATCTTAATTATGCCTCCACGATATACTTGTAGGCTTATTTGAGTGGTTTTTCCCTCCTCAACCACTTAAGGCAATCTTTTATTTTTATTTTCTTATATGTTTTTCCTGTTTGTTTGTTGGTATGTTTAGGCTTATATGTGATTGTTTAATGTTATGTTGTGTATTGTATCCCTTTTTTGATTTTAAAAGTTGGCCAAATATGAGAATGTTCCCTTTATGTTCACGTAATGCAGACTATAATCTAATACGCCTTTATGTTCACGTAATGCAGACTATAATCTAATACGATTTTAATTCACCCTATGAATAACAACGAGCTGGTTATTGGTAGCTATAATTGCAATGGGTTAGCCAATAATGTGAAAAGAAATGAGGTTTTTAAATGGCTTAAAGATAAAAAAAAATATGTTTAATATATGTTTACAAGAGACACATTCTAGAGATTAGAGATTAGATTAGATAGAACTTTATTAATCCCTTGGGAAGACTCCCTCAGGGTAATTAAGATTCCAGCAGGATTGGATAGCAGCACACAGGGTACAGAGCACACAGGGTATCAAAAGTAAAAAGTTAAAACAATTTGCAAAATATAAATATAATATATACAGAGAATAAATAAGTAATTCCTTATTATATTCCTTATTCCTTATTGTAATGGCTACTGGCTTCTGGTTACTGCCCACTACTGGCTACTGGCCACTGCTCCTTCCCATCC
The DNA here is from genome assembly GCF_006386435.1 of Epinephelus moara. Lineage (NCBI taxonomy): Eukaryota > Metazoa > Chordata > Actinopteri > Perciformes > Serranidae > Epinephelus > Epinephelus moara. The sequence continues at coordinate 30,115,668 of NC_065522.1, read as the reverse complement.
TCTGTCTTCCTGTTACTCCTCCTCCCCCCAAGTGGGTATGGGAGGAGGAGAAGAGAGAGAACAATGATTCAGTATCCAGGTGTGTTAGACAGGAGGGAAGAAACAGGTGAAGCAATTGATGAACCATTTACATTGGCAGAATTGACGAGGGCCATAAATAAATCAAAACCAACATCTCCTGGGAAAGATATGATATGTTATGTGATGCTAAAACACTTAGGGGAAGGAGCGTTATTAAAGTTGCTGCAACTTTATAACAAAGTATGGAAAGGGAAGGTTACCAAGTGCATGGAAAGAGGCAGTAGTGATTCCTATAAGAAAGCCTGGTAAGGATCCTTCACAACCCACTAGCTATAGACCAATAGCGCTAACATCAAATCTGTGCAAAATAATGGAAAGGATGATGACAGAGAGGTTATCGTATGATCTTGAGAAGAGAGAAATGCTGGCAAGTTATCAAAGTGGTTTTAGAAAAGGAAGAAATACAATGGATGCAGTGATTAGGTTAGAAACTGAGATAAGAAAGGCACAGGTAAATAAAGAGGCAGTAGTTGCAGTGTTCTTTGACATCGAAAAAGCCTACGACATGATGTGGAAAGGGGGATTGTTAATAAAGCTGTGCAAGATGGGTGTAAGAGGGAAGGTTTTTAATTGGATTAAGGATTTTCTGTTTGGAAGGAAAATACAGGTAAGAGTTGGATCAGATTTTTCAAGTCAATATGCAGTTGAGAACGGGACTCCTCAAGGTAGTGTAATTAGTCCGTTACTCTTCACTATTATGATAAATGATGTGTTCTCAAAAGTGCCAGAAGATATAGGTAGGTCACTCTTTGCAGATGATGGGGCCCTGTGGAAAAGAGGAAGGAATATCGAGGATGTAACTGGCAAAGTGCAAGGGGCTATTGATGAGGTGGTAGAGTGGGGTTGGGACTGGGGGTGTCGGTTCTCAGTGGAGAAAACCCAGACAGTTTTTTTCAGCAGGAAAAGAATAGAGGAAGGAATGAAACTAAGGATGTATGGGAATGACTTAGAAAGAGTTGGAACATTTAAATTTTTGGGAGTAGTATTTGACTCTCGGTTAACATGGGCAAGTCATATTGGCAGAATAGAAGAAAAATGTAAAAAAAAGTGATAAATGTATTGAGATGTCTGACAGGTAGGGAATGGGGAGCTAGTTGCTCAGCACTAAAAAGAATATATGTGGCTCTGATAAGATCGGTGTTTGAATATGGCAGTATTGCTTATGGATCAGCTGCCAGGTCTCATCTTAAGAAGTTGGATGTGGTTCAGGCACAGGCATTGAGAGTGTGCAGTGGGGCTTTTAAAACAACGCCAGTACCTGCTCTACAGGTAGAGATGGGAGAGATGCCACTGGGGCTGAGAAGGAAGCAGCTGATGGTGAATTACTGGGCACATTTGCAGGGACACAGTGATTCTCACCCGACTAAAGAAGTCCTGCAGGAGTGCTGGGAGAATGGGAAAAGTCAGAGGGAAAATTTTGGGCGGGTAGGGAATGATGTGGCAAATGAACTGGGAGTCTTAGGAGTGAGGATAAGCCCCACAGTAGTGTATCCAGCGATACCACCATGGTTGCTTGTGTTGCCTGATATAGACTTGTGTTTGTTAGAGCTTAAAAGAAAAGAAAAAGGTCAAATAGACTTGGTAAGTGCTTTTAAATGTCAAGTAATGGGAATGTATAGTGATTATACAATGGTGTATACTGATGGAGCTAAAGAACCTGAGACAGGAGTGACAGGATTTGGGGTGGCTGTGCCAGCAAAGGGAATTGGGATAAATAGAAGGTCGTCAAATATGTTAGGGGTCTACACGGTGGAGATGCTGGCAGTGCTGGTGGCGTTAAGATGGGTGGAAGAGGCTAGACACACCAAGGTACTGATTTGCTCAGATTCTTTATCAGTTTTAGCAAGCTTGAAATCATTTCATTCTAATAGCCGTCAAGACATTTTATATGGAGTTTTGCAGTCACTTACGAGAATAGTGAATAGAGGGGGTCTGGTTAAATTTATGTGGGTACCAGCACATGTAGGGGTGAGAGGGCAGATGAGTTAGCGAAGAGGGCGTTAAGGAAAGGAAGAACAGAAATGGAAGTAAGTATCAGTAAGGCGGAGGTTAAGAGTGTCATTTGGGGGGAAAACCAATCAAATGTGGCAAGAGAGGTGGGACAGAGAGGGTAAAGGGAGGCATTTATTTCAAATACAAAACAGCATCAGGGTCACTAGGGCAGGTGTGGGGCACAGGAGAGAGGAAGTGGTGATAATGAGGTTAAGGTTAGGGCACTGTTCACTTAATAAGTCACTTAAACTGGTAGGGAAGCATCAGACAGGACTGTGTGAGAGGTGTCAGGAAGAGGAGGAGTCAGTGGATCATGTACTTTTGAGGTTTAGGACATATGGGCACAGAGAGAGGTGATGAGGAATAGTCTGAGGGAGTTAGGGGTCCAAGAGTTTAATTTAAAAGAAGTAATGGAAATGAGTGAGAGAGCGCGAGTCAGGGTAGTAGTGAAGTTTTTAAGGGACACAGGGCATTTTTATAGGGTATAA
>NC_065522.1:30109065-30112607 GCF_006386435.1 Epinephelus moara | reverse complement strand
AATAATTCCCCATTTAGCTTGGTATGTTTCATTTTTCAAAATTACTTATCTTGTGTTTTAAATCTCATTCAAGTCCTCAAACTTCCCTCTCACTTCGCTATCAGTGTAATATCAGCTGAGCTGTATATATTATAGACACTATCAGTGTAATATCAGCTGAGCTGTATATATTATAGACAGGTATACTCAACAGAATCACAAAGCCTAAAAAACAGACCATGAGTTACGTTTTTGTTTAATTTCACCTCCTCCACTCAACAATCACACAGCAATGTCATATTTAACTGAGCTAATATTCAATAATCGCAAAAAAATCAGGACTGGAAGCACTCTAACTTGCCAATGTTAGATAAAATAGTTTAGGAGAAGACAATTTAAAACTAACAGGCTGTTCATGGTTAGCATTACCTGTATGGTGTGTACAGTATGTAGTGTCCTAGCCTAATCTGTTATCTTATCTTTTAACATTACATAAATCTACTAATTTAATGGGGGATAATCCACTAACAGAATTAATGCACATATTAATTTAGATAAGTTGTGCTGATAATGTAAAATTTGAGTCTTTGAACACCTTACCCGTTAAAAGTACATCACAGCCGGTCTTTTCTGCTGTAACTCCATTGCGGTGCTAGCATGTGCCGCTTACTTCCGGGAAATATTGAGAGGCTTAGGGATCCGCCATTGCTGTGAAAAAAATGGCCCACTGGAGTGAATGGAGATGATGCGACTCTCTATTCAAGGGCTCTGCTGTTGGCAACAGTAAAGAGTACAGCTTCCGGTAGAGATGAGCTCATGGGCTTCAAAATAAAAGTCCAGAAGTGTTACATGGAATTGCGGGCTTACTCAGAAAAACACTCAAGAGGATAAATGATGAAAATACACATAATCGAAAGAATGACTTTTATTGAACTGTTCCAAAAAGTCGTTCATGTAGTACACACACACGTTTTATTAAATCGCGTGCGCATTCCATCAAAACATGTGTGCCTGGCTGTCACTCCCACGAACTGCAGCAAGAGGACAGATCACATCTGTTTACATCAAGAGGCAGACAATATGATGAGACAGTGAAAAGTGACTGCTGTGACGACCCCTCCGCTCCACTAGTTGTCCCTGCCTTTAGCTGCTGTTCTTTTTTCTTGCAGGACTCCGCAGGGCGGAGGGTGATCAGCCCGGTGAGCAACACCTGGGCCCGGTGTGTGTCTCTGTCAAAAGCTCCCTCCTGCCTGTCTTCAGTCTCTCTCTGGTCTGATCGGAGCATGGGCACGGCTGCTGCTGCTGCTGTTTTCTTCTTCTGTTTGCTCCATACATTTCCACACATGCTTACACTACTGACTACTTAAGAGCTACAAATGTGACGTCTTAAAACGGACGTCGAATTACACATTTTGGTCCATTCGGCGTTTCATAGTGCACAGCCATAGTAAGTCGCGCTTGTGCTGTCACGCCATCTTGTTCAAACAGTGTGATGTTCGCAGCAGCATGAGTTCATGGTAATAAATCGCGTGCGCATTTTAATAAAACGCACGTACATTTTATAAAACGTGTGCAAATTATAAAACACGTGCGCATTTTGAAACATATGCATGTCACCTCCCGGTCTCTGTAGAAACATGATGGAGATTTTCAAGACCTAACCTTGATGTCAGACAGCCCTTTACTGATGCAGTTACATGATGCTCTCCTAAAACCAAACAGACTCCACTGACAGAATCAGTAATTTTACCTCACAGAACACAATGAGTCGCTGGTCTTCAGCTGGCCATCAATTGGACAGTTAGTTTGTGTTGTTGTGTGACTTTTGGAACCGACCTAACCATGCCTGTTCTCTTGTCTGCTTCTCCAAACTGGGAGAGTAAAGCTGATAACACACAATTCCAAATGAAGGCTGAGTCATGAAGATCGCTCAGCGATGTTTACATTTTTATTTATAAATTTACAATAATGTCTGAAAAGATGTCTTCACTTACTCATTATGGGCTATTTTGTGCAGATTTCTTAAAAAAAACTATGATCAAATCAGTTTTAGGATTTAGCAGCCAGAGTAGCTCTCTTGCTCTGAATCCAAGTACAGGAAAGAGCCACAGTGCTGCATGCCCTGCCCCTGACAAGCAGCAAAAGTCCAGTCACCACCGGATAACAGGTTTTGACCCAGCTTGGCTGTCAGAGGGGAAATACTCCCACTGGCTGTACAAGACTGATCTTGGTAAATAAGTAAGTAAGTAAGTAAGTAAATACATACATTTAAAAACATATAAACATAAATGTTTGGATCTGTGTCAGTCATTTGTCTTTTTAAAATCTTATTCCAAATAGAATTTATTTATTTTGACTGAACAGCTACATCACTTTTCTCCCTCATGAATTTTCATGTGTGTATGTAAATATTCATTTTGTGTAAATGATTTCCCACATTCAGAGCAGCTAAATGGTTTCTCTCCTGTATGAGAGCTCATGTGTACTTTCAGAAGGGCACTTCGAACATATGTTTTCCCACACTCAGAGCAGCTAAATAGTTTCTCTCCTGTGTGAGTTCTCATGTGTTTCTTCAAATCTCTCCTACAACAAAATCTTTTCCCACACTCAGAGCAACTAAGTGGTTTCTCTCCTGTATGGGCTCTCATGTGTCTTCTCAGATCTCCACTTTGACCAAATCTTTTCCCACACTCAGAGCAGCCAAATAGTTTCTCTCCTGTGTGAGATCTCATGTGATTCTTCAAAACTACACTGTAACTAAATCTTTTCCCACACTCGGTGCAGCTAAATGGTTTCTCTCCTGTATGAGATCTAATGTGTACCTTCAGATGTGCACTTCGAACATATGTTTTCCCACACTCAGAGCAGCTAAATAGTTTCTCTCCTGTGTGAATTCTCATGTGTTTCTTCAAATCTCTCCTACAACCATATCTTTTCCCACACTCAGAGCAACTAAATGGTTTCTCTCCCATATGAGCTCTCATGTGTCTTTTCAGACTTCCACTTTGACCAAATTGTTTCCCACACTCAGAGCAGCTAAATAGTTTCTCTCCTGTGTGAGTTCTCATGTGATTCTTCAAATCCCCACTTTGACCAAATTGTTTCCCACACTCAGAGCAGCTAAATGGTTTCTCTCCTGTATGAGTTCTCATGTGTCTTTTCAGATCTCCACTGTAAGCAAATATTTTCCCACACTCGGAGCAGCTAAATGGTTTCTCTCCTGTATGAGTTCTCATATGTCTCTTCAGATCTCCACTGTAACCAAATCTTTTGTCACACTCAGAGCAGCTAAATCGTTTCTCACCAACAATCAAATAACTGACAGGGACTTGATCATTTTTCAGAAAGTTTAAACCTGACTGAGGTTCTCTGGTCTCCTTCCAATCATCACTGTCATCAGTCTCAGGTTCAGAAGACTCTCTAGTCTTGTCATCAGTCTCAGGTTGTAAATGTGTATCTGGATCTGAGTTTCTGTCTGGTTCTGCTCCTCCACAGTCCTCTCCCTCTGCTTCTGTTTCCATCTGTTCAGTGTGTCTTTGATGAAGCTGTGAGGACTGAGGTTT
>NC_065522.1:30107648-30108979 GCF_006386435.1 Epinephelus moara | reverse complement strand
CAGTGTTCACTCAGCTGTGTCAAGGCCAAAACACACCTGTGGTGAACAACAGAAGACCCCCTGCCCCTCCCTTGTCAACCCCATGCTCACGGTTAATGCACTTAAATCAAGCGCTCTACAGAGCAGCATCCACGTCTCCCTGTGACCTGCATTCATGGACAGCCAGGTAAAGATAGTGTTTGCTCTCAGTCTTGGGCTGTACCCGAAACTGCATACTATACTAGAAGTACATACTGATATTGCCAAAATGTAGTATGAAGTATGCAAACACAAGCAAAATCTGCAGTATGCAAAAAATACCCGGATGTCGTACTGATTTGGAAAAATTCCACAGTATGCATCAGACCAGTCCACCTCACCTACTGTTTCCCATAATGCAATGCGCCCTTGAACGGGATCAGTCAATTGTCGTAATAGCGGACAAGAGTGATCAAGCCGGGAATACCGCAGAGATGTTATTATTTTATTAAGCATCATCCCGTACTGTACTGTGCGCGATATTATTTTATTAAGCGTCATGCCAAATCTTTGATACCTACCTGACTTAACATACGTAGAGATGCACTAAATCATGTTGTCTGTAATGTAGCTATAATAAAAACCCAAACTTGTGCACTAAATCATGTTGTCTGTAATGTAGCTATAATAAAAACCCAAACTTGTCTAGCTTAATAAGATAAAACGAAATTCAATATAGACTGATCTGTTCATTTTAATACATTTATATTTATTGAAATTGTGATGTCTGTACATAAGAGTCCCAGAGGTAGCACTGCTGTTTCAATTCAATTCAATTTCAATTTCAATTTTATTTATAAAGCCCAATATCACAAATCACAATTTGCCTCACAGGGCTTTACAGCATACAACATCCCTCTGTCCTCTGACCCTCACAGCTGATAAGGAAAAACTCCCCAAAAAAACCCCTTTAACGGGGAAAAAAATGGTAGAAACCTCAGGAAGAGCAACTGAGGAGGGATCCCTCTTCCAGGACGGACAGACGTGCAATAGATGTCGTACAGAACAGATCAGCATAATAAATTAACAGTAATCCGTATGACACAATGAGACAGAGAGAGAAAGAGACAGAGAGAGAGACAGAGAGACAGAGAGAGAGACAGAGAGAGACAGACGGTAATGACAGAAGCTTACAACAACATTAATGAAAGTAATAATATTATAGTTATAGTTCTGGCTACTGTGGTACAATATGTTGAAAGTATGTATTAATATCTGGCAGTATACATGTGTGACAATAGTCATATGTGTATAATAACAGTAGAAGTATGACTAATGACTAATGATGGCAGCAGCAGCAGGAGGCATCTGGC
>NC_065522.1:30084658-30104391 GCF_006386435.1 Epinephelus moara | reverse complement strand
GTTTTGAGACTGTCTGTCCAGATTAAACGAGATTCTTCCAGTTTGGTTAATCGCCAATTCCTTTCAAACTTTCGCGATATTTGTTTTAATTTATGGGTTTGAGAGTTATACCAAGGAGCGAACTTTCTTTGCTTTGTTAACTTCTTTTTAAGAGGAGCTACAGAGTCAAGTGTTCTGTCCAGTAAAAACATGAAGCTTCACTTTATATTCAGACAAACTAATGTGGCAGCTACAATTGTTAGATTTCATCTATGAAACCAACATTTATCTTCCAAAAGGATTTATATCAGCCAGCAGTAAATCTCCAAAGAGCAGCAGGTCAGTTCATCAGATTGCTTTCTCCCCGGGATGATGACGGAGGTTGAACGGCGATCATCTCGGTATTCCGGCTGCGAGCTGCTTGCTGCTCCCGGCCAGCGGCTCCCACAGCGGCTCTTCTCATCCCCGAATACGTCGGAGCAAATTTCCAAACAGGCGTTATTTGGATAAACTGACCACGTGTTGGGAATCTAAGCAGTTACTTTTACGCCTGAAAAAATATTAAAACTTAATAAAGTGACATATTAACAGCGCTACAGTGGAAATTAAAACAGCTTTTAGCCTGCTTTGAAGTCTCCGCTTTCGCTGTCGGCTGGTGCAAAATGCATTCTGGGATACTTGGCTGTATACTGCATACTGTGAACGGACTGCTGGGATGGCATACTGCATACACATTTTGTATGCAGTATGCAGTACATACTGATGTAGTAAGTAGTATGTTAGTATGTGGTTTCGGATACAGCTTTGGTTTTGTTTATTACTGTAGTGAGATTAAACTATTAAAGCCTCTCATACAGCCAGCCTAATTTAGGCAATAACCCACCATTTACCAAGTTTAAATAAACCAAATTTAACAATAAGTAAGCTAGTCTGGCATAACATCACACCATATCTCTCAAAGAGAACGGAAAGGAGTAACTTGGAAGGATCTGGTAGGCAGAATCAGGAAAACATAAAATGCATTGTAAGATTCGGTGACCAGTCGGGAATGAGCAGGGTTAATCCGCTAAAGTTAACCAAAATGCGAAATAGCGATATTGGAAATATTGATTTTGCTAAGGTACTTCTTGATGGAAACCTTTTAATTGGATGCAACAAGGAGGAGCAGGCAAGTTAGGCTCTCAAACTTAAAGAGATTGGGGGGATTAAAGTGGTCAGTACGAGCAGAGTAGGAGGGACAGGTAGGGCCAGGGGACGTAGAGGTGTCATTTCTGGTGTAGCCCTTAACATAGGCGTGGAGGAGATTAAAAATAACTTGAAAGGGGGCATAACATTAAATGTTCAGAGGATGAGGTCTAATGTGAATGGGACCAAGAAAGATACTGAAACTGTAATGATTGAGTTTCAAGGGGATGTTATTCCAAAGCGAGTGATGTTGGGGCTGATGAGTTACATTGTGAGAGACTATGTTCCGAGACCAATGAGGTGTTTCAACTGCCAAAAGTTTGGGCATGTAGCTTCAAGGTGCAGGGAGCAATGCAGATGTGCACGCTGTGGAGGGAATCATGAGTATGGTAAGTGTGGTGAGGGAGTGCAGCCGAAGTGCTGCAACTGTGGACAGGCCCACAGCGCCGCCTACAGGGGATGTGAAGTACTGAAAAAGGAAGTGGAGATACAGAAAGTCAGAGTGGAAAGTAAATTGTCTTATGCTGAAGCTGCAAAGCAAGTAAAGAGACAGGATTTGGGTCAGAGGGTGCATCCATGGGGTCCAATGGGAGGAGCCAGTGAGATTTTAAAGGAGAGTTTAGTGGTTGAGAAGAAAAAGCTGGTTACATTTATCGCAGGTGTAATTCATAGCACAGTGGGAGTGGAGTCTAAAACGCAAAAGATTCAGTTGATAGTAAAAGCAGCAGTGCACCACCTTGGACTGGTAGGAGTGGCTTGGGAAGAGGTTAGAGATGAGCTCCAGGCAAGATCCAGTCAGATACTTCAGTGGAATGCAAGGTCTCTTATTGCAAATGGGCAGGAGGAGGAGAGTTTTATTGAAGGTTTAGTGACAAAGCCAGATGTAATATGTGTTCAAGAGACTTGGTTGAAGCAACACTTAGATTTTGTATTACAAGGGTATGTTATCATACGTCAAGATAGGGAAGTAGGGAATGGTGGTGGGTGTGCGACATTTATCAAACTAAATATACCATACAGAGTGTTGGGAAAGGGAGACTGTCACGAATGTGTTGTGGTGGAGGTGTGGTGTAAGGGAAAGGAGGTTGTGATAATAACCTATTATAACCCATGTAAAAGGATTGAACTAGACCTGTTGTTAGGAGTTCAGGGTCAGGATAGGCATAGGGTAATTTGGTGTGGGGATTTTAACGCACACAATCCACTTTGGGGGGGCGGGCACCTAGATGTTAATGGCCAAGTAATAGAGGCTCTTTTAGAGGAAAAAGAGTTGGTGTGTCTTAATGATGGGAGAGGTACTAGGGTAGACGTAAAGGACAAGACTCTGCTCTGGACCTGACGTTGGTGTCTAATACTTTGGCTAAGAAATGTAGTTGGGAAATATGGGATGAGTCATGTGTTGGAAGTGACCACTATCCAATTATGACAGCTGTAGATATTGAGGTGGAAAGATTATCAACACGAGGAGGGGGAAGGTGGGTGTCTGAAAAGGCAGACTGGGAAAAGTATGAGGTAATTAGTGAAGAAAGAGTGGCAGTAGTTGATGAAAATCAGGATATTGATGAGTTAAATGAGAGTTTTTGTTCTAAAATAATTGAGGCAGCCTTAGAGTCAATCCCGAAGAGTAGAGGGAGGATGCTAAGGAAAGCTGTTCCATGGTGGACAGAAAAGTGCAGTAGGACTATAAAAGAAAGGAACAAAGCAACTTTTGAAGAAGAGTCATAATTATAATCATCTAGTTGCGTATCAGAAAGCCCAGGCTGTAGTAAAGAGAACGATAAGACAAGCAAAGAGAGAAAATTGACAAAGTTTTTGCAATAAGATTGGAAGAACAACTCCGGTCGGAAATGTATGGAACATTGGAGTGGGAGTATCCAGTTTTAGAATCTGAAGGACAACTAGCAGTTACTGACAGGGATAAATCAGAGATGATGGTCAAAGCATTTGTCCGAGTACATGGTTCAGGAAATTTGACAGAAGATGGAAGAAGAAGAAGAAGAGAAATAACAAAAAGACAACACTTAGATGCATTAGAAAGGAGTATGACTATGGAGGATGAGTCAATTAACTCTCCATTCACTCTAGATGAAATGAAGAGAGCTATTTGTAAATCAGGCAATACTTCTCCAGGAAAAGACCTAGTATGTTATATAATGTTGAGACATCTTAGTAACAGGGCGTTGAGTAAACTTTTGGTTCTCTATAATAAAGTGTGGGAAGAAGGAAGGCTACCAAAAGCTTGGAAAGAGGCTGTAATAGTACCTATAAGGAAACCTGGGAATGATCCTTCGAAGCCCTCTAATTATAGGCCAATAGCCCTCACATCAAATGTATGTAAGATCATGGAAAGAATGGTCACTGAAAGGTTGACATATTTTACAGAAAAGAAAGGAATAGTGTTGCATTATCAAAGTGGGTTTAGAAAAGGAAGGGGAACCTTGGATCTTATCATTTGCTTAGAACATGAGATTAGAAAAGCACAAGTCAATAAAGAGTCAGTTATAGCAGTATTCTTTGATGTTGAAAAGGCTTATGATATGATGTGGAAAGACGGACTTCTGATAAAGTTGAAGTTAATGAGGTTAGGAGGGAGAATATTCAATTGGATAAAGGATTTTATGACATATAGAACTACCCAGGTAAGGATAGGAAATGAAATATCGAGTCAATGTGTGGTGGTAAATGGTACCCCGCAAGGGAGTGTAATAAGCCCATTCATTTTTTCAATTATGATTTATGATGTTTTCTCTCAGATCCAACCAGACATAGGCAGATCTCTTTTTGCTGATGATGGGCAGTGTGGAAAAGGGGTAGGAACATCATGCATATTAATGGAAAGGTGCAAGAAGCCATCGATAAAGTCGAGCAGTGGGCAAATGATTGGGGATTTAAATTTTCAGTAGAGAAAACAAATACAGTTGTCTTCACAAGAAAGAGAGCTCTTCCTGATGTTAGCCCGCAGATGTATGGAAGAATATTGGAGAGGGTGAAAACGTGGAGCAGTAAGAACAACCCCCAACCCAGCCCTGCAAGTTCTGGGGAAAGAGATGCCATTGGACATTAGGAGAAAGCAGTTAATGACCAACTACTGGGCTAGCCTCAAGGGGCAACAAGAGTAACACCCCACAAAAGTGGTAATGCAGGAGTGTTGGGAACGAGGCAGAGGACACAAGGCTAGCTTCGGGTGGGTGGGCAATCAGTATGCAGAGGATATGGTGATGGAAAATTTCTACGTGAGCCCAACAGTGGTAACTCCAGAAGTGGAACCATGGAAGCTTATTACACCACAAGTAGACTTGTACCTCCTGGACCTCAGGAAGAGAGAAAAAGGGAAGACAGACTTGGTGTCAGCTTTCTTAGCTCATGTTAGCCAGCATTACCCTCAGTACACTCAGATATACAGATGGGTCTAAACATCCAGAGCAGCAAACAACAGGGGCTGCTTTCTCTGTTCCATGCAGAAAGGTTCATGTGGTAAAGCGTTCCTCAGATTATTTGGGAGTTTACACTGTAGAGTTGTGGGCAGTGTTTTTGGCATTGAAGTGGATAGAAGAAAACAAACCAGGAAACACCCTAATATGCTCCGATTCTGTTTCAGTGCCGAGCAGCCTGACATCCTTCATATCCAGCCGTCAAGATATCCTGTTCCAGATTTTACAAGTACACGCCAGAGTCATACAGCAAGGTATGCGTATTGAATTTATGTGGGTACCGGCACATGCAGGTATAACAGGGAATGAGGAGGCGGATAAACTGGCTAAACAAGCACTACAAAAGGACACCATGAATACACACATTTCGTTAAGTAAATCAGAAATCAAAACAATAATCTGGAATAAGTCAGTGGAGGAATGGCAGGGGAGGTGGGACAATGAAACAAGGGGAAGGTTCTTATATAGCTTTATCAGTAATATAAAGTCAACAGACAGGAATATAGGAAGGAGAAGGAGGGAGGAGGTAATATGCAATAGGATTAAATTAGGTAATTCCAATTTAAACAATACACTACACAGAATAGGAAAACACCCAACTGGTTTATGTGTAAACTGTCAGTCAGAGGAATCAATAACACATGCAATCACAGAATGCAACACTTACAGCCAAGAAAGACAGCATATGAAGGAGGAGTTACGGCTTTGATCAGCGAATATAATGTGACTTTTGATGTAAGCTAGCTCCGTTATGCAGCAGATCCAGATGTCGCACCATCATCAGAAAAGGACGTCGCTTTACGTGACGCTTAAGAGTAAGGTCGTCTCATGTCTCTTAATCAGCAATCCTCGTTCCTCACTCCTAACTCCTGACTCCTTGCATGTTTTCCTAAGTGGGAGGGACTAAACAGTTAGTTAAGGTGGCTAGGTTAGGTGGTTAGCAGTAATTTTAAGGGACTTGGGACGTACCCGAAGAAGAAGAAAACGGCGCGAGAGAAGATAACGATACCAGAGAAGCTAACGACACCAGAGAAGCTAACGGCACCAGAGAAGCTAATGCGGCGTATAAACATCGACAGACTGAATATTTATTGAACAAAGCTGCAGTTATATTATTAATAATGAACTTGTAATGTTTAATGAACAAACCTGCTCTGTGTAACCGAAGCTGAGGGTTGAAAACAGCGTCCAGTAGTTTCCGTTGTCGCTCGTTCTCCTCTTTTGATCGACAAAGTTCCTCCTCGTACTCTGCTATCGTTCTTTCAACCAGCCCAAATATCTCTTCAGCAGCCGCAGTTAGTCGCTGCTTCACCAACGATCTCAGCATTTGGACTTTAGACATGTTCACACTTTAAAAACACAACAAAGACACTCTGCTAACACACCTTTCTAACAGACGCCATCTTGTTCAAACAGTGTGACGTTCGCGACAGTAAAGAGTACAGCTTCCGGTAGAGATGAGCTCATGGGCTTCAAAATAAAAGTCCAGAAGTGTTACATGGAATTGCGGCCTTACTCAGAAAAACACACTCAAGAGGATAAATGATGAAAATACACTTATTCGAAAGAATTACTTTTATTGAACTGTTCCAGTTGATTTTTAGTTTAGTTCATTTGATTTCACATATGCATACATCAAGAGGCAGACAATATGATGAGACAGTGGAACGTGACTGCTGTGACGACCCCTCCGCTCCACTAGTTGTCCCTGCCTTTTGCTGCTGTTCTTTCTCTTGCAGGACTCCACAGGGCGAGTGGTCATTAGCCCGGTGAGCAACACCTGGGCCCGGTGTGTGTCTCTGTCAAAAGCTCCCTCCTGCCCGTCTTCAGTCTCTCTCTGGTCTGATCGGAGCATGGGCACGGCTGCTGCTGCTGTTTTCTTCTTTTGTTTGCTCCATACATTTCCACACATCCACACATGCTTACACTACTGACTACTTAAGAGCTACAAATGTGACGTCTTAAAACAGACGTCGAATTAGACGTTTTGGTCCATTCGGCGTTCCATACTGCACGGCCGTAGTAAGTCGCGCTTGTGCTGTCACGCCATCTTGTTCAAACAGTGTGACGTTCGCAGCAGTAAAGAGTACAGCTTCTGGTAGAGATGACTTCATGATAATAAATCGCGTGCGCATTTTAATAAAACGCACGTGCATTTAATAAAACATGCGTGCAAATTATAAAACACATGCGCATTTAAAAAAAAAAATAACATATGCATGTCACCTCCTGGTCTCCGTAGGAACATGATGGAGTTTTTCAAGACCTAACCGTGCTGTCAGACAGCCCTTTACTGATGCAGTGACATGATGCTCTCCGAAAAGCAACCAGACTCCACTGACAGAATCAGTAATTTTACTTCACAGAACACACTGAGTTGCTGGTCTTCAGCTGCCCTTCAATTGGATAGTTTGTGTTGTTGTGTGACTTTTGGAACCGACCTAACCATGCCAGTTCTCTTGTTTGCTTCTCCAAACTGGGAGAGTAAAGCTGATAACACACAATTCCAAATGAAAGCTGAGTCATGAAGATCGCTCAGCGATGTTTTTGTTTTTTTTGTTTTTTTTTATAAATTTACAAAAATGTCTGAAAAATGTTTTCACTTCATTCACATCATTATGGCCTATTTTGTGCAAATTTCTTTTTTTTTAAAGATATTTTTGGGGCATTTTCAGCCTTTAATGGATAAGACAAACAAGTATGAAGCGGGGGGAGAGAGAGAGGGACTGACATGCAACAACGGGCCACAGTCTGGAGTCGAACCCGGGCCGCTGCGGCAACAGCCTTGTACATGGGGTGCCTGCTTTGTGCAGATTTCTTAAAAGAAAACTATGATCAAATCAGTTTTAGAATTTTGCAGTCAGAGTAGCTCTCCTGCTCTGGATCCAAGTACAGGGAAGAGCCAAAGTGCTGCATGCCCTGCCCCTGACAAGCAGCAAAAGTCCAGTCACCTCTGGATAACAGGATTTGACCCAGCTTGGCTGTCAGAGGGGAAATACTCCCCCTGGCTGTACAAGACTGATCTTGGTAAATAAGTAAGGAAGTAAATACATACATTTAAAAACATATAAACATAAATGTTTGGATCTGTGTCAGTCATTTGTCTTTTTAAAATCTTATTCCAAATAAAATTTATTTATTTTGACTGAACAGCTACATCACTTTTCTCCCTCATGAATTTTCATGTGTGTATGTAAATATCCATTTTGTGTAAATGATTTCCCACATTCAGAGCAGCTAAATGATTTCTCTCCTGTATGAGAGCTCATGTGTACCTTCAGAAGTGCACTTCGAACATATGTTTTCCCACACTCAGAGCAGCTAAATAGTTTCTCTCCTGTGTGAGTTCTCATGTGTTTCTTCAAATCTCTCCTACAACCAAATCTTTTCCCACACTCAGAGCAGCTAAATAGTTTCTCTCCTGTATGCGATCTCATGTGTCTCTTCAAAACTCCACTGTAACCAAATCTTTTCCCACACTCAGAGCAGCTAAATGGTTTCTCTCCTGTATGAGTTCTCATGTGTACCTTCAGATTTTTACTTTGACCATATGTTTTCCCACACTCAGAACAGCAAAATGGTTTCTCTCCAGCATGAGTTCTCATGTGTCTCTTCAGATCTCCACTGTAACCAAATCTTTTCCCACACTCGGAGCAGCTAAATAGTTTCTCTCCTGTATGAGTTCTCATGTGTACCTTCAGATTTTCACTTTGACCATATGTTTTCCCACACTCGGAGCAGCTAAATGGTTTCTCTCCTGTATGAGTTCTCATGTGTATCTTCAAACATTCACTTCGACCATATGTTTTCCCACACTCAGAGCAGCTAAATAGTTTCTCTCCTGTGTGAGTTCTCACGTGTCTCTTCAGACCTCCACTGTAACCAAATCTTTTCCCACATTCAGAGCAGCTAAATGGTTTCTCTCCTGTATGAGATCTCATGTGTACCTTCAGATGTTCACTTCGACCATATATTTTCCCACACTCAGAGCAGCTAAATCGTTTCTCACCAACAATCAAATTATTGACAGAGACTTGATCATTTTTCAGAGAGTTTAAACCTGACTGAGGTTCTCTGGTCTCCTTCCAACCATCACTGTCATCAGTCTCTGGTTCAGAAGACTCTCCAGTCTTGTCATCAATCTCAGGTTGTAAATGTGTATCTGGATCTGAGTTCCTGGCTGGTTCTGCTCCTCCACAGTCCTTTCCTTCCGCTTCTGTTTCCATCTGTTCAGTGTGTCTTTGATGAAGCTGTGAGGACTGAGGTTTCTCTTCATCATCTTCACTCTTCACAGGGACAGGAGTGGATGTGAACTTGGTGATATCATCCTCCTCCAGCCCTTGAAGCTGTTCTCCCTCCTGACTGATCCAGAGTTCCTCCTGGTCCCCTTTAATGTGTGGAGGCTCTGGGTCGTCCTGGTCCACACTGGAGCTCCACTCCTGCTGCTCAGGGGGAACCTCTTCTTTAACCACCAACAGCTGCTGGACGTCTGCAGGAAACAGGAAACACACAGATGTTACAGAGAAATGTTGTCGTTCATTCACATCACAGCTCAAAAACTCCTTACTGAACTTCTACAGATCTCTGAGCATCAAACAGCTTCACAGTGTTCACTCAGCTGTGTCAGAGTGAGTGAGGCTGAGGTGAGCTTTAATTTCATGGCAGTCATTAACATGTACTGTTACTCTTGTCATGTCTGGAGGCTACAGTGTGGCTCTTTATTTGCTCAAACTAAAGTGAATTATGTGAGAATGATTGTCCATAGGATGGGACAGTTTGCAGTGAGTCAAGTTTGATTACTGGCAGCCTGAGTAAATAAGATGCCGTAAGTACATCAACAAGTACTACTGCAGTACAAATTTGTGGTTCTTTAACTTCACTTGAGAATTTCTAAAAAAGTGTATGAGAATGAGGCAGAGCCGATAAGGACTGGGTATCGCCACTGATTTCCTGAATCAATTCGATTTCGATTCAAGGGGTCTCGATCCAATATCGATTTGACTGGAGATTTTTCAGTTACAAGACCAGTCCCTCCAGGATCTCGCGACAGAAAAACCTTGAATTTGCGCCCAATTTTGTCAAAAATTGTGATAAAATTGCAGCAAATGACAAAAATTACAAGTCAGGAGGGAAAAAAAATAAATACATTTTTAAGCTACTGCCTCCAAAAAAATGAGTCACTGGTTTTGTGTTTAGATGGGCGGATACAACTTCAGAGTTTAAAAAAACTCCCTACGTTGCAGAACCAATAGTAAATCTGCAGGGCGGTCCTTCGGTGGCTCGCTGAACTCTTGTGCTTGTAAACATAGTCCGACTGCGTTAAAATTTTTAAACAAAGTCGCTGTAAGTCCTTCATTTCCACAATCTTGTGGACAGAGCACATGTTTGATAAAACGGAGTTAAATCTCTCAGCATTCATTTTCAAGCTCTCTGTGTGTTTGTTTCCTTGCGGATGGGAAAAGGGGGAGCGCACATTTCCGGGAGGGCGTGTCCTTTTCAAAAATGTAAGAGACGTTGCTTTGTTGCCGGCTGTTTTCTCTCGAGTGTTAAACACACTTTAGATTGGAGTGTCCCCAGACTATCAGAAGGCGGAGATCTCTGATTGTCTGGTGGCGATTCTATGTAATCACTTGCTATAATAATCATACTGAATATTACAAAAACAGCTGCAAATGTTTCAGTTCTCTTGTTTAGTTTTATTTAATTAGTTTCAAGACATGGACTCCGACAATGTTGCAAAACAATTCTGAGAATATTGTAGCCCTCAAACTCCAACTGAGGTGTGTAAGGTTCTGAAAAGGGCTAAAAAAAATGTAGAAATATACGCACATCACTTAGTTTGGGTGCTCGGCTGAATGAAAAACTTTAGAAAAAAGAGAGAAAGCCCACATACTCTCATTATGCTGCAAAAAACTACTAGTTAGACAACGTTGTGAGCGTGTCAGCTCTTCATCAGGTCATCTTACAAGTAATGTGTTTTTCACCCATATATGTAGACACCCACTGGTGACGTCATAAATCCTGGGTAGTCATTCACAAAAATATTTACACACATTATACGGACTATTACATCCAGACGCTCCCGGTGTTTCCTCCACAGGCTCCACTTCACTCAACTTCACTCAGCTGCCCGACAAACCCGCTGCTTCTTCCCACTTTAACCTGAATAACAAACCAGGGCTCGGTGCTCCGGTTGGATCCAAACGGAGAGCCGGGGCTAACGTTAGCTGGGAAGCTAGCGGAGGCTAACTGGCTGCTTCCCTCCGGTCATGCTGCGGCTAACGCTCCGCTAGCCGCTCCCAGCTAGCTCCGGTTTGTTATTAGCTAAGCTAAGCTAACCAAAACAACAATGCCTGCTGTGGTCGATGAGGACAAGATTCTGCTAAAAAAAGCCAATAAAAAGATTGCTGACCTTAAGGATGATATCCGTCGACTTTCTCACGAGCTGAGGAAGAAGGACTCGCTGCTGTC
This sequence comes from Epinephelus moara, assembly GCF_006386435.1. Lineage (NCBI taxonomy): Eukaryota > Metazoa > Chordata > Actinopteri > Perciformes > Serranidae > Epinephelus > Epinephelus moara. The sequence continues at coordinate 30,093,325 of NC_065522.1, read as the reverse complement.
CAGCTACATGGACGTGGCGGCTACCCAATCCATGAAGTTGGCCTCGCTCAGCGTAGCCCTCCAGGACACCGTTGCATGGGACCCCTCCATCTGTCCACAGCCCTCCTCCTGTTCCACACCTAACCATGAGTCGCCCTGGACAGAAGTGGTGATCGCCGGTCGGAAGAGGGACTCGAAAGACGCTCCTCGCCTGAGTCTCTCCAACCGCTACGCGGCCTTGTCTGCTGATAACAATCCGGTCCACCCAACTGATGTTCCCCCAGCAGCGGCGGCTCCTCCTCGTCAGGATCTGGACCCGAAACCACCGACTGCCTACACCGCAGATTTCCCTCCACTGCTGGCCGACAGTGCTCAGGAGACTGGATCCTCCGCCACGGAGCTTCAACGGCCTGCATCCCGGTCTGCGTCCTCCTCTGCCCGGCGTAGGATCCTGAGGGATGCTGTGCTCCGACGCTCCGGTGGTCTTCCTCGTCCAGAGCCAAAGAAGAAGGAGCCGGAGGCGGAGGGGAATCCCTCTCCCGGGTCTCCCAGGTCCGCCAGCGCGTCCCCACCGCCGCACCAGCCTGCCCAGGCGCACAGTGTGGACCGTGCGTCATCCAACCATGAGACCCCACAGTTTTCGTCTCCTCGTCCCCTCTTCTCCCCAACCACTTTAATAGTGGGAGATTCAATAACGAGGAATATCCGATTTTTTAATGCAGCCACACACTGCTTTCCTGGAGCCACAGTCCCGGTCATCCTGGAAAAACTCCCTGGACTGCTGCGCTCGCTCCCATCCTCCATAACCCGGGTCTTGATCCATGTGGGATGCAATGACGCATCTCGACAGCAGTCTGAGCTGACTAAAAAGGATTTTAATGCCCTTTTTAGATTTTTAAATGACACCGGAAAGTCTGTATTTATCAGCGGTCCTCTCCCAGTACACACCCTCGGAGCAGGGCGTTTTTCAAGACTCCTGTACCTCAACACCTGGTTACAGTCCACCTGCAAAGCTCTTAACTTTGGTTTTATCGACAATTTTAACCTGTTTTGGAACCGTCCCTCCTTTTACAAGCCCGACGGTGTCCACCCAAACAGGCTGGGCAGCCAGATGCTAACAGCAAACATTCGCCACGCTGTCCAGTATGCTCCACGCGACTGACTGTTTACCTGCCACACCCCCTCACCGGAGTCTACTTCTTCTACGCCAACAACACCAACTGCTCACAGCACTATTTCCCCCGCCACCACCCCCCACAGGCCCCAGCTATCACTGCCACTTCCACCGGTCATTTTCCCTATAGAGACCATTGCTCTGCCCCGCCGGTTGCGAGCCCGCAGAGGTGGTGTGGACCATGGGATCCTTCGCCCGCTGGCTCGTGTCTCAGCTTCAGCCACTTCAGCCACTGAGGAGCTTACTCTCCGTATTGCCCTGATTAATGCTAGATCGCTAGCAAACAAGACTTTCTTGTTAAAAGACTTTTTCACCTCTCGTGATCTGGATTTTCTGCTCCTGACGGAGACTTGGCTTCAGGCTGGTGAGTGTACACCGTTCTCTGAACTCCTTCCTCCTGACTGCTTATTTCTCAGTTCCCCTCGGACCACCGGCAGAGGTGGAGGTCTAGCCTCTGTGTTCAAATCCAGCTTTGAATGTCGTCAAATTCTATTTGACAATTATTCCAGTTTTGAGCTGCAACTGTTTGAGCTAAACCTGTCCCCTCCTGTCATGTTTGCAGTTGTATATCGTCCTCCTAAATTTAATAAGGACTTTATTAATGACTTTGCCGATTTTCTATCAGAGGTTACTGTGAAGTATGACCACTTTTTAATTTCTGGCGATTTTAATGTCCATGTGTGTTGTGAATCCAGACCTCTGGTCAGTGATTTTTCAAACCTCATCGCTTCTTTTAATCTCATTCAGTCTGTGACCAGCCCGACTCATGAGAAGGGTCACACCTTAGATCTTGTGCTATCACATGGGTTATCTGTGAGTGTAAATGAGATATGTGAAACAGCATGTATTTCTGACCATCTGCCTGTTTTATTTACCGTTTCAGTCCCCTGTTCGCGGACTGTAACCCGTGCTCCCTCACGCCGCCTGCGCATGTTGAACCCTCAAACTGCATCACAATTCTCTGCCATGTATGCCGACGTAAACATGTTTAGCACTCCGGATGTCAATCATGGTCTTAATGCCGAAGAGCTTTTAAGTGTTTTTAATTTTACATGCACTGATATCCTGGACTCTGTTGCCCCTTTCAGATTTAAGCGCTCTAAAGCATTTTTTGAGCCATGGTTAAATGACTCCACACGTTCTCTCAGACGTTCATGTCGGCGTGCTGAGAGGAAGTGGAAAAAAGATAAGCTCCACGTCTCCAAAGAAGCTTTACGTGAATGTTTATCAGCCTACCAGCGAGTCGTTAAAGCTGCCAAAATGGAGTATATATCAAATATTGTCTCCAATAACAGTCATAAGCCCCAGGTTCTGTTCAGCATTTTTAACTCCCTTGTAAACCCGTGCGATAACTCTCCAGTCGTGCCATCGCCCACTCTCTGTGAGAGCTTTCTTAAATTTTTTATTGAAAAAATTTCTGCCCTTAGGCCAGTTGCTTCCACTCTCACTGCCCCTGGTCCTGACCCCACTGTGCCTCCTTTACCTGCTGTCTTTGACCAGTTTGAGCCAGTATCTCTCTCCTCACTATCAGATATAGTTAAGCATCTGCGGCCGACTAACTGTCCCTCTGACAGCATTCCCTCTCGCCTCTTCAAAGATGTTTTTGGTACTGTGGGGTCCACTGTTCTTGCTGTCATAAATACCTGCCTTAGCTCAGGGTGTGTTCCAGCTGCTCTCAAACATGCTGTAGTGCAGCCCCTTATAAAAAAGAAAAACCTGGACCCCTCTCTCCTGTCAAACTACAGACCAATCTCCAAATTACCATTTTTGTCCAAGGTTTTGGAGAAAGTGGTCTTTACTCAGCTGCAATCATTCCTAGTGGCCCATGACATGTATGAAAAGTTCCAGTCTGGCTTTAAACCACATCACAGCACTGAAACAGCACTTTTGAGGGTTTTTAACGATCTTTTGTCAACTGTTGATTCATGTAACTCTGCTGTTCTGGTGCTGCTTGACCTGTCAGCAGCCTTTGATACCGTAGATCATAGGATCCTCCTGTCTCGCCTGGAACAGTGGGTGGGTATCACAGGTACTGCCCTTCTATGGTTTCAGTCCTACCTCACTGATCGGAGCTTCTCAGTTAACTTAGGGGAATTCAACTCAGCTACGGCTCCTCTCACCTGCGGTGTCCCCCAAGGCTCCATTTTGGGCCCCATCCTCTTCTTGCTGTACATGCTGCCATTAGGGTTGATTTTTAAGAAACACAACATACCTTTTCACTGTTTTGCAGATGATGTACAGATCTATCTGCCCCTTAAATCCATTAGCAAGGATTCTGTACAGCCACTGCTAGAATGTTTAAAAGATGTCAAATCCTGGATGGACAGTAACTTTTTAAATCTCAATGAGGATAAAACAGAGATCATTATGTTTGGATGTGACCCCTCCGATTACTCTGCTGATTTTCTGGGCCCCTTCACTCCTAACATCCGTTCCTCTGTTAAAAATCTCGGTGTGACCTTTGACAGTGCTTTTAAATTCGATAAACAAGTTAGATCAGTAATACAAACCAGCTTTTATCAACTCAGGCTTTTAGCTAAAGTAAAGGGCTATCTCTCCCCCCAGAATCTAGAGAGGGTAATCCATGCTTTTATAACCTCACGTCTGGACTACTGTAACTCGCTTTATGTCGGTATTGACCAGTCACTGCTACACCGTCTACAGCTTGTCCAGAACGCAGCAGCCCGCCTCCTCACTGGAAAGCGTAAACACGATCACATCACACCAATCTTGGCCTCGCTCCACTGGCTTCCAGTGCGTTTTAGAATTGATTTTAAGATTTTATTGATTGTTTTTAAAGCCCTAAATGGGCTGGCACCCCCTTATTTAACCGAACTCCTGCACTTTCATGCTCCCTCCAGAGCCTTGAGATCAGCCAGTCAGCTATTACTGGCTACTCCTAGGACTAGGCTGAAGACCAGAGGCGACAGAGCCTTTGGGGCGGCTGCCCCTAGGCTCTGGAATAGCCTGCCCCTGCACATTAGGTCTGCCCAGACCCTAGAGGTTTTTAAGTCTTTTCTTAAAACCCACTTCTTCTCTCAGGCTTTTAACTCAGGTTGAGCTGGACACCCAAACATTTTAGCTTATTTTGATCTTATTTTATAACTCTTGTATTTTATTTTATTGTATTGTATTTTATGTATCTTATGGTTATTATTGTGGTGTACTATTAGGTACCTCATTGTATTTGCTTGTTTATTTCTATTGACCTGTTCAGCACTTTGGTCAACCTTGGTTGTTTTAAATGTGCTTTATAAATAAAGTTTGAGTTGAGTTGAGTTGAGTGTTTCGCCTGCAGAAAATGCATAGCCACTGGACTGATTGCGTATGCTGCATCTGTGTTCTGTGATGCGTGTTTTTAATGCTCGATTTGTTTTCCCCACATATCCCAAACCACACGGACATTTAAGCAAGTATACTACATTAGTAGTGGCGCACGTGATAATGCCTTTAATGTCAAAACGCTTCCCCGTGAGGGGATGTGTAAAAGTGTGGCTCTTCGTGGTGAAGTTATACTGCACGCAACTTGCACATCTGTAATTTCCATCTGGAACACGTTTAAAAAAAGTTTCTTGTCTTTGGGGGAGAAGATCTGATTTTACAACAATTTGTCTGATGTTAGGGGGGCGTTTGTATACCACTCTGGGCATGTCTTTGAATGTTGTGGATAACTTTGGATCACTGCTCAGGAGATACCAATGTTAGGTTCTGAAAAGAGCTAACCCATGGAAAGCAGCTGGCCCTGACAACATCCCCGGCCGTCTCCTGAGGGTCTGCTCTTCAGAGCTGGCTGAGGTCTTTACAGACATTTTCAATCTGTCCCTCTCCCAGTCATCTGTGCCTACATGCTTAAAGTTCACCACAATAGTGCCCATCCCCAAGAAAAACAGTATAACCTGTCTGAATGACTATCGCCCCATAGTGCTCACCTCAATTGTAGTGAAGTGTTTTGAAAGAATAGTCGTGTCACACATCAAACAGGTCATTCCAAATACACTGGACCCACTGCAATTTGCATATCGCCAGCACCGTTCCACTGACGACACCGTTAATGCAGCCATTCACACAGTCCTTTCACACCTCCAACACAAAAACACTTATGCTCGAATGATCTTTATAGATTACAGTTCAGCTTTCATCACAATCATCACAGACAGGCTGGCTGACAAGCTCTATAGAGGGAACTACACTCATGCTCTGAACAGCTAAAGGAGCTAAACATTGTGAAGTTTATGGATGGTAGGAAAACGCCAAACACCGATTTATTTTAAAAAGTTTCTGAACAACTGTTAGCTTCCTCTTCGGGTCAACCAGAAGTAGTTCAATACGTACTGAATTAAAAAGGACACAGCACCGCCTATCGAGGCGGAGTCAGATGTACTTGGTCGGAAATTGATTTTCTCTTTTGCATGTATACCCAGACAAGACGAGAAGTCCAACTTGACTGATTAGCTGAGCTAGCTTAGCTCGGTGGACAGGGTGAAAACCTTCAAACTCCTTGGCACATCAGCGAAAATCTCACCTGGACTCACAACACACAACAGATCGTCAAGAAGACTCAACAGAGACTCTTCTTCTTCTTGAGGAAGCTGAGGAAATTTGGACTACCCTCCAAACTCCTCGGCAACTTTTAGGTAGGTCCTAAAAGGTCTGGCGGGGGGTCTCTTCGCCGTGACTACGAGACCCCGCCAAACCAGTTCCAGATAATCGAGCTGGAGCCTCATTTAGGAACGGGTACCTCGCTGTACGCTCCGCCTTACGCCATTATACATGTGGAGTTGGGCTGTGAGTGCGTCGCGCATATGTCTTTTTGATGGTATATCGCAGACGATAACATATCGCCCATTCCTACTACCTGCCCTGCTGTGGAAAAACACATGCAGCAAGAAAAACAGGGAACTTAAACTGTAGATCAGCCCACTGCTTTAAAATGTCCTCACCCGAGACCACCCATCATCAGTTTATGACACAACATCAAGAAGGTAGCCCTGTTGTAATGGAAATGCAAATCCCTGCTGTGCTGGGCTGATGGTCCAAACCAAGCCACGTCAAGCCAGCTCATGTCTGTCAAAAATGGCTGGAATCAAACACAACACAAACAAGCCACAGTGCCCTGCTGGTGCTGTTTGCTGTGTAAGATGAGAACCCCCTGGCAGAAGTGAGAGTTTGTCTCTTCTCTACAGAAGACACCGACAGAGTCTGACTTTTTATTTTTATCCAGTTAAGACACAAAAATGACTTGACTCAACTTGCTTGAGACTTGAAGGTTAAAACTTGAGACTTGCTTAAGACTAGCAAATGTGTGACTTGACAGATACCTGACTGAGGTTCTCTGGTCTCCGTCCAATCATCACTGTCATCAGTCTCTGGTTGTAANTTCATATCACAGCTCAAAAACTCCTTATTGAACTTCTACAGATCTCTGAGCATCAAACAGCTTCACAGTGTTCACTGAGCTGTGCCAAGGCCAAAACACACCTGTGGTGAACAACAGAAGACCCCCTGCCCCCCCCTTGTTAACCCCTCACTCACAGTTAATGCACTTAAATCGAGCGCCCTGCAGAGCAGCATCCACGTCTCCCTGTGACCTGCATTCATGGACAGCCAGGTAAAGATAGTGTTTGCCCTCAGTCCTGGTTTTGTTTGCTACTGTTGTGAGATTAAACTATTAAAGCATCTCATACAGCCAGCCTAATTTAGGCAATAACCCACCATTTACCAAGTTTAAATAAACCAAGTTTAACAATAGGTGAGCTAGTCTGGCATAACATCACACCATCTCCCTCCAACTCTCTGGCTGATTCTGGTTCACCAACTTCCTGCTGTGTTCAGAGACAGACGCTGAAATGCTTTCCCACTTCCACATGTCTTTAAAAAACAAAACTCAACTCAAAATAGTGTTGAGATCTCCCACAATGCGACTCTGATAATTCATTTAAATAAATATAAAATGCAGTTTGGTGCCAAGAGCACAGAGAGGGAGAGGAGCTGGAAGCTGCAGCCGCTGCAGGATTCTGTTCTCTGGGATCTTTTAAGAATATCTAAAGCTTATTTAGGGGATAATCTGAAGTGTATGGACGTGAGTATTTAATAAAGAAAGAGCAGTTTGCTCATATATACAAACTGTATTGTTTACTAATTCTTGGGTGGTGGGTTGAAGTTTAATAAACATGAATTTAATTGTATTTCTGAACCAACAGGAAAGAAAGAATTTAGCTGCATCCCAGGTTAAATTAAAGGGTTCTGATGGGAAAGTAACAACAAGAGAAAGTATAAAATAAGTCCTGCATTTAAGGCCTGAAGAAAAGACCCATGTTTGTAGGAAGGTGAATTTGATGCAAACAAACCAAACTACCCCCATAAGACTCTTTTCTCTTCAGCTCTCTGTTAACTTGTACTTTACTTGAGTATTTCTATTTCCTGCTACTTTATACTTCTACTCTACAACATCTCAGAGGTTCATATTGTACATTCATACTACACTACATTTGTTTAACAGCCGGAGTAACTTTGCTGATTCATATTAACAATACAAAATATGACAAGAGAATAAACAATGATAATCCAATCCGTGTATCATTCATTAATTCTTTTTTTCAAAATAAAACCAAATATGAAAAAAACAAAATAATGACTTGTTTTTTCAATATGTGTTTCCAGAACCAAAATGAAAAAACTGATAACGACTCAATCCGTGTATGGCTCGTTCTTTCATTATTCCGTTTCAAAACAAAATAAATTTTAAAAAAAATTAAATCCGTTTTTCTGTTTTGAAACAAAAACCAAAAACACAAATACAGATAAAAAAGAAAACGGCATTTTTCTGTTTTGGAAATGAAAATGGAAAAACGCCGTTTTTTGTTTTTTTGCAGATTCATTTTTTCATTTATTGTTTTGGACAAAAAGTAGAACTTGGGTAACATCAGAGGTGGAAGTAACTTCAAAATAAAAGACAGGAAGATAAGATTGCCTGTAAAACTTACCAATATCCTATACAACTTTCCCATGTATCTTTTATTTCCACTTACACCTGATGTTTTGCGCATTTTGAAAAGCTGCCTGCCATTGCTGTTGAGGAATTTTTTATTCATAAAAATAGAAATAAAATGTTATGATTGCAAATTTTATGGCGACAGTAAAACTTGTTGTTCAACCATAACGTTGCTGTTCAGAGACTAATAAGGGAAATCGTCATGCATATTGTTCCCATGAAGGACGTATAGGGATTCCTTCAAAGGTTGTGTTTTAATATTCATTCGCCGAATTGTTTGCAAAAAAAGGAATCGAGGATATAATAAATTATTGTGTTTGTGTGTTAATACTGGGTTTCTCCATAACGCATTGTTGCATCGGTGAAGTTTCAAACTGATGTTTGTCCTTTTCATGAGCAGATAGCAGTAGGCCTATGGATTTATTTGCTGTCAATGAAAGCCTGGTTTTCTCTTAGTTTCTGTTGGATTATACAGACCTGCAATTCTTCAGGTTATTGATACGGACAATTCAAATTATATGCA
>NC_065522.1:30072697-30079432 GCF_006386435.1 Epinephelus moara | reverse complement strand
TGTACATGTACAAACATGCATAAATACCTACAAGTTCATGTACACATACACACACATATAAATAACAACACACATACAAAAGACAAGCCAGATTAAGAATGCTCACAGGTTTGATTGTCTAGGATCCAATTTTTAAGTTACACGTTAAAAGACCCAAAAGATGGACACTCTGTTATCTTGACAGGTAACTTGTTCCAGTTTAAACTTCCCTGAACTGACAGAACATTCTGAGCGAAGGNTTATCTTGACAGGTAACTTGTTCCAGTTTAAACTTCCCTGAACTGACAGAACATTCTGAGCGAAGGTTGATCGTCTAAACTGCACCTCACAAACCCCTCTGGTAGCAGCCCTTGTCCCAATGCCCCTGTCGGGCTTTCTTTTTATGAATAAATTCTACCAGAGGTGGCGCGTATAGTCCATTTAGAACTTTGTAGATGACACATGCCTGTTTAAAAAGCTTAAAATGATCAAAACTAAAAAAAATCATACTTTTTTAAGATGTTGCAGTGATGGTGTGAGTGTGGGTTTTTATCAAATACCTTTAATGCTCTCTTGCATAATTGTTCAATGGGTTTGAGTGTTGTCACACCTGTGAAAGACCAGTTTGTGAAGCAGTAGTTGATGTGAGATAAAATCATACAGTACAGTTACGTCCTAGCGGCACCAACTGTCAGAAAGGGTCTGATTTCTTTAAAATTTTGTACATTAAAATTGATGGTGTTAGAGACCTTCTTGATATGAGATTTAAAAGTGAGGGTCGACTTCAGTGTCTTGACCTCAACTATCATGTGAGTGTAGTCAACAACTGGGGGTGCTGTCAGATATGGGTAAAATATGGATAAAATTAATTTTCACCCATTTAGAAATTAGATATTTAAAATCTGATTACACAAGTGTGTTTACCATCCCCTTAAAGTCCACAGTGTACTCTCAATTCAGTATTTAGGCTACAACTTCCAAATCTAGGAAAAACACTTATATTTTTTAAAAACTACAATTCCCTGGGACTTAATACATATCAGCAACATAGTTGTAGTTCAAAAGCTAACGGTTCTAAATAGGGTTGTAAAAAGATATATCTACCCAATATATCTAATATCTAGTAAAGCCGAACTAGTAAACACACTGCACTTAGATGAACTATGTTAAGAAAAAGTAAAGATGTCGGCTAATTTTCGATATTTTAGCTAATACGCTAGAAACTGAGTTTTTGGGATGGTAGGTTTGTTTGCGGCTTGCTGTAAAATAGGGTCGTAAAAAGATAGATCTACTGAATGTATCTAATATCTAGTAAAGCCGAACTAGTAATGACACTGCACCAAGATGAAATATGTGAAGAAAAAGTAAGGATGATGGTTAATTTCAGATAATTTAGCTAGTACTGTAGAAACAGCGTTTTTGGGACTGAATATTTGAATAGACCTATATCAAATATCTAGTACAGCCGAACTCCCATGTCATTATCATTATTATTATTATTATTGGTGGGAAATTATAACAGACGAATATATTTGCTGTTTTAATATCAAGAACACTTTTGTGTTTTTGTGTGTATACAGGACGTTGTTGAATCAGGGAATTCGTGTGTCCTCCACAATGGATCCTAATTGGCTTTACATTGGCATTGTTTCTGTGGTACCGGCACATAATTTCAACCCATTACGTGCTGCCACCACGGAATGAGGTGTTAAGAGGTCGTGGTCATTTCACATATTTCTGTGAGATCAGGTTGAACAGAGTAGATCTAAGCGCAAGCAGAGGCTATTTGAGTGTGAGGGCAGGGTTTGAGGGAAAATATTACAAAATCTGAAGGTGAAATCAATAAATAGCAGTTGAGAATGGAGCGCTCCTACGCGAAGTTCAAAAGTTCCTCCGCAGATGTCTTTATACAAGTGCCTCGAGCCTCCTTTATTTATTTATGTTTTGCCTTTATTCACTGATGTAACGTTTTTGTCCCGATATTTTGTGATATCTTTGTATATATATGTTCTTCAATAATAATAATAACAATAATAATAATTTAAAAAATAATAATAATTGGCTTCCGGGTCACGCAATGTGCCAGATATGAAAATATATAAAGTGTATAAAAGACCCGAATCTCGGCCGTTATCCATTTTTTCCGTTTTCAATTTAAGCAAAAAATCGGAAATCGGAAAACGAGTTGTTATCCGTTTTCTCATTTTGGTTCTGGAAACAAATATTGAAAAAACAAGTCATTATTTTGTTTTGTTATATTTGGTTTTATATTGAAAAACGAATGAACGAATGATACCAGAAGCTAACGACACCAGAGAAGCTAACGACACCAGAGAAGCTAACGGCACCACAGAAGCTAACGACACCACAGAAGCTAACGGCACCAGAGAAGCTAACGACACTAGAAAAGCTAACGGCACCACAGAAGCTAACGCGGCGTATAATCGTCGACAGACTGAATATTTATTTAACAAACCTGCAGTTATATCATTAATGATGAACTTGTAATGTTTAATGAACAAACCTGCTCTGTGTAACCGAAGCTGAGGGTTGAAAACAGCGTCCATTAGTTTCCGTTGTCGCTCGTTCTCCTCTTTTGATCGACAAAGTTCCTCCTCGTACTCTGCTATCGTTCTTTCAAACAGCCCAAATATCTCTTCAGCAGCCGCAGTTAGTCGCTGCTTCACCAACGATCTCAGCATTTGGACTTTAGACATGTTCACACTTTAAAAACACAACAAAAGAGACTCTGCTAACACACGTTTCCACCAGACGCCATCTTGTTCAGTGTCAAGTTAGCGACAGTAAAGAGTACAGCTTCCGGTAGAGATGAGCTCATGGGCTTCAAAATAAAAGTGCAGTGCAGTGCAAAAGTGTTGGAATTGTGGGCTTACTCAGCAACAGAAACATGATGGAGAGATGCAAAAAATCCTTAGAGTGACTTTATCGAGGCACTTACCAGTGTATACCCTAATCCATTAGTTAACTCAGTAAAATACTACAAACTGGGAAAAGAGAATGATAAAATCCACACAGACCATGTACACAAGGACACAAAATTAAGATTACTAAAAATTAATAGACAGTTTACACAGGGAATCCATAAGTGTAACATCAGAATGGTTACATCCAGCCTTTAAAGGGGAACTAATTTTGTCTAAATCAGTGATAGGATGTTCAAAAATAATAGGGTACTCAGACAGCGTCAAACAACATCAAAATACATCCACTTGAAGTGCATTTCTTTTCACACAGATAGGCTCGGATTGTTAGTATAATTATCTGACAACATAACGGAAAGGAGAAATGAACGCCTGTGTTTACCCTTAGCTGGATTTGGACATGTTCCTCTGCCTGTTGCAATTTTAGTATATGTGCTACCGAAGTAACACTGCTCCCTCGTAGTGTCCTATTATTTAATATAGCATGCGCTCACGGGCTGCAGGCAGATCAGCCCTAGCTTCGTACTGGAGAAATATCAAATATTGAACATCCTATCACTCAATTAGACAAAAGTAGATCGGAAAATAGGCCCCAGATTGAAAAAAACATTAGTACCCCTTAAATATTTTGATGGGCAGTTTACACAGATAGTCCATAAGTTTAACGTCCAGGAAATAAAATCAAACCTGTAACACATAATCCATCAGGATAACTTTTTTCAAAAGCTGAGTGTTGCTCCATTGTTATCTGCTGTGTTAGCTGATCCAACCATTGGCAGATGATGATTTCTTTCTGATTCTTAATAGTACTGTTTTCTTGGCTATAGTTCACAAGTAGGGCAGAGCTGCCAACTCTTTTCCAATGAAAGTAGCTAGCACTAGCTCCAAAAAGTCTCTTAAAGTCTCCGGATGACATCATATGCTTACATGGATGTTGATGATGTCTTCGCAGACTGAATCACCGTGACCTTGATCTAAACCTTCAAGGTAGGTAACCTGTTTATTTCTGTTATTTTCAGCCATGACTGAAACATTTAAAGATATATCATTTAACACCATGGTTCATCCTGTCTGACATTTCTGCTGTGCTTATTTTATGTTGTGAGTTGCTTTATTGCTTCCCTTGCTTTCACTCGCCTCTGCAGCAGCTGCTCCTCTCATCCATGGATCAGATCAGCTCTGATTGGAGCTCTTGATCAGTTATCCACCCCATGACTCATACTACTACTGCTAAGGAGACACACAACAAAAACAACCAACGAAGAGTTCCACATGCACTGCCTTTGTGAACCCGTAAAACCTCTGAATTTCAAGAGGGGACACAGAATGATACAGATGTACCCAAAAGACACTAAAAACGGCATGGGAGCTAGGTAGAAAAAAGGACTGTTTCTATCAAAGGAGTTTGGTGACTGTGGACGGGGACAGCAGCAAAACCTATCTTAGCCACATAAAAACAGGGTCACCTAAACAATATCCACATCAGTTTAAGTGGACACTATATTGAAAGTTTTTTCAAGACCTAACCACGCTGTCAGACAGCCCTTTACAACTGAAAACTGATGCAGTTACATGATGCTCTCCTAAAAGCAACCAGACTCCACTGACAGAATCAGTAATTTTACCTCACAGAACACAATGAGTCGCTGGTCTTCAGCTGCCCTTCGATTGGACAGTTAGTTTGTGTTATTGTGTGACTTTTGGAACCGAACTAACCATGCCAGTTCTCTTGTCTGCTTCTCCCAACTGGGAGAGTAAAGCTGATAACACACAATTCCAAATGAAGGCTGAGTCATGAAGATCGCTCAGCGATGTTTACATTTTTTTTTTTATAAATTTACAAAAATGTCTGAAAAGATGTTTTCACTTAATCATTATGGGCTATTTTGTGCAGATTCTTAAAAGAAAGCAATGTTCAAATCAGTTTTAGAATTTAGCAGTCAGAGTACCTCTCCTGCTCTGGATCCAAGTACAGGAAAGAGCCAAAGTGCTGCATGCCCTGCCCCTAACAAGCAGCAAAAGTCCAGTCACCACCAGATAACAGGTTTTGACCCAGCTTGGCTGTCAGAGGGGAAATACTCCCCCTGGCTGTACAAGACTGATATTGGTCAATGAGTAAGGAAGTAAATACATACATTTAAAAACATACATACATACATAAAAGTTCGGGTCTGTGTCAGTCATGAGTCTTTTTAAAATCTTATTCCAAATAGATTTTTTTGACTGAACAGCTGAATCACTTTTCTCCCTCATGAATTTTCATGTGTGTATGTAAATATCCATTTTGTATACATGATTTCCCACATTCAGATCAGCTAAATTGTTTCTCTCCTGCATGAGATCTCATGTGTTTCTTCAGATTTCCATTTAGACCAAATCTCTTCCCACACTCAGAGCAACTAAATGGTTTCTCTCCTGTATGACATCTCGTGTGTCTCTTTAGATCTCCACTTTGACCAAAGCTTTTCCCACACTCAGAGCAGCTAAACAGTTTCTCTCCTGTGTGAGTTCTCATGTGTTTCTTCAAATCTCCACTGTAACCAAATCTTTTCCCACACTCAGAACAGCTAAATGGTTTCTCTCCTGTATGAGATCTCATGTGTACCTTCAGATGTTCACTTCGACCACATGTTTTCCCACACTCAGAGCAGCTAAAGAGTTTCTCTCCTGTGTGAGTTCTCATGTGATTATTCAAATCTCCACTGAAACCAAATCTTTTCCAACTCTCGGAGCAGCTAAATAGTTTCTCTCCTGTGTGAGTTCTCATGTGTTTCTTCAAAACTCCACTGTAACCAAATCTTTTCCCACACTCGGAGCAGCTAAATGGTCTCTCTCCTGTATGACATCTCATGTGTACCTTCAAATCTCTACTGTAACAAAATCTTTTCCCACACTCGGAGCAGCTGAATGATTCCTCTCCTGTATGAGATCTCATGTGTATCTTCAAATCTCTACTGTAACCAAATATCTTCCCACACTCAGAACAGCTAAAGAGTTTCTCTCCTGTATGAGATCTCATGTGTCTCCTCAAAACTCCTCTGTAACTAAATCTTTTCCCACACTCGGAGCAGCTGAATGGTTTCTCTCCTGTGTGAGTTCTCATGTGTCTCCTCAAAAGTCCACTGTAACCAAATATTTTCCCACACTCACAGCAGCTAAAGAGTTTCTCTCCTGTATGAGATCTCATGTGTCTCTTCAGATGTTCACGTCGAACATATGTTTTCCCACACTCAGAGCAGCTAAATGGTTTTTCTCCTGTATGAGATCTCATGTGTCTCTTCAGATGTTCACGTCGAACATATGTTTTCCCACATTCAGAGCAGCGAAATTGTTTCTCACAAACAATCAAATCATTCACAGGGACTTCATCATTTTTCAGACAGTTTAAACCTGACTGATGTTCTCTGCTCTCCGTCCAATCATCACTGTCTTCAGCCTCAGGTTGTAAATGTGTATCTGGATCTGAGTTCCTGGCTGGTTCTGCTCCTCCACAGTCCTCTCCCTCTGCTTCTGTTTCCATCTGTTCAGTGTGTCTTTGATGAAGCTGTGAGGACTGAGGTTTGTCTTCATCATCTTCACTCTTCACACGGACAGGAGTGGATGTGAACTTGGTGATATCATCCTCCTCCAGCCCTTGAAGCTGCTCTCCCTCCTGACTGATCCAGAGTTCCTCCTGTTCCTCTTTAATGTGTGGAGGCTCTGGGTCCTCCTGGTCCACACTGGAGCTCCACTCCTGCTGCTCAGGGGGAACCTCTTCTTTAACCACCGACAGCTGCTGGACGTCTGCAGGAAACAGGAAACACACACACACACA
>NC_065522.1:30066681-30071567 GCF_006386435.1 Epinephelus moara | reverse complement strand
AGAAGCTAACGACATCAGAGAAGCTAACGGCACCAGAGAAGCTAACGGCACCAGAGAAGCTAACGGCACCACAGAAGCTAACAACACCAGAGAAGCTAACGGCACCAGAGAAGCTAACGACACCAGAGAAGCTAACGGCACCAGAGAAGCTAACGGCACCAGAGAAGCTAACGACACCATAGAAGCTAACGGCACCAGAGAAGCTAACGACACCACAGAAGCTAACGGCACCAGAGAAGCTAACACCACAGAAGCTAACGGCACCAGAGAAGCTAACGACACCAGAGAAGCTAACGGCACCAGAGAAGCTAACGCGGCGTATAAACATCGACAGATTGAATATCTATTGAACAAATCTGCAGTTATATTATTAATAATGAACTTGTAATGTTTAATGAACAAACCTGCTCTGTGTAACCGAAGCTGAGGGTTGAAAACAGTGTCCAGTAGTTTCCGTTGTCGCTCGTTCTCCTCTTTTGATCGACAAAGTTCCTCCTCGTACTCTGCTATCGTTCTTTCAACCAGCCCAAATATCTCTTCAGCAGCCGCAGTTAGTCGCTGCTTCACCAACGCTCTCAGCATTTGGACTTTAGACATGTTCACACTTTAAAAACATAAAAACACAACAAAGAGACTCTGCTAACACTCGCTTCCATCAGACGCCATTTTGTTCAAACAGTGGGACGTTGGCTACTGCAATTAGTACAGCTTCCGGTAGAGATGAGCTCATGGGCTTCAAAAACTAAAGGGCCAGTGTGTAATATTTGGCATGGTCTATTGTCAATCTGAATCTGAATCTGAATATTCTACCCATTTATATGTTTATATAAGTGTATAATCGCTATAAAATAAAATTTGTTTGGTTTTCGTAGCCTTATAATTATGCTTTTATATATATATATATACAGCAAGGGCCTTGCTTTTAGAGAGGTTGCCATCTTGTTCCGCCATGTATTATATACAGCAAGGGCCTTGCTTTTAGAGAGGTTGCCATCTTGTTCCGCCATGTATGGAAGGCAGCCCGAGCGGACAATCCAGCCAGCGAGAGAACGCGTTTCGCGTGTATAAATGAACCAACGAAGACAGCGGAAGGAAGGAAGGAGGAGGAAACCAACGAAGACAGCGGAAGGAAGGAAGGAGGAGGAAACAGCAGAGAGTGTTAGTAGTTTGTGAATAGAGTAGTGAAAAGTTTTTTTAGTTATAAAGTTTGCGAATGGACCACACTTACCACGCAACAGGAGAGAATGAACCCGAACCGTCATCTGCGAGGAAAAGAAGACGCAACTTCACTCCTTGTGATGCACTCTCTGCGGCGCTTTTCCTCCTGATGATATATCTCCCCAACGATGGTAGCAGTAGCACCGAATCCCATTCTGTGCATTCAGCCTCTCTTCTCGCCCGCTCAGCATCAAACACATGGAGTTCCTCATCTGTATGCTCCGGCTCAAACAGGTATGGCTCTGGGTCTGTGTCCGCTACAAGAAACTCTTCAAAATCGCGTTCAAAGTCGTCCATTGCAGCTACTATAGTCCGGAGATATTGCTAGGCTAAATAAACAGCTGAGCTCTGTTTACAGGCTACGCTGTCAGTCAGTGTGCGGGCTGGAGATTGGTGGAGCAGAGAGGGGAGGGGGTACCCGCTAGGTACTGTAAACGAGTATGTGTGT
The DNA here is from genome assembly GCF_006386435.1 of Epinephelus moara. NCBI lineage: Eukaryota > Metazoa > Chordata > Actinopteri > Perciformes > Serranidae > Epinephelus > Epinephelus moara. The sequence continues at coordinate 30,069,901 of NC_065522.1, read as the reverse complement.
ATGAACTGTGTGCGTTACGGTAGAGGAGTCAGAGTTTGGGACGGAGTCTTTTACCCCCTGGAGTGTTACCGGAGTTTTTGGAGTGCTCAAATAAACTGGCCTTTTTCCCGAACGCTCCTCTGGTCTCCTGCTCGTGAGAGATTCATTACAATATCGTAACATGGTTTAGATTTCTAAATAAACATGCACCTTGGCGCTAGATAGACCTACTCCTGAAAAACTCGTGTGCAAGGCTTTTTGTCCGTACGAGGCCACCGTCATTTACCCGACGGGAGGGGTGAGCGAGTGAAGCCTGCAATCTAGAATTTGATCACTGATGTCACTGTTTTCAACCCATTTTACACACTGGCCCTTTAAAGTCCAGAAGTGTCACATGGAATTGTGGGCTTACTCAGAAAAAACACTCAAGAGGATAAATGATGAAAATGAACTTATTCGAAAGAATGACTTTTATTGAACTGTTCCAGTTGATTTTTAGTTTTGTTCATTTGATTGTATATATATACAGAAAAAAAGTACTTTATGTAGTACACACGCGCTTTATTAAAATTGCGCGCAAGCTTCATCAAAACATGCATGCCTGGCTGTCACTCCCACGAACTGCAACAAGAGGACAGATTACATCTGTTTACACGAAGAGGCAGACAATATGATGAGACAGTGGAACGTGACTGCTATGACGACCCCTCCGCTCCACTAGTTGTCCCTGCCTTTAGCTGCTGTTCTTTCTCTTGCAGGACTCCGCAGGGCGGAGGGTCATCAGCCCGGTGAGCCACACCTGGGCCCGGTGTGTGTCTCTGTCAAAAGCTCCCTCCTGCCCGTCTTCAGTCTGTCTCTGGTCTGATCGGAGCATGGGCACAGCTGCTGCTGCTGTTTTCTTCTTCTGTTTGCTCCATACATTTCCACACATCCACACATGCTTACACTACTGACTACTTAAGAGCTACAAATTTGCCGTCTTAAAACAGACGTTGAATTAGACATTTTGGTCCATTCGGCGTTCCATAGTGCACGGCCGTAGTAAGTCGCGCTTGTGCTGTCACGCCATCTTGTTCAAACAGTGTGACGTTCGCAGCAGTAAAGAGTACAGCTTCTGGTAGAGATGAGTTCATGGTAATAAATCACGTGCGCATTTTAATAAAACGCACGTACGTTTTATAAAACGTGCGTGCAAATTATAAAACACGTGCGCATTTTGCAACATATGCATGTCATGTCCCGGTCTCCGTGGAAACACGATGGAGATTTTCAAGACCTAACCGTGCTGTCAGACAGCCCTTTACTGATGCAGTTACATGATGCTCTCCTAAAAGCAACCAGACTCCACTGACAGAATCAGTAATTTTACCTCACAGAACACACTGAGTCGCTGGTCTTCAGCTGCCCTTCGATTGGACAGTTAGTTTGTGTTTTTGTGTGACTTTTGGAACCGACCTAACCATGCCAGTTCTCTTGTCTGCTTCTCCAAACTGGGAGAGTAAAGCTGATAGCACACAATTCCAAATGAAGGCTGAGTCATGAAGATCACTCAGCGATGTTTACATTTTATTTTTTATAAATTTACAAAAATGTCTGAAAAAACGTTTTCTCTTCATTCACATAATTATGAGCAATTTTGTGCAGATTTCTTAAAAGAAAACTATGATCAAATCAGTTTGAGAATTTAGCAGTCAGAGTAGCTCTCCTGCTCTGGATCCAAGTACAGGAAAGAGCCAACGTGCTGCATGCCCTGCCCCTGACAAGCAGCAAAAGTCCAGTCACCACCGGATAACAGATTTTGACCCAGCTTGGCTGTCAGAGGGGAAATACTCCCCCTGGCTGTACAAGACTGATCTTGGTAAGTAAGTACGTAAGTAAATACATACATTTAAGAACATACAAAGATAATTGTTTGGGTCTGTGTCAGTCATGAGTCTTTTTAAAATCTTATACCAAATAGATTTTTTTTTCAGACTGAACAGCTGAATCACTTTTCTCCCTCATGAATTTTCATGTGTGTATGTAAATATTCATTTTGTATGAATGATTTCCCACATTCAGATCAGCTAAATTGTTTCTCTCCTGTATGACATCTCATGTGTCTTTTTAGATTTCCATTTAGACCAAATCTCTTCCCACACTCAGAGCAGCTAAACTGTTTCTCTCCTGTATGACATCTCATGTGTACCTTCAGATTTCCATTTTTACCAAATCTCTTCCCACACTCAGCACAGCTAAATGGTTTCTCTCCTGTATGAGATCTCATGTGTCTCTTTAGATCTCCACTTTGACTAAAGCTTTTCCCGCACTCAGAGCAGCTAAACAGTTTCTCTCCTGTGTGAGTCCTTATGTGTTTCTTCAAATCTCCACTGTGAACAAATCTTTTCCCACATTCAGAACAGCTAAATGGTTTCTCTCCTGTATGAGATCTCATGTGAACCTTCAGATGTTCACTTCGACCATATGTTTTCCCACACTCAGAGCAGCTAAATAGTTTCTCTCCTGTGTGAGTTCTCATGTGTTTTTTCAAATCTCCCCTGTGACCAAATCTTTTCCCGCACTCAGAACAGCTAAATGGTTTCTCTCCTGTATGAGATCTCATGTGTACCTTTAGATCTCTACTGTAACCAAAGCTTTTCCCACACACAGAGCAGCTAAATGGTTTCTCTGCTGTGTGAGTTCTCATGTGATTCTTCAAATCTACACTATAACCAAATCTCTTCCCACACTCACAGCAGCTAAATAGTTTCTCTACTGTGTGAGTTCTCATGTGATTCTTCAATACTCCACTGTAACCAAATCTTTTCCCACACTCAGAGCAGCTAAATGGTTTCTCTCCTGTATGAGATCTCATGTGTACCTTCAGATGTGCACTTCGACCATATGTTCTCCCACACTCAGAGCAGCTAAATAGTTTCTCTCCTGTGTGAGATCTCATGTGTTTCTTCAAATCTCTACTGTGACCAAATCTTTTCCCACACTCAGAGCAGCTAAATCGTTTCTCACCAACAATCAAATCACTGACAGAGACTTGATCATGTTTCAGAGAGTTTAAACCTGACTGAGGTTCTCTGGTCTCCGTCCAATCATCACTGTCATCAGTCTCAGGTTGTAAATGTGTATCTGGATCTGAGTTCCTGGCTGGTTCTGCTCCTCCACAGTCCTCTCCCTCTGCTTCTGTTTCCATCTGTTCAGTGTGTCTTTGATGAAGCTGTGAGGACTGACGTTTCTCTTCATCATC
>NC_065522.1:30061314-30066249 GCF_006386435.1 Epinephelus moara | reverse complement strand
AAGAGACGTTGCTTTGTTGCCGGCTGTTTTCTCTCGAGTGTTAAACACACTTTAGATTGGAGTGTCCCCAGACTATCAGAAGGCGGAGATCTCTGATTGTCTGGTGGCGATTCTATGTAATCACTTGCTATAATAATCATACTGAATATTACAAAAACAGCTGAAAATGTTTCAGTTCTCTTGTTTAGTTTTATTTAATTAGTTTCAAAACATGGACTCCAACAAATTCAGAGAATACTGTAGCCCTCAAACCAGACAGTGTGACTGTAAAACAACATGTAAGCTACATCTTCTGTAAACATAACATCTCAATAAATTCAACACATATTGTCTGCATTTAAACAGTGCAAATTCTTATGTCCATACAGAGAGTTTCTCCATACTGCAATGCTATTAGCGCATTTGATGATGCGTCTAGTGACGTTTCAAATGACGTCGCAGTTGCGACGACTTCCGGTCAGCCGTAAAATGTGGAAAAACTGCGGGACTTTTGAAAAATTGCAAGCCCCGCAAATATTGAAGACTTTTGTTTAATTTGCGTTAATTATTGCAGTTGCAAGATGGCACTTTTCTGAAGGGACTGCAACGCCAATTTTTGCTAGTATGTGAAAGAGATTCTCAGAGAACTAATCGTGTAACATTTACAAGGAAGTATTTTTTTTAAAAAGAAAAAATTCACAACATGAATAAAACTGAATATTTCATAATTAAATGTTGTTTCTGGAGCAGCAACAGTAATATTAAAACAGCAAAGTCACAATACAAACTTAATATCTCACTGGAAGATGAGTCATTGCCTGCAGGTCACATGACCACCGTTAAGTTTTAAGATACAAGACAAACTGAGCTAAACCCCTTGACATCAACAGTTGTTGTTTCAGCTTATTACTAACAACTTGTTATTAGATGGAAGGTGCTCTGTGCTTGTTTAAAACATATTATTGGTGGTGGTGGATGAGAGCCTGCAGACAGAGCAGACTGAAACATCACGTTTCTACATGTTTACATGTTGCTGATCAGCTGTACTGATAAAGTATTGACTTTTTCCTCGAGCAGGTTTTATTGCACGCACAGTAACAAGTGTAGTTGTCATCAGCTCAAGTTATTTTCACCTCTCTGTCTCCACCACAGCATCTTTACTCTGTGACTGATCTCTGAAAAGAGCTAAAAAAATGGAGAAATATACGCACATCACTTAGTTTGGGTGCTCGGCTGAATGAAAAACTTTAGAAAAAAGAGAGAAAGCTCGCACACTCTCATTATGCTCCAAAAAACTTTACTAGTTAGACAACATTGTGAGTGTTTCAGCTCTTCATCAGGTCATCTTACAAGTAATGTGTTTTTCACCCATATATGTAGACACCCACTGGTGACGTCATAAATCCTGGGTGGTCATTCACAAAAATATTTACACACATTATACTTAGGCTCTTGTAAACGTACACAATTGATCAATGATGATAACTATATCAAAAATATATTAGGCAACATCAGGTTAAAATATAATACATATATCACATCAGGTGTTAACAATTATCAACTACAGAAAATGATGAATGGGGAAGTCCTCATTCATGTCTTTGTGGGACAGAGTGTCCAATGTAAAAATCCAAAAGGATTCTTCTTGTAACAACAGTCTGTTTGTGTCTCCTCCACGTCTTGGACGTTTTACGTGTTCAATTCCTTGGTATGAGAGAGATGCTATGCTGTGTTTCGCCTGCAGAAAATGCATAGCCACTGGACTCTTGGAGTCCTGATTGCGTATGCTGCATCTGTGTTCTGCGATGCGTGTTCTTAATGCTGGATTCGTTTTCCCCACATATCCCAAACCACACGGACATTTAAGCAAGTATACTACATTAGTAGTGGCGCACATGATAATGCCTTTAATGTCAAAACGCTTCCCCGTGAGGGGATGTGTAAAAGTGTGGCTCTTCGTGGTGAAGTTATACTGCACGCAACTTGCACATATGTAATTTCCATCTGGAACACATCTGAAAAAGGTTTCTTGTCTTTGGGGGAGAAGATCTGATTTTACAACAATTTGTCTGATGTTAGGGGGGCGTTTGTATACCACTCTGGGCATGTCTTTGAATGTTGTGGATAACTTTGGATCACTGCTCAGGAGATACCAATGTTAGGTTCTGAAAAGAGCTAACCCATGGAAAGCAGTTGGCCCTGACAACATCCCTGGCCGTCTCCTGAGGGTCTGCTCTTCAGAGCTGACTCAGGTCTTTACAGACATTTTCAATCTGTCCCTCTCCCAGTCATCTGTGCCTACATGCTTAAAGTTCACCATAATAGTGCCCATCCCCAAGAAAAACAGTATAACCTGTCTGAATGACTATCGCCCCATAGTACTCACCTCAATTGTAATGAAGTGTTTTGAAAGAATAGTCATGTCACACATCAAACAGGTCATTCCAAATACACTAGACCCACTGCAATTTGCATATCGCCAGAACCGTTCCACTGACGACACCGTTAATGCAGCCATTCACACAGTCCTTTCACACCTCCAACACAAAAACACTTATGCTCGAATGCTGTTTATAGATTACAGTTCAGCTTTCAACACAGTCATCACAGACAGGCTGGCTGGCTGACAAGCTCTTCACCCTGGGACTGACAACCCCCCTCTGCTGCTGGGTCCTGGACTTCCTTCCAGACAGACCCCAGGCAGTCAGAGTTGGTACCAGGACATCAGGCACAAAGACAGTCAGTACGTTTACATGCAGCTTGAGAAAATCAAATTGTTGGTTTAGTCCGACTGAAACTGGACGTTTAAATGCATGTAAACAGCCTAGTCCGACTGAAATTGGGCTATCTGTAATTCGACTAACACACCTAGATAATTTGATTGAAAATCAAACTATTGCTGCATGTATCTCTTTAGTCCAACTGGAGTCGGACTTGGCGTTCTTTCGCGGGCTTATACCCGGAAGAAGAAGGAGATGACGTAGCAGTAACTCCCGGAAAAACAAACAAACACCATGGCAACTGAGAAGCAGAAGACACACTTCTGGACGGACGAGGAAACTACATTCATGCTCTGACAGCTAAAGGAGCTAAACATTGTGAAGTTTATGGATGGTAGGAAAACGCGTAACACCGATTTATTTTTAAAAGTTTCTGAACAACTGTTAGCTTCCTCTTCGGGTCAACCAGAAGTAGTTCAATACGCACTGTATTAAAAAGGACACAGCGCCGCCTACCGAGGCGGAGTCAGACATACTTGGTCGGAAATCGCTTTTCTCTTCTGCATGTATACCCAGACAAGACGAGAAGTCCGACTTGACTGATTAGCTGAGCTAGCTTAGCTCGGTGGACAGGGTGAAAACCTTCAAACTCCTTGGCACATCAGCAAAGATCTCACCTGGACTCACAACACACAACAGATCGTCAAGAAGGCTCAACAGAGACTCTTCTTCTTCTTCTTGAGGAAGCTGAGGAAATTTGGACTACCCTCCAAACTCCTCGGCAACTTTTACAGATGCACAGTGGAGAGCATCCTGACAAATTCCATCACAGTCTGGTACGGGAACTGCACTGTTCAGGACAGAAAGGCTCTCCAGCGTGTCATTAAAACGGCACAATTCATCTGCAGAGCAGGCCTCCCCCCACTACAGGACATCTACTACACCCGGGTCACAAAAAGGGCACTCAGCACCATTAAGGACCACACCCACCCACAAAACACACTGTTCACACACCTGCCGTCTGGCAGACGCTACAGAAGTGTGAAAGCAAGAACAAGACTAAAAAACAGTTTCCATCCACAAGCCATCAGACGACTTAGCCGGTGATTATCCGCATATATACATATTGGACAATGTGACAATATTTGATACTATTTGCACAACAATCTGACTGTACATAATACTTGCTCTCTTTTTTATTATTACTTATTTCTATTTATCTTAGTTTAGTCAGTGTGTATTTTAGTGGTGTCAAGGCAACTCTTAAAGAAAGAATTTCATTGCTTGTAACCACCTTTATGTTTGCTGTGTACATGATAATAATTCTCTTGAATCTTGAATCTATCAGCTGGATAAGAATTTGTATTAAGTTGCTGCTCAAAAACTCAACATTATATTATTTTGGTTCTTCACATTAAAAGCTTATACATAACAAATTAACAGGGGACTTTTATTGTGAAAATCTATAGGACATTAAATGCGTTATTACTGAATAAGCGGAACGTTGTTAGCAGCCTCTCTTCAATAAAGGCAAGTCTAATAACATGGCAGGGAGGAGGAGAAAAAGCAGAAACAGCCACAGTGAGATGTTGATGAAGAGCTGCAGACAAACAGCTCACCTCCAACAGGTAAACTTCTTCTACCTGCCCTGCTGTGGAAAAACACATGCAGCAAAAAAACAGGGAACTTAAACCGTGGATCAGCCCACTGCTTTAAAACGTCCTCACTCGAGACCACCCATCATCAGTTTATGACACAACATCAAGAAGGAAGCCCTGTTGTACTGGAAATGCAAATCCCTGCTGTGCTGGGCTGATGGTCCAAACCAAGCCACGTCAAGCCAGCTCATATCTGTCGCAGAGGTATATAAGTGGCTGGAATCAAACACTACACAAACAAGCCACAGTGCCCTGCTGGTGCTGTTTGCTGTGTAAGATGAGAACCCCCTGGCAGAAGAGAGAGTTCGTCTCTTCTCCACAGAAGACACTGACTTTTTATTTCTATCCAATTAAGACACAAAAATGACTTGACTCAACTTGCTTGAGACTTGAAGGTTAAAACTTGAGACTTGCTTAAGACTAGCAAATGTGTGACTTGATTGATACCTGACTGAGGTTCTCTGGTCTCCGTCCAATCATCACTGTCATCAGTCTCTGGTTGTAAATGTGTATCTGGATCTGAGTTCCTGGCTGGTTCTGCTCCTCCACAGTCCTCTCCCTCTGCTTCTGTTTCCATC
>NC_065522.1:30059238-30061144 GCF_006386435.1 Epinephelus moara | reverse complement strand
TATTGTTTTTAAAACAATTTAAAAACAATAAAACAATTTAAAAACAATAAAACAATAAATAAAACAAACCGTAAAACACTAAAACAGAAGCAGAGTCTCATGCGGAGTTGAAAGCCAAGGAATAAAAATGGGTTTTTAGACGAGTTTTAAAAATGGACAGTGAGGAGGCTTGTCTAATGTGGAGGGGTAGGTCGTTCCACAATTTAGGAGCAGCAACGGAAAAAGCTCTGTCCCCTCTGAGCTTCCGTTTGGACCTTGGTACCTCCAGGAGCAGCAGATCAGCTGACCTGAGGCACCGAGCAGGAGCGTAGGGGTGAAGAAGCTCAGTGAGGTAAGGTGGGGCCAGACCATTTAAAGATTTAAAAACTAATAAAACAATCTTAAAATGGACTCTAAAGTGCACAGGCAGCCAGTGGAGGGAGGCCAGGGTGGGAGTTATATGCTCCCTCTTACGTACTCCAGTTAACAGGTGCGCAGCTGCGTTTTGCACCAACTGGAGACGTGCGAGGGAGGACTGGCTGACTCCAAAATAAAGTGCATTACAGTAATCCAGCCGAGATGTAATAAAGGCATGGATTACTGTTTCAAAGTGCTGTTGTGCAAGGAAAGGTTTCACCTTAGCCAGCTGTCTAATTTGGAAAAAGCTGGACTTCACTACAGAGCTAATTTGCCGATCCAATTTAAAATCACTGTCCATCTTAAAACCCAAGTTTGAGACTGTTGGCTTTAAAAAATCTGCCAAAGGGCCCAAGTCAACAGGGGGAGGTTCACAAAGGCCACTGGGACCAAACACCATCACTTCTGTTTTTTTCTCATTAAAATTTAAAAAGTTCAAGGCCATCCAGTCTTTGATGTCTTCAAGACATGCCAGAAGTGGTGTGAGTGAGAAGGTATTTTTCTTTTTTAGCGGCACATATATCTGACTATCGTCAGCATAAAAGTGGAAAGAGATGCCATGCTTTCTTAGGATGGATCCCAGGGGCAGTAAATACAAAGAAAAAGCAGGGGCCCTGAAATCGACCCCTGAGGAACCCCATACGGCAGTGGAGCAGAGCTGGATTCTGAGTCTCCAAGGCTTACACTCATGCTTCTGACAGCCAGATAAGAAATGAACCACTCCAGAGCAGTACCACAGATGCCCACTAGGTGGCATAACCGAGTCACTAGAGTATTGTGGTCCACGGTGTCAAAAGCTGCTGTTAGGTCCAATAAAACAAGAATTACATGGTCACCAGAGTCATTTGCCAGGAGGATGTCATTAAAAACTCTTAGTAAACCTGACTCGGTGCTATGCAGAGTTTTAAAGCCTGATTGAAACTAATTCTTGGGCGGTGGGTTGAAGTTTAAAAAAAACAACATGAATTTAAGTGCATTTCTGAAGCAATGGGAAATAAAGAATTTAGCTGCATCCCAGGTTAAATTAAAGGGCTTTGATGGGAAAGTAACAACAAGAGAAAGTATAAAATAAGCCCTGCATTTAAGGCCTGAAGAAAAGACCCATGTTTGTAGGAAGGTGAATTTGATGTAAACAAACCAAACTACCCCCATAAGACTCTTTTCTCTTCAGCTCTCTGTTAACTTGTACTTTACTTGAGTATTTCTATTTCCTGCTACTTTATACTTCTACTCTGCAACATCTCACAGGTTCATATTGTACATTCATACTACACTACATTTGTTTAACAGCTGGAGTAATTTTGCTGATTCATATTAAAAATACAAAATATGCTAAGAGAATAAACAATGATAATCATTTAAGAATGGTAATGAAAAGCTAACGACACCACAGAAGCTAACGGCATCAGAGAAGCTAACGGCACCACAGAAGCTAACGGCATCAGAGAAGCTAACGGCATCAGAGAAGCTAACGACACCAGAGAAGCTAACGACATCAGAGAAGCTAACG
>NC_065522.1:30045701-30059123 GCF_006386435.1 Epinephelus moara | reverse complement strand
CAGCCCAAATATCTCTTCAGCAGCCGCAGTTAGTCGCTGCTTCACCAACGATCTCAGCATTTGGACTCTAGACATGTTCACACTTTAAAAACACAACAGAGACTCTGCTGACACACACTTCTTACAGACGCCATCTTGTTCAGTGTGACGTTCGCAACAGTAAAGAGTACAGCTTCCGGTAGAGATGAGTTCATGGGCTTCAAAATACAAGTCCAGAAGTGTTACATGGAATTGCGGGCTTACTCAGAAAAACATGCAGGAGGATAAATGATGAAAATACACTTATTCGAAAGAATTACTTTTATTGAACTGTTTCCAGATGATTTTTAGTTTAGTTTATTTGATTTCACATATGCAATTTAAAAAAAAAGTAGTACATGAGCAACAGAAACATGATGGAGAGATGCAAAAAAATCCTTGGAGTGACTTTATCGAGGCACTTTCCAGTGTATACCCTAATCCATTAGTTAACTCAGTAAAATACTACAAAGTGGAAAAAGAGAAAGACAATGATAAAATCCACACGGACCATGTACATAATAACACAAAATTAAGATCGCTAAATATTAGTAGACAGTTTACACAGGGAATCCATAAGTATAACATCAGAATGATTCCATCTAGCCTTTAAAGGGGAACTAATGTTTTTTTCACCATCTAGCCTTTAAAGGGGAACTAATGTTTTTTTCAATCTGGGCCCTATTTTCCGATCTACTTTTGTCTAAATGAGTGATAGGATGTTCAATATTTGACATTTCTCCAGTACGAAGCTAGGGCTGACCTGCCTGCAACCCATGAGCGTGTGCTATATTAAATAATAGGGCACTCAGACAGCGTCAAACAACGTCAAAATACGTCCACTTAAAGTGTATTTTTTTTCACACAAATAGGCTCGGATTGTTTTTTTTTTTATTTTTTTTGTTTTTTTCTTCAACAATATCTTTATTGAATTTTCCAAATTTAGAAAACAAGACAAAACAAAAGACCGACAAAGTGACACAAATGAGACAGTGTGTTAACATACAGGTCCTTGTAGGACGGGGATATTCAATGAAACAAAAATATTAAAACCCTACATTAGGTTTTCCCCTTTACACACATATGGTCACTATAACAGTGCAAACAAAATGGGACAGAAAAAAAACACACACAAAAAAAACAGAACAACAAACAAAAAATGGCGGTTAATAGAATGCTTCTGTAAAGATATAGGATCATGAGTCCATACAAATATCATTGCCGTACAATCTAGTGAGTAAAGGATGAGGAAACAAAGTTACCCCGAGGGTGCACTTATTCTACTCCAGGTTCATTCAACAGATGAGATAGATCATTGTTTTTAGTATATTGGATAAATCGACCCCACACTTTTTGAAATGTCTCCTGTTTGTCCTTAAGAATGTAAGACATTTTTTCCAGAGGTAAGCAAGAAGATAATTCCCTAAACCAAATGGCAATACTTGGCTTACTCGTACTTTTCCATGTTTGAGCTATTGTCCTCTTTGCTTGAAAAAACATATGTTTAAAAAGATTTTTTCCTTACCTTTTACATTATGTACATCTGGGTAGAGGCCAAGTAGAAAGAGTTTGGGCTCTAGCTCTAATCTGACTGAGAGGATGTCCTGCACATTTAATCGATCCTCTTCCCGAAACTCCCCCACTCTTGGGCACTGCCATAGGCAGTGAAAAATAGTGCCCTTATTTACACTACACCTATTGCAAGTGTTCGGCATATTCACATTAAATTTGTTCAATTTTTCTGGAGTGATATACACCCTCATCAGCCAGTTATATTGTAGGAGTTTTAAGCGTGTATTACCCGTCCCTGTCTGGGCTGCTTTACATGCGCTGTGCCACTGTTCCAGTGTTAATTCCTCCTGTAGATCTGATTTCCATACATTAAACTTAGAGTCAGAAGACTCACTTGAGGAGGCTTTCAGTAAATCATAAAATTCAGAGATGATGCCTTTTCCAAAAGGATTTTTTAGAAGAGTTTTCTCCAATAGGGTCAGGGGCGGACAGGACATGTATTTATTTTGATTTGCTCTCATAAAACTCCTTAGCTGAAGGTATTTGAAAAAATGTTTGTGAGGGATATTGTATTTCCTGATCAACTCCTCGAATGTTAAGATATTCCCATTCTTACCATAAATGTCTTTTATTTGTTTTACGCTTCTATCTGCCCACATTTTAAAACCTGCATCTGCTTTTCCTGGACTGAAAAAGTTATTACCCCAGATTGGGCTGAAACAGGAAAGGGAGGGGGAATCTTTTAGATATTTCCTGACTTCTTGCCAGACTCCTGTCATGTTTTGGACTATAGGATTAGTGGAGAACTTTTTGAGTTTGTTAGGTTCATCTGAGTATAGGTAAGTGGGAAATGGGAGCTCTAGGGAGTGTGAATCAATATCCCTTCATGGTAGGGATCCATCTGTGGTGAAATAAAACATAAGCGTCCTTAGCTGGACTGACCAGTAGTACCAGAGCATATTAGGGCACTGTGGCCCTCCTCTGTCATAGGGTAAGTATAGAAGAGATAAACGAAACCTGGGGAGCTTATTGTTCCATAAGAAGTTATTGAATAGATTTTTCATTCTGGGGAAAAAGTTTGGAGGAGGTAGCAGGGGGATATTTTGAAATAAATAAAGGAGTTTGGGGAGTATGTTAATTTTGAGTATGTTGATTCTACCTATGAGAGAGACGTGGAGGCTAGACCATCTTTCAACAGTTTTAGAAATGGATGTAGTCAATGGGCTATAATTAACATTCACTATATTTTCTAGTTTAGGGGTGATTTGGATACCCAGGTAAGTAAAAGAATCCACTATTCTAAAATGGTGAGCAGAGATAGGTGGATTAGTCCTCTCCTCTGAGTTGAGAAGCATTATGGAGGATTTTGAATTATTAATTTTATAGCCTGAGATTTTGCCAAATAACTTGATTAAGTCTAGGAGGGATGGGATAGATCTGTCCAATTTTCTAAGAAAAAAATAATATCGTCAGCGTAAAGAGCTATTCGATGGTCAATTTCTCCCGTCCTTATACCTGTAATCATGTTATGCTCTCTCACAGCAATTGCGAATGGTTTGATTGCAATTATGAATAGTAGGGGGGATAGAGGACAGCCCTGTCTACAGCCTCTATTGATCATTATTGGTTTTGAAATATTGTTGTTGGTAATAATTTCTGTATAGGGATCATTGTACAAAAGTTTAACCCAGTTATAAAAACCCTCCCCCAGGCCAAAGCGTCCAATAATTTCAATTAAATAAGTCCATTCCACTCTGTCAAACGCCTTCTCAGCATCTAGTGCTAAGAAGGCTGTATCTGATGCTCCCCTCTGGTCATGCAAGATGTTCAAGACCCTTCTCACGTTGTGGAAACCCTGGCGGCCAATCACAAAGCCATTCTGGTCTTCCATTATTAGACCTGGTAATATAGACTCCAATCTTTTGGCCAAAATTTTGCAGAGTATTTTCAGGTCCGAGTTCAAAAGGCTGATCGGCCTCATGTTTTCGCACTTATCGTTGGCTTTACCGGGCTTTGGGAGTAGAGTAATCAGGGCACCCCTTAAGGAGGGAGGGAGTATCCCCTTTTGAAGAGACTCTGAAAACATTTCGAGGAGGGGTGTTCTATGTTTTGATTCAAATTTTTTATAAACTTCGATGGGTAGGCCATCTGGACCTGCTGCTTTTCCAGAATTCATGCATCTTAATGCTGCCGAGATCTCTTCCAATGTCAAGTTTGCCCCCACCGATGACCTTTCACATTCCTCTATTTGGGGGAAACTAAGTTTGTTTAGGAATGAATATGAGCTATGATCCATTAGCCCTACATTTATTTCAGAGCTGTAGAGTCTTTCATAAAAGTCTCTGAATTTGTCATTTATGGCGACAGAATCTACGATGAGTTCCTCCTTATCATTTTTAAGAATGGTGATAGACCTTTCAGTTGTCTATAAGATGTTGTCCTATACGCCATGCTAGAATTTTCCCCGTTTTTCCCCCTTGATCAAAAATGCATTGTTTCAGTTATAATAGGTTAGCAGCAGCTTTGGATGCTGTAATTTCGTTGTATTGTGCTCTCAAAAGTAATAGATCCTGATGAATCTTAGGACATGGGTTTCTGAAATAAATATCCTCCATCGTTTTAATTTTTGCCTCTAATAATAATTTTTTTGTTTGGCTTTTTTAGATTTGGAGCTTGTGAAGTTAATTATCTGGCCTTTAAGAAAGGCCTTGAATGCCTCCCATCTAGTGCTTGCAGATGTCTCATGTGTGTTAATCGTGAAGTATTCATCTATTTGTTTTCTAAGGAAACTAGTTAAATCTGGGTCCTGAAGCCATTTCTGTTGAAACTTCCATTTGGGGGGGTTGCGTTGCTGTCCTGGGTCTACGTAACCAGGTTATTTGTAGCATGGTCCGAGATTAAAATGCTGTCATAATTGCAGTCCTTAATTTTACATGCTAAACTAGCAGAGATTAGAAAGTAATCTATACGTGAGTACGAGTTATGAGTCCCAGAAAAACACAAATACACTGCCACATCAGGGTTTCTGTCTCTCCAGATGTCTCTCAGATTTAGTTCCTTCATGAATTGATGTATAATTGTTCTACTTTTGGTATGGGTTGCATCTAAATGTGTTGAACTGTCTTTATTGGGGTCAAGTGTACAGTTAAAGTCTCCTGCAATAATGTAATGCCCGTTACATATTGACAAAGTAACGAACAAATTGCTGAAAAAGTTTGGGTCGTCCTGATTTGGAGCATATATATTAACCAAATTGAGACATTCAGTGAAAAGAGTACCCTGGATTATCAGAAATCTGCCCGTTTTATCTGATATTACCTTTGTGACATTCAGTGGAATGGACCCATGCACAAGTGTCATGACTCCTCTTGCCTGGGTAGTGAAAGGTGCTGAATACACGGCCCCGCACCACCTCCTCTTGATCTTTAAATCATTCCTCACTGCCAGATGCGTTTCTTGAAGAAAAATTATTTTAGACTGTATATCTTGTAGTCCCCGCTTTACCTGTTTTACTTTTTTAAGTTTTTGCATCCCTCTGCAGTTCCATGATGTAAATTTAATTTCTAACCCACTGGACATAGCAGTTAATACACCGGGCACCTTCTCTCCTTCTCTCGTATCCTATTACTGGATCTTGCTAACTCAGCCATTCTGGATGTCACTAACTCGGCTTCTTCTCCGGAGCCTTTGTGCTCCACTGTCTCTCAGGTTAACTCATATCGCAGCGGTGCCTGGACAGCGTGACGTGTGTGGTTGTGCTGCTGCCGTGGTCNCATCTCTCTCTCTCTCTCTCTGTCTCATTGTGTATTACGGATTACTGTTAATTTATCATGTTGATCTGTTCTGTACGACATCTATTGCACGTCTGTCCGTCCTGGAAGAGGGATCCCTCCTCAGTTGCTCTTCCTGAGGTTTCTACCGTTTTTTTTCCCCCGTTAAAGGTTTTTTTGGGGGGAGTTTTTCCTTATTCGCTGTGAGGGTCCAAAGGACAGAGGTATGTCGTATGCTGTAAAGCCCTGTGAGGCAAATTGTGATTTGTGATATTGGGCTTTATAAATAAAATTGATTGATTGATTGATTAAACTTGGGATGGATTACTCATGATATAGTGTAAAAGGATACCTTTAACCCACCAAAACAACAGTATGAAAGAACATCTTGAACACCAAACAAAGACCCGGTATCCCAACACCCAGGTCACTCCAGTAGACTTAGCGACCATTCCACACCGCGTGAGAAAGTCAAGCTTTGCTAACCGCTCCATCTCTAACGTAGTCTCTCCCTCTGTTTGTATAATAGAAAAATAAAACTAAACTCTAATGCCTATTGTAAATTTGTGAAAGGAACTAAGTGTAATAACCAAGTCACCCCAGAAATGACATTATGTATGACTTTCATTGCTTTTGCTTTACTGTGTAAAAATATAAAAAATGCTTATTATACTGTAAATTGTTCTGCCAGAAGTTAAAGTAAAAACTAAGTATAGCATAGGTTGCCTCCTGGGCAAAAGAGTCCAGGTGTAGGCTGAACTGCTTACACAGTGTTAAATCAATCTCTTATGAACTGCATGAATTATGCTTTTGAGCATTTATAAAGTGATTACATATAAGCAGTTAACTATACCCAAACAGGGCGTCTCATGATGGAAAGAACTTTAAACCATACATATTATCGGCTGTGCCAACCCCCAGTTGAAGTTAGCTTTCAGTGTAAAGACAAATCAAGTGCCATTTCTTATCAAAACAGTGCAATCTAGTGCAAAAGTTGCCAAAAATAGCTTTGGTAAGAGAAATGTTTTTGATAACGTTACCTGACTTCCCATCTTCTATTCATATTAGCACCGGTTGTTGGCAATAGCCAAGTTATTACGCTAGTTAGCTGATCAATTAGTCAGAGTTACTCAGCCTGTCTTTCTTCCTCTTGAATGCTTTTTATGAAGTCCTCCACATCCGCTGGCTTATCGAAAGTGCGTGTGTTGCCCTTGTAGGTCAGCAGTAACTTTGCAGGGAATCGTATTCCGTTCCTTATTCCCATGTTACGGAGCTTCTGTCTCACGGAGTCGAAAGCCTTATGCTTCTTATGCATCCTGGCTGCCAGGTCAGGATAAAACCGTATTGCTCTGTCCTCGTAGAATATCTCCTTTTTGTTCTGAAGCTCCTTCAGGACCATCACTTTGTCTCTGTAATTAAAGTTCTTGGAGGTGCGGCCGGGTCTTTTCTCGGTCTGACTCGATGAACCCTTTCAATGGTTAGCTTCGTACTTAGGGAAGTTATGCCCAGAGCCTCCGGGATCAAAGCCTCGAGGAAAGAGCAGGCATCATTGCCCTCCGTGCCCTCTGGGAGGTTTACAAGCCTAAGTTTGGTCTTCTGGATCTTGCTTCAAGGTCGTCGATCTTGTCCTCCATTTCTTTGTTTTTATTTTCGAGGCTACGGACCTTTGCTACTGGGCTAATGACGGTGTCCTCTGCCTCGGAGATGCGAGTCTCTGCGCCCTGAACTCGTTCCAAGCATTCACCGACTTCTTTCCTCATACCTTCAATTGCCGTCAATCCTCCATCAAATCTGCTGCAGAAGTCAGTTTTTAAATCTTTGATGGCTTCAAGAATTGGCTGGGGGTTGGCACTCTCATCTGTCATCTCACTAGCTTCCTCCGCCATTGCACTAGCATTAGCTGTAGCGTCTCCAATCGGTTTGGCCGGAGTGAATTCAATTTTAGATTGAGAGGATTTGCCACGGCCTTTACCCTGCTTGCCAAGCGTAGACGTAGTCTCCGGATGACATCATATGCTTACATGGATATTGATGACGTCTTCGCAGACTGAATCACCGTGACTTTGATCTAAACCTTCCAGGTAGAAACTGCAAACTATTGTGAATTGTAGAGATATGTGAATTCAGCAAACCTGTTTATTTCTGTTATTTTCAGCCATGACTGAAACATTTAAAGATGTATAGTTTAACACCATGGTTCAGACTGTCTCACCTGTCTGCTGTGCTTTTTTTATGTCCTGAGTTGCTTTATTACTTCCCTTGCTTTCACTCGCCTCTGCAGCAGCTGCTCTTCTCATCCATCGATCAGATCAGCTCTGATTGGAGCTCTTGATCAGTTATCCACCCCATGACTCATACTACTGCTGCTAAGGAAAAACACAACAAATGTATGAGATCTCATGTGGGAACTCCAGAACTTGACTTCGACCAAATCTCTTCCCACACTCAGAGCAGCTAAATGGTTTCTAACCTGTATGAGATCTCATGTGTATCTTCAGGTATTGCCTGTAACCAAATATTTTCCCTACACTCAGCAGCTAAATGGTTTCTCTCTTGTATGAGATCTCATGTGTACCTTCAGACCTCCAATCTTACTACATTTTTTTCCCCACACTTAGTGCAACTAAATGGTTTATCTCCTACATGAGTTCTCATGTGTACCCGAAGAGTTTGCATGTAACCGGATGTTTTCCCACATTCAAATCACCTAAATGGTTTCTTTCCTGAATGAGATCTCATGTGCTCCTTTAGAACTCCACTACGACCAAATGTTTTCCCACACTCAGAGCAGCAAAATCGTTTCTCACCAACAACCAAATCACTGACAGAGACTTGATCATTTTTCAGAGAGTTTGAACCTGACTGAGGTTCTCTGGTCTCCGTCCAATCATCACTGTCATCAGTCTCAGGTTGTAAATGTGTATCTGGATCTGAGTTCCTGGCTGGTTCTGCTCCTCCACAGTCCTCTCCCTCTGCTTCTGTTTCCATCTGTTCAGTGTGTCTTTGATGAAGCTGTGAGGACTGAGGTTTCTCTTCATCATCTTCACTCTTCACAGGGACAGGAGTGGATGTGAACTTGGTGATATCATCCTCCTCCAGCCCTTGAAGCTGCTCTCCCTCCTGACTGATCCAGAGTTCCTCCTGTTCCTCTTTAATGTGTGGAGGCTCTGGGTCCTCCTGGTCCACACTGGAGCTCCACTCCTGCTGCTCAGGGGGAACCTCTTCTTTAACCACCAACAGCTGCTGGATGTCCGCAGGAAACACACAGACACACATACACACACAGCTCAAAAACTGCACAGTGTTCACTCAGCTGTGTGTGTAACTTTCATAGCAGTCATTAATAGTGCTGCACGATTTGATAAAAATGTGCGATTGCGATTACAATATCTTCTAACCGCTTCATCCTCTTGAGGGTCGCGGGGGGGCTGGAGCCTATCCCAGCTGACATCGGGCGAGAGGCAGGGTACACCCTGGACAGGTTGCCAGACTATCGCAGGGCTGACACATAGAGACAAACAACCATTCACACCTATGGACAATTTAGAGTCCCCAACCTGCATGTCTTTGGACTGTGGGAGGAAGCCGGAGTGCCCGGAGAGAACATGCAAACTCCACACAGAAGGGCTCCCACACCCGGGATCGAACCGGCAACCCTCTTGCTGTGAGGCGAGAGTGCTAACCACCATACCACCGTGCCGCCTCGCGATTACAATATAATTAAAAAAATGGTATCATTAGTCTTCTTGCTTGATTCAGTGTTTCCCCTACATGATATCAGGGGGGGCACTGACCTGACCTGACATAGTTTTTGTCATGGACAGTGTTAATAACCATCAACAGACAGAACATAGTCAAACACGCTGCTCACACAGCAGCGCAGCACGGAACTGTACACACAGCGGAGCGAGACTGTGTTGCGTTCAGGCGTTGTCTCGTAAATGACAAATTCCAGCACGCCATAGCACAACACAGCAGCATGTCAAGTGGGACGAACCCGAGCAAAGTTGCTCAGTTTTTCATTTGTTATTATATAGTTTGTTATGGAGTCTGTGATTTCCCTGTGACACTTACAAATGTTTGCGTAACTGTGCTTGGATGTTGTTGTATGAGGCTCTGGGGGCGTTCAGTTGTCTCCTTGTCTTTCACGTTACTCGGCTTGGCTTTCTCTCGCATGCATTCTTCCTACTTTCCCCTGTGCTGTCTCGAGTGCTGATATAGATTGGTCGTGTTGCCGCGGGACGTGGCGACTTTAACTTTTAAACTTTTTCACAGCACGTCTTTCTGCTCAACGTCACCGTACCTGAATCCAAAGTATCGCCATATAATAGACGTGGCGTTTTTTTCGCCACCAGCTCAGCCTGTTCATGGTTGTGCTCATGCTCTTCTTTAGCGTCTATATTGGTCACTGCTGCACGCCGGGTGGTCACCTGACCATACGTGCTGCACACACCAGGATAGCTTATGGGCGTAATGTCAACAAAGTCCACACACACTACAGGAGAGGCAGTCATGTTCACAGGCACACACCTTAACATTTATTTACATTAAATCGCAAATCGCAGCCTTTTGTGCAGTTATGTAATCGTACAGCCTGACATCACGATTGCGATTAGATTAATCATGCAGCACTAGTCATTAACATGTACTGTTACTCTTGTCATGTCTGGAGGCTACAGTGTGGCTCTTTATTTGCTCAGGCTTAAGTGAACAATGTGAGAATGATTGTCCATAGGATGGGAGAGTTTGCCGTGAGTCAGTTTGATTACTGGCAGCCTGAGTAAATAAAATGCCGGTAATGGCACAGTATGCGCTGCCTTACAAAACAACACAATGTAGATAACATTATGGACCATCGTTCTTTCAAACAGCCCAAATATTTTTTCAGCAGCTGCAGTTAGTCGCTGCTTCACCAACGATCTCAGTATTTGGACTTTAGACATGTTCACACTTCAGAACAACAAAGAGACTCTGCTAACACACCTTTCTACCAGATGCCATCTTGTTCAAACAGTGAGATGTTGCCAACAGTAAAGAGTACAGCTTCCGGTAAAGATGAGCTCATGGGCTTCAAAAAAAAGTCCAAAAGTGTTACATGGAATTGCGGGCTTACACACTCAGGAGGATAAATGATGAAAATACACTTATTCGAAATAATGACTTTTATTGAACTGTTCCAGTTGATTTTTAGTTTAGTTCATTTGATTTTATATATGCAGAAAAAAAAAGTAGTTCATGTAGTACACACGCGTTTTATTAAATCGAGTATGCATTTCATCAAAACATGCGTGCCTGGCTGTCACTCCCACGAACTGCAGCAAGAGGACAGATTACATCTGTTTACACGAAGAGACAGTGGAATGTGACTGCTGTGACGACCCCTCCGCTCCACTAGTTGTCCCTGCCTTTAGCTGCTGTTCTTTCTCTTGAAGGACTCCGCAAGGCGGAGGGTCATCAGCCCGGTGAGCAACACCTGGGCCCGGTGTGTGTCTCTGTCAAAAGCTCCCTCCTGCCTGTCTGTCTTCAGTCTCTCTCTGGTCTGATCGGAGCATGGGCACAGCTGCTGCTGCTGTTTTCTTCTTTTGTTTGCTCCATACGTTTCCACACATCCACACATGCTTACACTACTGACTACTTAAGAGCTACAAATGTGACGTCTTAAAACGGACGTTGACTTAGACGTTTTGGCCCATTCGGTGTTCCATAGTACATGGCCGTAGTAAGTCACGCTTGTGCTGTCACGCCATCTTGTTCAAACAGTGTGACGTTCGCAGCAGCAAAGAGTACAGATTCTGGAAGAGATGAGTTCATGATAATAAATCGCATATGCATTTTAATAAAACACATGTGCGTTTTATATAAAGTGTGCAAATTATAAAGCACATGCGCATTTTTAAAAAAAAAAATAACAGATGCATGTCACCTCCTGGTCTCCATTGGAACATGATGGAGACTTTCAAGACCTAACCATGCTGTCAGACAGCCCTTTACTGATGCAGTTACATGATGCTCTCCTAAAAGCAACCAGACTCCACTGACAGAATCAGTAATTTTACCTCACAGCACACAATGAGTCGCTGGTCTTCAGCTGCCCTTCGATTGGACAGTTAGTTTGTGTTGTTGTGTGACTTTTGGAACCGACCTAACCATGCCAGTTCTCTTGACTGCTTCTCCAAACTGGGAGAGTAAAACTGATAACACACAATTCCAAATGAAGGCTGAGTCATGAAGATCACTCAGCGATGTTTACATTTTTTTTTTTTTAAATAAATTTACAAAAAT
The DNA here is from genome assembly GCF_006386435.1 of Epinephelus moara. NCBI lineage: Eukaryota > Metazoa > Chordata > Actinopteri > Perciformes > Serranidae > Epinephelus > Epinephelus moara. Next base: position 30,047,541 of record NC_065522.1, on the reverse strand, counting down.
GTCTGAAAAAATGTTTTCACTTACTCATATTGGATATTTTGTGCAGATTCTTCTATCTTCTAAACTATGCTCACATCAGTTTTAGAATTTAGCAGTCAGAGTAGCTCTCCTGCTCTGGATCCAAGTACAGGAAAGAGCCACAGTGCTGGATGCCCTGGCCCTGAAAAGCAGCAAAAGTCCAGTCACCACCGGACAACAGGTTTTGACCCAGCTTGGCTGTCAGAGGGGAAATACTCCCCCTGGCTGTACAAGACTGATCTTGCTAAGAAAGTAAGTAAGTAAATACATACATTTAAAAACATATAAAACATAAATGTTTGGGTCTGTGTCAGTCATTTTTCTTTTTAAAATATTATTCCAAATACATTTTTTTTTTCTCAGACTGAACAGCTGCATCACTTTTTCCCTCATGAACTTTCATGTGTGCATGTAAATATCCATTTTGTGTAAATGATTCCCCACACTCAGAGCAGCTAAATGGTTTCTGTCCTGTATGAGTTCTCATGTGTTTCTTCAAACCTCCACTGTAACCAAATCTTTTCCCACACTTGGAGCAGCTAAATGGTTTCTCTCCTGTATGAGATCTCATGTGTTCCTTCAGATGTGCACTTTGACCATATGTTTTCCCACACTCAGAACAGCAAAATGGTTTCTCTCCTGTATGAGTTCTCATGTGTGTCTTCAGAGCTCCACTGGAACCTAATCTTTTCCCACACTCGGAGCAGCTAAATGGTTTCTCTCCTGTATGAGTTCTCATGTGTACCTTCAGATTTTCATTTTGACCACATGTTTTCCCACACACAGAACAGCTAAATGGTTTCTCTCCTGTATGAGTTCTCATGTGTACCTTCAGATGTTCATTTCGACCATATTTTTTCCCACACTCAGAACAGCTAAATGGTTTCTCTCCTGTATGAGTTCTCATGTGTACCTTCAGATGTTGACTTCGACCATATGTTTTCCCACACTCAGAACAGCTAAATGGTTTCTCTCCTGTATGAAATCTCATGTGTACCTTCAGATGTTGACTTTGACCATATGTTTTCCCACACTCAGAACAGCAAAATGGTTTCTCTCCTGAATGACATCTCATGTGTCTCTTCAGATCTCCATTGTAACCAAATCTTTTCCCACACTCAGAACAGCTATATGGTTTCTCACAAACAATCAAATCACTGACAGGGACTTCATCATTTTTCAGACAGTTTAAACCTGACTGAGGTTCTCTGGTCTCCTTCCAATCATCACTGTCATCAGTCTCTGGTTCAGAAGACTCTCCAATGTTGTCTTCAGCCTCAGGTTGTAAATGTGAATCTGGATCTGAGTTCCTGGCTGGTTCTGCTCCTCTACAGTCCTCTCCCTCTGCTTCTGTTTCCATCTGTTCAGTGTGTCTTTGATGAAGCTGTGAGGACTGAGGTTTGTCTTCATCATCTTCACTCTTCACAGGGACAGGAGAGGATGTGAACTTGGTGATATCATCCTCCTCCAGCCCTTGAAGCTGCTCTCCCTCCTGACTGATCCAGAGTTCCACCGACAGCTGCTGGACGTCTGCAGGAAACAGTACACACACACACACACACACACACGTTACAGAGAAATGTTGCTGTTCATTCACATCACAGCTCAAAAACTCCTTACTGAACTCCTACAGATCTCTGAGCATCAAACAGCTTCACAGTGTTCACTCAGCTGTGTCAGAGTGAGTGAGGTTGAAGTGAGCTTTAATTTCATAGCAATCATTAACATGTACTGTTACTCTTGTCATGTCTGGAGGGTACAGTGTGGCTCTTTATTTGCTCAAACTAAAGTGAATTATGTGAGAATGATTGTCCATAGGATG
>NC_065522.1:30042787-30045016 GCF_006386435.1 Epinephelus moara | reverse complement strand
AGTATTCACTTCTGTCTGTACTCTTCCTTTCCCTTCTGCAACTCTTTCCCTCTCTTGTGTTTCCACCTTCTGTCTCATGAATGTGTGTGTAACTGCTCTGGGCCTATTTGCACCTCCTCAAGGAACCTCTCCGCTGCATCTATCACTACTGTGATCATATCTGACCTCCTCGTTTGGTTCTTAGCTGCCCACAGAACATCTACCATAAATGCTAGAAATGACTGTTTCTTCATTGCCTGCACCTCAATCTCAGCTCCCTGCAGGTTAGAAACTGTAGCGCTTTCAGATATGTCAGGGCTAACATAAATTACTCCCTTCACATTTTGCATATTGCCGTCAAACATGAAGCATTCAATGGGCCTGTTAAGCAAACAGCGAGCTTTCATTGCCTTCTCTCTTTGAACTTCAGTTTTACAGTTTTACAGAAATTTCCATTCAACATCACTTTTGCATTCAATACAGGTCCCATTCTGTTTTTAATCTCTTCAGACAACTTGAGGATGTTTAAGCCTTTATCACTCCTATCTTTGAACTTAACCACAAACTTGAATCCACCCTGGTCTTCCGGCCTCGGCTTCTTCCTCAAATTTTTGTCTCTCTCTCAAAAAAAAAAGAAAAAAAAGAAAGAGTTTTTTTAAAAAAAATAACAGATGCATGTCACCTCCCGGTCTCTGTAGAAACATGATGGAGATTTTGAAAACCTAACCATGCTGTCAGACAGCCCTTTACTGATGCAGTTACATGATGCTCTCCTAAAAGCAACCAGACTCCACTGACAGAATCAGTAATTTTACCTCACAGAACACAATGAGTCGCTGGTCTTCAGCTGCCCTTCGATTGGACAGTTAGTTTGTGTTGTTGTGTGACTTTTGGAACCGACCTAACCATGCCTGTTCTCTTGTCTGCTTCTACAAACTGGGAGAGTAAAGCTGATAACACACAATTCCAAATGAAGGCTGGGAGAGTAAAGCTGATAACACACAATTCCAAATGAAGGCTGAGTCATGAAGATCGCTCAGTGATGTTTACATTTTATTTTTTATAAATTTAAAAAAATGTCTGAAAAAATGTTTTCACTTCATTCACATCATTATAGGCTATTTTGTGCAGATTTCTTAAAAGCAAACTATGATCAAATCAGTTTTAGAATTTAGCAGCCAGAGTAGCTCTCCTGCTCTGGATCCAAGTACAGGAAAGAGCCACAGTGCTACATGCCCTGCCCCTGACAAGCAGTAAAAGTCCAGTCACCACCGGATAACAGGTTTTGACCCAGCTTGGCTGTCAGAGGGTAAATACTCCCCCTGGCTGTACAAGACTGGTCTTGGTAAGTAAGTAAGTAAGTAAGTAAATACATACATATAAAAACATATAAACATAAATGTTTGGGTCTGTGTCAGTCATGAGTGTTTTTGAAATCTTACTCCAAACTCTGTATAGGTCCTGTTTGTGCATGTGTGTGTTCAGACCTGTGTGTAATTGGCAACAGAGTGAAAAAAATTGAATTTCCCCTCAGGGATTAATAAAGTATTTAAAAATTAAAAAAAACAACAAATTCAATTCAATTAAAAATTAAAATAAAAAAGAGGGTTTTTTTTCAAACTGAACACCTGAATCACGTTTCTCCCTCATGAATTTTCATGTGTGTCCGTAAATTTCCATTTTGTGTAAATGATCTCCCACAAATTGAGCAGCTAAATGGTTTCTCTCCTGTATGACATCTCATGTGTTTCTTCAGATCTCCACTGTAACCAAATCTCTTCCCACACTCAGAGCAGCTAAATAGTTTTTCTCCTGTGTGAGTTCTCATGTGGTTCTTCAAATCTCCACTGTAACCAAATCTTTTCCCACACTCAGAGCAGCTAAATGGTTTCTCTCCTGTATGCGATCTCATGTGTACCTTCAAATGTCCACTGTGACCAAATCTTTTCCCACACTCAGAGCAGCTAAATCGTTTCTCACAAACAATCAAATCACTGACAGGGACTTCATAATTGTTCAGAGAGTTTAAACCTGACTGAGGTTCTCTGGTCTCCGTCCAATCATCACTGTCATCAGTCTCAGGTTGTAAATGTGAATCTGGATCTGAGTTCCTGGCTGGTTCTGCTCCTCCACAGTCCTCTCCCTCTGCTTCTGTTTCCATCTGTTCAGTGTGTCTTTGATGAAGCTGTGAGGACTGAGGTTTCTCTTCATCATCTTCACTCTTCACAGGGACAGGAGTGGATGTGAACT
>NC_065522.1:30040564-30042677 GCF_006386435.1 Epinephelus moara | reverse complement strand
TGTCTGGAGGCTACAGTGTGGCTCTTTATTTGCTCAAACTAAAGTGAATTATGTGAGAATGATTGTCCATAGGATGGGAGAGTTTGCTGTGAGTCAAGTTTGATTACTGGCAGCCTGAGTAAATAAGATGCTGTTAGTACATCAACTCAAGTACTACTGCAGTACAAATTTGTGGTTCTTTTACTTCACTCGAGAATTTCTAAAAGGTGTATGAGAGTGAGGCAGAGCAGATTAGGACTGGGTATCGCCACTGATTTCCACTGATTCAAGGGGTCTCGATCCAATATCGATTTGACTGGAGATTTTTCAGTTACAAGACCAGTCCCTCCAGGATCTTGTGACAGAAAAATCTTGAATTTGCGTCTAATTTTGTCAAAAATTGCGATAACATTGCAGCAAATGACAAAAATTGCAAGTTAGGAGAAAAAAAAAATTAAACCACTGCCTCCTGAAAATAAGTCATGTAATCACTTGCTATAACAATCATACTGAATATTACAAAAACAGCTGCAAATGTTTCAGTGCTCTTGTTTAGTTTTATTTAATTCGTTTCAAAACATGGACTCCAATAAAGTTGCAAAAAATTCTGAGAATATTGTAGCCCTCAAACCAGACAATGTGACTGTAAAACAACATGTAAGCTACATCTTCTGCAAACATAACATTTCAATGAATTCAACACATATTGTCTGCATTTAAACAGTGCAAATTCTTATGTCCATACAGAGAGTTTCTCCATACTGCAATGCTATTAGCGTATTTGATGATGCGTCTGATGACGTTTCAAACGACACATTCACGACGATTTCTGGTCAGCCGTAAAATGCGGAAAAAAATATTGCGGACGTTTGTTTAATTTGCGTTAATTATTGCAATCGCAAGATGGCAATTTTCTGGAGGGACAGCAATACCAATTTTTGCTAGTATGTGAAAGAGATTCTCAGAGAACTAATCCTGTAACATTTACAAGGAAGTATTTTTTTAAAATAAGAAATTCACAACAGGAATAAAACTGAATATTTCATAATTACATGTTGTTTCTGGAGCAGCAACAGTAATATTAAAGCAGCAAAGTCACAATACAAACTTAATATCTCACTGGAATCAAAATAGAATGTCAGTAAAATAAATCATATTCCTGACATCACAGTACTGAGTGAATTTTCAAAGAAACAATAGAAAATACAGACATCAGTCAGTATCAGTCCTCCTGTCTACTGATGATGACTCACTGCCTGCAGGTCACATGAACACCGACTTTTTCCTCGAGAAGGTTTTATTGCACGCACAGTAACAAGTGTAGTTGTCATCAGCTCAAGTTATCTTCACCTCTCTGTCTCCACCGCGGCATCTTTACTCTGTGATTGTGTGTCTGTGTGCGTAAAAGTGGCGTGGCAGCCAGGACGCACAGACAGCAGGAGGAGACGCTGCAGCGCTACAGAACTCTTCACTCACTGTGACTCCAACTGAGGTGTGTAAGGTTCTGAGAAGAGCTAAAAAACTGTAGAAATATACGCACATCACTTAGTTTGGGTGCTGGGCTGAATGGAAATTTTAGAAAAAAGAAAGAAAGCCCGCACACTCTCATTATGCTCCAAAAAAACTTTACTAGTTAGCAGGGGTGTCCCCGACTAAGAATTTTCATAGTCGAATCTGATTTTACAGATTTTTCCTTTAGCTGACTAACTGTCGAATCATGTTGTTTTCCCCCTCATTGATTAATGAGCTCATTTGCGTCAAGTTTCCGCTCCAGAGAAAAGAGCTAAAACACCCAAATAAACAGATTTAATTCTTTAGTTGGCATAATAAGATGATAATAATAAAAGTAAAAGGGTTATCATTTTATCTTTATTCCTTTCACTTCATGATGCTCAGATGAGCGCAGACGCGCTGCAGCGTCATCCATGTCTTTAACAGGAGTCCTTTCTGACTCGTCAGAACTTGCCATTTCATTCACAAATAACCATCCAAAACATCATCAAACTGTTTAGAAACAGTTTTCTTTCTTTCTGACTTGAGGTTACTTCATTAATCAACTCAGGTTCATACAAGTTCATCCACACGGACCGTGCGTCACCGCTCTCAATTGTTTGGCCACGTCGGACAAAAAGTA
>NC_065522.1:30033818-30036898 GCF_006386435.1 Epinephelus moara | reverse complement strand
TTCATTTTCCACAAGCCACACATCTTACCAACATTCTGACACTAAAGCTGCATTTTTCATCCGCACAGATCAAGAGCAAGTTAACTTTCTTTGAGCCCTGTCCGTCTCAGAAAACAAGTTATCACGAGGGGGGTTGAGGGAGAACAGGCTCTGAATGGAGGGAGAGCTAACCACGCCCACTTAGGAGACAGGAAGAGTAACCGTTTTCTTCACATTGGATAAGCCTACGGTGGGGTATCTCCTTTATCCAATATCTCTGGCAATAATACCTCACTGCAGCCAGGTATCCCAGCATGCATTTCGCAACAATCATCGGAAAATGACAAGTGAGGGAAAGGCGCACAATTGTAAGCCATAATTACCGATATGTTACTGTTGTTTTGTCACAGAACGTAGTGTTTTCATGCGTAGTTTAAACGCCAGGCCCGTGGTCGATGTTTTAATATAGAGCCCAGTTGAATGTGACTGAGGTCCGCTAGATGACAGCGGTGTCAGCGCTCATAGATAATAAACGTGTGTATGAGTGCTCAGGCTGCCCCAGAGAGCAGCCTCTCTCGGGTAGTCCTTTTGAAATTCGTGACTGACTGTACTCCCGTCCTCCCGTCCTCCCGTTCTTGGGAAGTCCGGACTCTCGCGTGGACTTGCCAAGTCCGAACTGCCGAACTTCAGTATTGAGAAACGGCTTGAGACTCTGCTAATACATCTTTCTATCAGACGCCATCTTGTTCAGTGTGACGTTTGCAACAGTAAAGAGTACAGCTTCCAGTAGAGATGAGTTCATGGGCTTCAAAAGGTCCAAANTGCTAATACATCTTTCTATCAGACGCCATCTTGTTCAGTGTGACGTTTGCAACAGTAAAGAGTACAGCTTCCAGTAGAGATGAGTTCATGGGCTTCAAAAGGTCCAAAGTGTTGGATGGAATTGCGGGCTTACTCAGAAAAACATACAGGAGGATAAATGTCATTTTCCAATTCAGGTCCGAGTTCAAAAGGCTGATCGGCCTCATGTTTTCGCACTTATCGTTGGCTTTACCGGGCTTTGGGAGTAGAGTCATCAGGGCACCCCTCAAGGAGGGAGGGAGTATCTCCTTTTGAAGAGACTCTGAAAACATTTCGAGGAGGGGTGTTCTAAGTTTTGATTCAAATTTTTTTTATAAATTTCGATGGGTAGGCCATCTGGACCTGCTGCTTTTCCAGAATTCATGCATCTTAACGCTGCTGAGATCTCTTCCAATGTCAAGTTTGCCCCCAGCGATGACCTTTCACATTCCTCTATTTGGGGGAAACTAAGTTTGTTTAGGAATGAATATGAGCTATGATCCATTAGCCCTACATTTATTTCAGAGCTGTAGAGTCTTTCATAAAAGTCTCTGAATTTGTCATTTATGGCCACAGGATCTACGATGAGTTCCCCCTTATCATTTATAAGAATGGTGATAGACCTTTCAGTTTGATGTTGTTTTAAACGCCAAGTTAGAATTTTCCCCGTTTTTTCCCCTTGATCAAAAATGCATTGTTTCAGTTTTAATAGGTTAGCAGCAGCATTGGATGCTGTAATTTCGTTGTATTGTGCTCTCAAAAGTAATAGATCATGATGAATCTTAGGACATGGGTTTCTGAAATAAATATCCTCCATCATTTTAATTTTTGCCTCTAATAATAATTTTTTTGTTTGGCTTTTTTAGATTTGGAGCTTGTGAAGTTAATTATCTGGCCTTTAAGAAAGGCCTTGAACGCCTCCCATCTAGTGCTTGCAGATGTCTCATGTGTGTTAATCGTGAAGTATTCATCTATTTGTTTTCCAAGGAAACTAATTAAATCTGGGTCCTGAAGCCATTTTTGTTGAAACATCCATTTGGGGGGGGGGGGTCGCGTTGCTGTCCTGGGTCTACGTAACCAGGTTATTTATAGCTTGGTCCGAGATTAAAATGCTGTCATAGTTGCAGTCCTTAATTTTACATGCTAAACTAGCAGAGATTAGAAAGTAATCTATACGTGAATACGAGTTATGAGTCCCAGAAAAACACAAATACACTGCCACATCAGGGTTTCTGTCTCTCCAGATGTCTAAATCTGCCCGTTTTATCTGATATTACCTTCGTGACATTCAGTGGAATGGACCCATGCACAAGTGTCATGACTCCTCTTGCCTGCGTAGTGAAAGGTGCTGAATACACGGCCCCGCACCACCTCCTCTTGATCTTTAAATCTTTCCTCACTGTATGTATAGTTTAACATCATGGTTCAGACTGTCTCACCTGTCTGCTGTGCTTATTTTATGTCCTGAGTTGCTTTATTACTTCCCTTGCTTTCACTCGCCTCTGCAGCAGCTGCTCCTCTCATCCATCGATCAGATCAGCTCTGATTGGAGCTCTTGATCAGTTATCCACCCCATGACTCATACTACTGCTGCTAAGGAAAAATACAACAAATGTATGAGATCTCATGTGAGAACTCTAGAACTTGACTTCGACCAAATCTCTTCCCACACTCAGAGCAACTAAATGGTTTCGCTCCTGGATGAGATCTCATGTGTCTCTTCAGATCTCCACTTTGACCAAAGCTTTTCCCACACTCAGAGCAGCTAAATGGTTTCTAACCTGTATGAGATCTCATGTGTATCTTCAGACCTCCAATCTTGTTACATTTTTTTCCCCACACTTAGTGCAACTAAATGGTTTATCTCCTACATGAGTTCTCATGTGTACCCGAAGAGTTTGCATGTAACCGGATGTTTTCCCACATTCAAATCACCTAAATGGTTTCTTTCCTGAATGAGATCTCATGTGCTCCTTTAGAACTCCACTACGACCAAATGTTTTCCCACACTCAGAGCAGCAAAATCGTTTCTCACCAACAACCAAATCACTGACAGAGACTTGATCATTTTTCAGAGAGTTTGAACCTGACTGAGGTTCTCTGGTCTCCGTCCAATCATCACTGTCATCAGTCTCAGGTTGTAAATGTGTATCTGGATCTGAGTTCCTGGCTGGTTCTGCTCCTCCACAGTCCTCTCCCTCTGCTTCTGTTTCCATCTGTTCAGTGTGTCTTTGATGAAGCTGTGAGGACTGAGGTTTCTC
>NC_065522.1:30024030-30033795 GCF_006386435.1 Epinephelus moara | reverse complement strand
TAAGTCACCAATTAACCTGAATGTCTTTGGACTGTGGGAGGAAGCCGGAGTGCCCGGAGAGAACCCACGCTGACACGGGGAGAACATGCAAACTCCGCACAGAGGGGCTCCCACGCCCGGGATCGAACCGGCAACCCTCTTGCTGTGAGGCGAGAGTGCTAACCACCACACCACCGTGCCGCCCCGCTGTACAAGACTGATCTTGGTAAAGAAGTAAGGGAGTAAATACATACATTTAATAACATACATACATAAATGTTTGGCTCTGTATCAGTCATGAGTCTTTTTAAAATCTTATTCCAAATAGATTTTTTGTTTCAGACTGAACAGCCAAATCACTTTTCTCCCTCATGAATTTTCATTTACATATGTAAATATCCATTTTGTGTCAATGATTTTACACATTCAGAGCAGCTAAACTGTTTGCTCTCCTGTATGACATCTCATGTGTTTCTTCAGTTTTCCATTCTCACCAAATCCCTTCCCACACTCAGAGCAACTAAATGGTTTCTCTCCTGGATGACATCTCATGTGTCTCTACTGTAACCAAATCTTTTCCCACACTCAGAGCAACTAAATAGTTTCTCTCCTTTGTGAGTTCTTATGTGCTTCTTCAAATCTCTACTGTAACTGTAACCAAATCCTTTCCCACACTCAGAGCAGCTAAATAGTTTCTTTCCTTTGTGAGTTCTCATGTGTTTCTTCAACTCTCTACTGTAACCAAATCTTTTCCCACACTCAGAACAGCTAAATAGTTTCTCTCCTTTGTGAGTTCTCATGTGTTTCTTCAAACCTCCACTGTAACCAAATGTTTTCCCACACTCACAGCAGCAAAAGAGTTTCTCTCCTGTATGAGATCTCACGTGTCTCTTCAGATCTTCATGTCGAACATATGTTTTCCCACACTCAGAACAGCTAAATGGTTTCTCACAAATAATCAAATCACTGACAGGGACTTCATCATTTTTCAGAGAGTTTAAACCTGACTGAGGTTCTCTGGTCTCCGTCCAATCATCACTGTCATCAGTCTCAGGTTTTAAATGTGTATCTGGATCTGAGTTCCTGGCTGGTTCTGCTCCTCCACAGTCCTCTCCCTCTGCTTCTGTTTCCATCTGTTCAGTGTGTCTTTGATGAAGCTGTGAGGACTGAGGTTTCTCTTCATCATCTTCACTCTTCACAGGGACAGGAGTGAATGTGAACTTGGTGATATCATCCTCCTCCAGCCCTTGAAGCTGCTCTCCCTCCTGACTGATCCAGAGTTCCTCCTGTTCCTCTTTAATGTGTGGAGGCTCTGGGTCCTCCTGGTCCACACTGGAGCTCCACTCCTGCTGCTCAGGGGGAACCTCTTCTTTAACCACCAACAGCTGCTGGACGTCTGCAGGAAACAGTAAACACATACACAGATGTTCCAGAGAAATGTTGTCGTTCATTCACATCACAGCTCAAAAACTCCTTATTGAACTTCTACAGATCTCTGAGCATCAAACAGCTTCACAGTGTTCACTCAGCTGTGTCAGAGTGAGTGAGGCTGAGGTGAGCTTTAATTTCATAGCAGTCATTAACATGTACTGTTACTCTTGTCATGTCTGGAGGCTACAGTGTGGCTCTTTATTTGCTCAAACTAAAGTGAATTATGTGAGAATGATTGTCCATAGGATGGGAGAGTTTGCTGTGAGTCAAGTTTGATTACTGGCAGCCTGAGTAAATAAAATGCTGTTCGTACATCAACTCAAGTACTACTGCAGTACAAATTTGTGGTTCTTTTACTTCAGTCGAGAATTTCTAAAAAGTGTATGAGAGTGAGGCAGAGCGGATTAGGACTGGGTATCGCCACTGATTTCCTGAATCAATTCAGTTTCGATTCAAGGGGTCTCGATCCAATATCAATTTGACTGGAGATTTTTCAGTTACAAGACCAGTCCCTCCAGGATCTTGTGACAGAAAAATCTTGAATTTGCGTCTAATTTTGTCAAAAATTGCTATAAAATTGCAGCAAATGACAAAAAGTCGAGAGAGAAAAAATTTAAACTACTGCCTCCTGAAAATAAGTCATGTAATCACTTGCTATAATAATCATACTGAATATTACAAAAAACAGCTGCAAATGTTTCAGTTCTCTTGTTTAGTTTTATTTAATACGTTTCAAAACATGGACTCCAATAAAGTTGCAAAAAATTCTGAGAATATTGTAGCCCTCAAACCAGACAATGTGACTGGAAAACAACATGTAAGCTACATCTTCTGTAAACATAACATTTCAATAAATTCAACACATATTGTCTGCATTTAAACAGTGCAAGCCCTGCAAATATTGCAGACTTTTGTTTAATTTGCGTTAATTATTGCAGTCGCAAGATGGCAATTTTCTAGGGGGACTGCAATTCCAATTTTTGCTAGTATGTGAAAGAGATTCTCAGAGAACTAATCGTGTAACATTTACAAGGAAATATTTTTTTGAAAGACGAAATTCACAACAGGAATAAAACTGAATATTTCATAATTACATGTTGTTTCTGGAGCAGCAACAGTAATATTAAAACAGCAAAGTCACAATACAAACTTAATATCTCACTGGAAACAAAATAGAATGTCAATAAAATAAATCACATTCCTGACATAATAGAAAATACAGACATCAGTCAGTATCAGTCCTCCTGTCTACTGATGATGACTCATTGCCTGCAGGTCACATGAACACCGACTTTTTCCTCGAGGAGTTTTTTTTCATGCATAGTAACAAGTGTAGTTGTCATCAGCTCAAGTTATCTTCACCTCTCTGTCTCCACCGCGACATCTTTACTTTGTGATTGCGTGTCTGTGTGCGTATAAGTGGCGTGGCAGCCAGGACGCACAGACAGCAGGAGGAGACGCTGCAGCGCTACAGAACTCTTCACTCACTGTGACTCCAACTGAGGTGTGTAAGGTTCTGAGAAGAGCTAAAAAAAAAAACTGTAGAAATATACGCACATCACTTAGTTTGGGTGCTGGGCTGAATTGAAATTTTAGAAAAAAGAAAGAAAGCCCGCACACTCTCATTATGCTCCAAAAAAACTTTACTAGTTAGTAGGGGTGTCCCCGACTAAGAATTTTCATAGTCGAATCTGATTTTACAGATTTTTCCTTTAGCTGACTAACTGTCGAATCATGTTGTTTTTCCCCTCATTGATTAATGAGCTCATTTGCGTCAAGTTTCCGCTCCAGAGAAAAGAGCTAAAACACCCAAATAAACAGATTTAATTCTTTAGTTGGCATAATAAGATGATAATAATAAAAGTAAAAGGGTTATCATTTTATCTTTATTCCTTTCACTTCATGATGCTCAGATGAGCGCAGACGCGCTGCAGCGTCATCCATGTCTTTAACAGGAGTCCTTTCTGACTCGTCAGAACTTGCCATTTCATTCACAAATAACCATCCAAAACATCATCAAACTGTTTAGAAACAGTTTTCTTTCTTTCTGACTTGAGGTTACTTCATTAATCAACTCAGGTTCATACAAGTTCATCCACACGGACCGTGCGTCACCGCTCTCAATTGTTTGGCCACGTCGGACAAAAAGTACCCAAATAAAAAATCAGAGTCTGTCAAGGAAACAATCAGCGGTGAAATTCGTTTCAAGACACTTCAGGTAAACGAAATAATTAATGATCATTTTCAATTTTTTATTAATTCTATTTAAACAGAAATTAGGCTGATGTTTGTGTCAAAATAGACGATATATCATGAATTACTAGAAAACAAATACACTCTTTATCAAATCAAGATGTTCAGCAGCAGTGAGCACCCCCATATAGTCAGAATGGTACGTTTCATAACCACATTTTGCGACGATTTGACGGCGAGACTGGCTGTCGAATCAGACTTCTCCGAATCGAATTACCGACTATTCGGAGTCACCCCTACCAGTTAAACAACGTTTCAAGCGTGTCAGCTCTTCATCAGGTCACCGACAACCGACCCAATGCTACTTCACAGTGTTCACTCAGCTGTGTCAAGGCCAAAACACACCTGTGGTGAACAACAGAAGACCCCCTGCCCCTCCCTTGTTAACCCCTTGCTCACGGTTAATGCACTTAAATCGAGCGCCCTGCAGAGCAGCATCCACGTCTCCCTGTGACCTGCATTCATGGACAGCCAGGTAAAGATAGTGTTTGCCCTCAGTCCTGGTTTTGTTTGTTACTGTTGTGAGATTAAACTATTAAAGCATCTCATACAGCCAGCCTAATTTAGGCAATAACCCACCATTTACCAAGTTTAAATAAACCAAGTTTAACAATAAGTAAGCTAGTCTGGCATAACATCACACCATCTCCCTCCAACTCTCTGGCTGATTCTGGTTCACCAACTTCCTGCTGTGTTCAGAGACAGACGCTGAAATGCTTTCCCACTTCCACATGTCTTTAAAAAACAAAACTCAACTCAAAATAGTGTTGAGATCTCCCACAATGCAACTCTGATAATTCATTTAAATAAATATAAAATGCAGTTTGGTGCCAAGAGCACAGAGAGGGAGAGGAGCTGGAAGCTGCAGCCGCTGCAGGAGTCTGTTCTCTGGGATCTTTAAAGAATATCTAAAGCTTATTTAGGGGATAATCTGAAGTGTATGGACGTGAGTATTTAATAAAGAAAGAGCAGTTTGCTCATATATACAAACTGTATTGTTTACTAATTCTTGGGCGGTGGGCTGAAGTAAAACAAAAAACATAAATTTAATTGTATTTCTGAACCAGCAGGAAATAAAGAATTTAGCTGCATTCCAGGTTAAATTAAAGGGTTCTGATGGGAAAGTAACAACAAGAGAAAGTATAAAATAAGCCCTGCATTTAAGGCCTGAAGAAAAGACCCATGTTTGTAGGAAGAAAAGCTAACGGCACCAGAGAAGCTAACGGCACCAGAGAAGCTAACGACACCAGAGAAGCTAACGACACCAGAGAAGCTAACGCGGCGCATAAACATCAACAGATTGAATGTTTAATGAACAAAGCTGCAGTTATATTATTAATAATGAACTTGTAATGGTTAATGAACAAACCTGCTCTGTGTAACCGAAGCTGAGGGTTGAAAACAGCGTCCAGTAGTTTCCGTTGTCGCTCGTTCTCCTCTTTTGATCGACAAAGTTCCTCCTCGTACTCTGCTATCGTTCTTTCAACCAGCCCAAATATCTCTTCAGCAGCCGCAGTTAGTCGCTGCTTCACCAACGATCTCAGCATTTGGACTTTAGACATGTTCACACTTTACAAACACAACAAAGACACTCTGCTAACACACGTTTCCACCAGACGCCATCTTGTTCAGTGTGACAATAGGCTCGTTCGAGATGAGCTGCGCCTCGCCTGGAAAATAGACGAGAGCAGGCGGCCGCAGCGGGAGGCGGTGACAAAAAGCTGCGGTGAAGTCGGACAGTTTCCAGCAGCCTTCAGTCCGTACAGGAAGTCACAGACACACTCACATCNGTGTTGCTAAATACCTCAATAATTAAAACAGTCCAGTGTTAATGTACAGTAGACTCTGTATAGTTTATGATGAATGTATTCAGTCTGTGACGACTAAACTTCACCATCAGTCACACAACATGTTTTCTGTTCACAGAATAAACCTTCAGATCAGACAAATACAATCTTAATCTCTAACATTCAACAAAAACAAATAGTCTATCTAAAACGTCATCGAACCTAATGTCAGCCTCTAGTCTGTGCGACCCTGGCTTCGCTGCGTCTTTCCCTGGTTTTTTGCAGACTTAATCACTCTTCTTGCCTTGGCTCTCAACCTTTTATACTTTATCATATTACTCTCTGTTGGGCTCTTTCTCAGTGCTCTATATGCCCGATTCCTTCCTCTAACTGCCTTATCGCACTCTTTATTCCGTCCACAAACCATTTAAGTTCCTGCCCATTCAAAATTAAACTTCTTGCATTCCACTGCAATATGTAAAACATTAGCAGGCTAATCATCATCATCATCATCATCATCATCATCATCATCCTCACATGCGTCCATGCTTCCCTCTTCAAAGTATTCACTTCTGTCTGTACTCTTCCTTTCCCTTCTGCAACTCTTTCCCTCTCTTGTGTTTCCACCTTCTGTCTCATGAATGTGTGTGTAACTGCTCTGGGCCTATTTGCACCTCCTCAAGGAACCTCTCCGCTGCATCTATCACTACTGTGATCATATCTGACCTCCTCGTTTGGTTCTTAGCTGCCCACAGAACATCTACCATAAATGCTAGAAATTACTGTTTCTTCATTGCCTGCGCCTCAATCTCAGCTCCCTGCAGGTTAGAAACTGTAGCGCTTTCAGATATGTCAGGGCTAACATAAATTACTCCATTCACATTTTGCATATTGCCGTCAAACATGAAGCATTCAATGGGCCTGTTAAGCAAACAGCGAGCTTTCATTGCCTTCTCTCTTTGAACTTCAGTTTTACAGAAAATTAGCACATTTCCAATTCAACATCACTTTTGCATTCAATACAGGTCCCATTCTGTTTTTAATCTCTTCAGACAACTTGAGGATGTTTAAGCCTTTATCACTCCTATCTTTGAACTTAACCACAAATTTGAATCCACCCTGGTCTCCCGGCCTCGGCTTCTTCCTCAAATTTTTGTCTCTCTCTCAAAAAAAAAAAAAAAAAAAGTTTTTTTTTTCAAAAAATAACAGATGCATGTCACCTTCCAGTCTCCGTAGAAACATGATGGAGATTTTGAAAACCTAACCATGCTGTCAGACAGCCCTTTACTGATGCAGTTACATGATGCTCTCCTAAAAGCAACCAGACTCCACCGACAGAATCAGTAATTTTACCTCACAGAACACAGTGAGTCGCTGGTCTTCAGCTGCCCTTCGATTGGACAGTTAGTTTGTGTTGTTGTGTGACTTTTGGAACCGATCTAACCATGCCAGTTCTCTTGTCTGCTTCTCCAAACTGGGAGAGTAAAGCTGATAACACACAATTCCAAATGAAGGCTGAGTCATGAAGATCGCTCAGCGATGTTTACATTTTTTTTTTATAAATTTAAAAAAATGTCTGAAAAAATGTTTTCACTTCATTCACATCATTATGGGCTATTTTGTGCAGATTTCTTAAAAGCAAACTATGATCAAATCAGTTTTAGAATTTAGCAGCCAGAGTAGCTCTCCTGCTCTGGATCCAAGTACAGGAAAGAGCCACAGTGCTACATACCCTGCCCCTGAAAAGCAGCAAAAGTCCAGTCACCACCGGATAACAGGTTTGACTCAGCTTGGCTGTCAGAGGGGAAATACTCCCCCCTGGCTGTACAAGACTGATCTTGGTAACTAACTAAGTAAGTAAATACATACATTTAAAAACATATAAACATAAATGTTTGGGTCTGTGTCAATCATGAGTGTATTTAAAATCTTATTCCAAATAGATTTTTTTTCAGACTGAACAGCTGAATCACTTTTCTCCCGCATGAGTTTTCATGTGTTTATGTAATTTTCCATTTTGTGTAAATGATTTCCCACAAATTGAGCAGCTAAATGGTTTCTCTCCTGTATGCACTGTCATGTGTACCTTCAGATTTCCATTTTGACCAAATCTCTTCCCACACTCAGAGCAACTAAATGGTTTCTCTCCTGTATGAGTTCTCATGTGTTCCCTCAACTCTCTACCGGAACCAAATCTTTTCCCACACTCTGAGCAGCTAAATGGTTTCTCTCCTGTATGAGTTCTTATGTGTACATTCAGATTTTCACTTTAACCAAATGTTTTCCCACACTCAGAGCAGCTAAATGGTTTCTCTCCTGTATGAGTTCTCATGTGTACCTTCAGAATTCCACTTAGACCAAATCTTTTCCCACACTCAGAGCAGCTAAATGGTTTCTGTCCTGTATGAGTTCTCATGTGTACGTTCAGATTTTCACTTTGACCAAATGTTTTCCCACACTCAGAACAGCTAAATGGTTTCTCTCCTGTATGAGTTTTCATGTGTTCTTCAGAATTCAACTTCGACCAAATCTCCTCCCACACTCAGAACAGCAAAATGGTTTCTCTCCTGTATGAATTCTCATGTGTACCTTCAGATCTCCACTGTAACCAAATCTTTTCCCACACTCGGAGCAGCTAAATGGTTTCTCTCCTGTATGAGTTCTCATGTGTACCTTCAGATTTTCACTTTGACCATATGTTTTCCCACATTCAGAACAGCTAAATGATTTCTCACAAACAATCAAATCACTGACAGGGACTTCATCATTTTTCAGACAGTTTAAACCTGACTGAGGTTCTCTGGCCTCCTTCCAATGATCACTGTCATCAGTCTCTGGTTCAGAAGACCCTCCAATGCTGTCTTTAGCCTCAGGTTGTAAATGTGTATCTGGATCTGAGTTCCTGGCTGGTTCTGCTCCTCCACAGTCCTCTCCCTCTGCTTCTGTTTCCATCTGTTCAGTGTGTCTTTGATGAAGCTGTGAGGACTGAGGTTTCTCTTCATCATCTTCACTCTTCACAGGGACAGGAGTGGATGTGAACTTGGTGATATCATCCTCCTCCAGCCCTTGAAGCTGCTCTCCCTCCTGACTGATCCAGAGTTCCTCCTGTTCCTCTTTAATGTGTGGAGGCTCTGGGTCCTCCTGGTCCACACTGGAGCTCCACTCCTGCTGCTCAGGGGGAACCTCTTCTTTAACCACCAACAGCTGCTGGACGTCTGCAGGAAACAGGAAACACACAGATGTTACAGAGAAATGTTGTCGTTCATTCACATCACAGCTCAAAAACTCCTTACTGAACTTCTACAGATCTCTGAGCATCAAACAGCTTCACAGTGTTCACTGAGCTGTGTCAAGGCCAAAACACACCTGTGGTGAACAACAGAAGACCCCCTGCCCCTCCCTTGTTAACCCCTTGCTCACGGTTAATGCACTTAAATCAAGCGCCCTGCAGAGCAGCATCCACGTCTCCCTGTGACCTGCATTCATGGACAGCCAGGTAAAGATAGTGTTTGCCCTCAGTCTTGGTTTTGTTTGTTACTGTAGTGACATTAAACTATTAAAGCATCTCATACAGCCAGCCTAATTTAGGCAATAACCCACCATTTACCAAGTTTAAATAAACCAAGTTTAACAATAAGTAAGCTAGTCTGGCATAACATCACACCATCTCCCACCAACTGTCTGGCTGATTCTGGTTCACCAACTTCCTGCTGCGTTCAGAGACAGACGCTGAATTGCTTTCCCACTTCCACATGTCTTTAAAAAACAAAACTCAACTCAAAATAGTGTTGAGATCTCCCACAATGCAACTCTGATAATTCATTTAAATAAATATAAAATGCAGTTTGGTGCCAAGAGCACAGAGAGGGAGAGGAGCTGGAAGCTGCAGCCGCTGCAGGAGTCTGTTCTCTGGGATCTTTTAAGAACATCTAAAGTTTATTTAGGGGATAATCTGAAGTTTATGGACGTGAGTATTCAATAAAGAAAGAGCAGTTTGCTCATATATACAAACTGTATTATTTAATAATTCTTGGGCGGTGGGTTGAAGTTTAAAAACCATGAATTTAATTGTATTTCTGAACCAACAGGAAATAAAGAATTTAGCTGCATTCCAGGTTAAATTAAAAGGTTCTGATGGGAAAGTAACAACAAGAGAAAGTATAAAATAAGCCCTGCATTTAAGGCCTGAAGAAAAGACCCATGTTTGTAGGAAGGTGAATTTGATGTAAACAAACCAAACTACCCCATAAGACTCTTTTCTCTTCAGCTCTCTGTTAACTTGTACTTTACTTGAGTATTTCTATTTCCTGCTACT
>NC_065522.1:30005792-30023315 GCF_006386435.1 Epinephelus moara | reverse complement strand
TTGATACGGACAATTCAAATTATATGCAGCATATATTTACTTGTATTCTTTTATATTGTTGTATCACATAGGCCTATGCATTGTTGGCAGAGATGGGCGGCAATTTAATTACATGTATTTAAAATGTTGTATCACCTACTATGACAATAGAAATGTCATAGAAAAATACATCCTGTGCCTTTTTTCAAAATCTGATTAATCGAATAAAATAATCAATGATTAATCCATTATTTTTTTAAAAATATATGTCAGTGGCAGCCCTAACTTTATGCAACACATCTGATATTATACATATATATATGATATGTATATATAATATTATACATATTATTTTAATCTGTTAGTGTTTCTTGCTATGTCCCTCACAAATAAACTAATAAATACATGAATATAAACACCTTAGCCACTATTGAACATTAGAATGTGATGACGAACCTTTAATGTTCATATGAAGGCAAGTGAAGGAGCTGCTATGTTACGTTCTAATAACCTTTCCTATTTTAATTTAAACTTTTTTATGTCAACCTCTCAGTGAGGTGCAGTTTCCTCATCGCTGCCCTTTGCATTGAGGCCCTCCAGACTGGACTGCTATGGACGGAGTGTAGGGTGGTCCATTTGTATATGGACAAAGTGGACCTGTACTGGGATAACTATGTTATCATTTATGACCTGGATGTGATTGCAAGTCCATAAAACCAAGCAACTATATTGATGTCTGTGTTGTATTTGTTTAAATAGTCCTATAGAATGATTCTAGCAGCATCGTCAACCTTACGTTCCTCAGTTTGTTTATACTTCGAATATAATCTGATGATCCAAACTGAATAATACTGAAGTGGCAGAGTAATGACAGATTCAAAATGTAGTGCGTACCAGTTAAAGTTACTAGTATTAAGGTCAGGCTTGTGTTGACCACAACATGCGTGAAGTGGGGACCACAAGCAGTTTGATAACAAATCTTTACTTTTCAATGAACACAAGAAAAAAACCTCCTGTTTTGTCCTGGCTGGAATTAAAAATGAAACGGTCAGGAGACTCTCGCTGTGCTCAGCGTTGCCGGGGACGTGTCCATCGGGAGGTTTGGAACGGTGATTCTCAGGAGCAGCACATACTGCGCGGAGACCTCATCTTTATCCTGCCTGAGCCATGACGACTAGGGATGAGAATCTAGTAATTTTTACGTTATTTGAAGATTTATGTTTGTCGCGACTCACGAATTTGCCACATTCAGCCATAACGGCAGCATAGAAATAATGCTGTATTTAGGTGGATTTCAGCACTCACACGCATTTTCTTTGGGAAATGCCACTCTAGTTAATTTCTATAAACATCATAAAAGCAGCATGCTGGGATATAAATATATTGTTTGTACTTTTCCACAACACAGAACAAAATGAATGCATCAATGTTCTGTGGGAAGCGACCAGGTGGACTTCAAACCAGGGTTCCACCAGTCGAAAGTGACGACAGCTGTCTTGACAGTGGGGATAGTGATGAAGACTACACTCCTACACCACGTCAGCACTATCCACTAAGCTACCGACGCCCCTATTGCTGCCGGTTTCATCACCTGGTCAGGAGTGTAGTTTGTACGCAGCATGCACAGACCCCATGCACAGAGGCACCGCCTCGCTGCAGCGGTCGCGGCCTCGATCCCGGCCTTCGGCCTGTGTCATTCCCCCATTCTCTATTTCCCCACTTCATGCTGTCCTAAAGCAACAGGCCAAATAGATAATCTTATAAAAAAAACAGCAGTAATAATGCTATAATTTCGTGTAGAGTTTCAGCTTTTTGCGGCTTACACATGGCCATATGTTTGTGAATGTAACCATGTGTACAAGATGTGTATATAATATAAAAATGCACTCTTAATACAGTGATTTCTTTTTCTACACCAGGTGATGAAAGCAGCAGTAGTACTGACAACAGGAGAAGCAATGATATAGACTCTGATGGAAATCACGATGCTCTTCCTAGCACCAGTGTTCTAAGTGAAAAGCTTGAGCTCTGTTTCACATTGGATTATAATAGTTGGTGTTATAGTCAGGACATTGAAAATAATTGTGTGGCATCAATAAAATCTACATACCTGAGACAGGAAAATGTGTTTTAATATTATTTTTTCATTTATTTATTTTTTTTTACCATTTTTTTCCATTTATTTCTGTTGTTGCTAATTTGTATCACATTTAAATGTATATCTATTTTATGTATACATCTATAACAATCTCCACTTAATTTAACATCAGCTTGAAAGCAAAAGCACATATAATTATTTTTTTTATATAATTGTAAATACATTCAGGCATCAAGGGGATAAAGGGACTGTTTCATTTATTGGTTTATTTTGTCAGGACAGTGCATATTAATGAACAGCACATACATGAGGTAATGTAAATATGCCAGAGTTAGCATGCATGCTAAATTTCATCCGCAGTCTCCAAACAATAAACATAAAAAACGGTCAGCACATACTTTTTAAAAACTACAATTCCCTGGGACTTGATACATATCAGCAACATAGCTGTAGTTCAAAAGCTAACGGTTCTAAATAGGGTTGTAAAAAGATAGATCTACCCAATATATCTAATATCTAGTAAAGCCGAACTAGTAAACACACTGCACTTAGATGAACTATGTTAAGAAAAAGTAAAGATGTCGGCTAATTTTCGATATTTTAGCTAATACGCTAGAAACTGCGTTTTTGGGACGGTAGGTTTGTTTGCGGCTTGCTGTAAAATAGGGTCGTAAAAAGATAGATCTACTGAATGTATCTAATATCTAGTAAAGCCAAACTAGTAATGACACTGCAGCTAAATGAACTATGTTAAGAAAAAAGCAAGGATGATGGTTAATTTTGGATATTTTAGATAGTACTCTAGAAACGGCGTTTTTTGGGACGGTAGGTTTTTTGCGGCTTGTTGTAAAATAGAGTTGTAAAAAGATACATCTACTGAATATATCAAATGTCTAGTAAAGCCGAACTAGTAATGACACTGCACCTAGATGAAATATGTGAAGAAAAAGTAAGGATGATGGTTAATTTCAGATAATTTAGCTAGTACTGTAGAAACGGCGTTTTTGGGACTGAATATTTGAATAGACCTATATCAAATATCTAGTACAGCTGAACTCCCATGTCATTATCATGATTATTATTGGTGGGAAATTATAACACACGAATATATTTGCCGTGTTAATATCAAGAACACCTTTGTGTTTTTGTGTGTATACAGGACGTTGTTGAATCAGGGAATTCGTGTGTCCACCACAATGGATCCTATTTGACTTTACATTGGTATTGTTTCCATGGTACCGGCACATAATTTCAACCCATTACGTGCTGCCACCACGGAATGCGGTGTTAAGAGGTCATGGTCATTTCACGTATTTCTGTGAGATCAAGTTGAACAGAGTAGATCTAACTACGATCTACGCGAAGTTCAAAAGTTCCTCCGCAGATGTCTTTATACAAGTGCCTCGAGCCTCCTTTATTTATTTATGTTTTGCCTTTATTCACTGATGTAATGTTTTTGTCCCGATACTTTGTGATATCTTTGTATATTACTTCAATAATAATAATAATAATAATACTAATTAAAGAAATAATAATAATTGGCTTCCGGGTCACACAATGTGCGAGAGATGAAAATATTGAAAGTGTCTCAAAGACCCGAATCTCGGCCCTTTATCCATTTTTTCCATTTTCAATTTAAACAAAAAATCGGAAATCGGAAAATGAGTCGTTATCCGTTTTCTCATTTTGGTTCTGGAAACAAATATTGAAAAAACAAGTCACTATTTTGTTTTCTCATATTTGGTTGTATATTGAAAAACGAATGAACGAATGACACCAGAGAAGCTAACGACACCAGAGAAGCTAACAACACCAGAGAAGCTAGCGACACCAGAGAAGCTAATGACACCAGAGAAGCTAGCGACGCCACAGAAGCTAACGACACCAGAGAAGCTAACGACACCAGAGAAGCTAATGACACCAGAAAAGCTAACGACACCAGAGAAGCTAACGTGGCGTGTAAACCTGCAGTTATATTATTGATAATGAACTTGTAATGTTTAATAAACAAACCTGCTCTGTGTAACCGAAGCTGAGGGTTGGAAACAGCGTCCAGTAGTTTCCGTTGTCACTCGTTCTCCTCTTTTGATCGACAAAGTTCCTCCTCGTACTCTGCTATCGTTCTTTCAAACAGCCCAAATATCTCTTCAGCAGCCGCAGTTAGTCGCTGCTTCACCAACGCTCTCAGCATTTGGACTTTAGACATGTTCACACTTTAAAAACACAACAAAAGAGACAGAAACTTGAAACTCTGCTGACACACCTTTCTATCAGACGCCATCTTGTTCAGAGTGACGTTATCGACAGTAAAGAGTACAGCTTCCGGTAGAGATGAACTCATGGGCTTCAAAATAAAAGTGCAGAAGTGTTGGAATTGTGGGCTTACTCAGAAAAACATGCAGGAGGATAAATGATGAAAATACACTTATTCGAAAGAATGACTTTTATTGAACTGTTCCAGATGTTTTTTAGTTTAGTTCATTTGATTTCACACATGCAATTTTTCAAAAAAGTAGTACATGAGCAACACAAACATGATGGAGAGATGCAAAAAATCCTTGGAGTGACTTTATCGAGGCACTTTCCAGTGTATACCCTAATCCATTAGATAACTCAGTAAAATATTACAAAAAAGAGAGACAATGATAAAATCCACACAGACCATGTACACAAGGACACAAAATTAAGATCACTAAATATTAGTAGACAGTTTACACAGGGAATCCATAAGTGTAATATCAGAATGGATACATCCAGCCTTTAAAGGGGAACTAATGTTTTTTTCAACCTGGGCCATATTTTCCGATCTACTTTTGTCTAAATCAGTGATAGGATGTTCAAAAATAATAGGGCACTCAGACAGCGTCAAACAACGTCAAAATACATCCACTTAAAGTGCATTTTTTCACACAGATAGGCTCGGATTGTTAGTATAATTATCTGACAACATAACGGAAAGGACAAATGAACGCCTGTGTTTACCTTCAGCTGGATTCGGACATGTTCCTCTGCCTGTTGCAATTTTAGTATATGTGCTACCCAAGTAATACTGCTCCCTCGTTGTTTGATGCTGTCTGAGTGCCCTGTTATTTAATATAGCACGCGCTCACGGGCTGCAGGCAGGTCAGCCCGAGCTTTGTACTGGAGAAATATCAAATATTGAACATCCTATCACTCAATTAGACAAAAGTAGATCAGAAAATAGGGCCCAGGTTGAAAAAAACATTAGTTCCCCTTTAATATTTTGATGGGCAGTTTACACAGATAGTCCATAAGTTTAACGTTCAGGAAATAAAATCAAACCTTTAACACATAATCCATCAGGATAACTTTTTTCAAAAGCTGAGTGTTGCTCCATTGTTATCTGCTGTGTTCGTGGATCTAACCATTGGGAGATGATTTCTTTCTGATTCTTAATAGTATTGTTTTCTTGGCTATAGTTCACAAGTAGGGCAGAGTTGAAAACTCTTTTCCAATGAAAGTAGCTAGCACTACCTACAAAAAGTCGCTTAAAGTCTCCGGATGACATCATACGCTTATATGGATGTTGATGACGTCTTCGCAGACTGAATCACGGGACCCTGATATAAACCTTCCAGGTACAAACTGCAAACTGTTGTGAATTGCAGTGATATGTGAATTCAGCAAACCTGTTTATTTCTGTTATTTTCAGCCTTTATGTCCTGAGTTGCTTTATTACTTCCCTTGCTTTCACTCGCCTCTGCAGCAGCTGCTCCTCTCATCCATCGATCAGATCAGCTCTGATTGGAGCTCTTGATCAGTTATCCACCCCATGAATCATACTACTGCTGCGAAGTAGAAACACAACAAAAACAACCAACGAAGCGTTCCGCATGCACTGCCTTTGTGAACTCGTAAAACCTCTGAATTTTCATAGGGGACACAGAATGATACAGACGGACCCAAAAGAGACTAAAAATGGCATGGGAGCTAGGTAGAAAAAAGGGCTGTTTCTATCAAAGGAGTTTGGGGACTGTGGACGGGGACAGCAGCAAAACCTATCTTAGCCACATAAAAACAGGGTCACCTACACAATATCCACATCAGTTTTACAAAAATGTCTGAAAAGATGTTTTCACTTAATCATTATGGACTATTTTGTGCAGATACTTAAAAGAAAACTATGTTCAAATCAACTTTACAATTTAGCAGCCAGAGAAGCTCTCCTGCTCTGGATCCAAGGACAGGAAAGAGCCACAGTGCTGCATGCCCTGCCCCTGACAAGCAGCAAAAGTCCAGTTACCACTGGACAACAGGTTTTGACCCAGCTTGGCTGTCAGAGGGGAAATACTCCCCCTGGCTGTACAAAAACTGATTTGGTGAGTAAGTACATACATACATTTAAAAACATAAAAACATAACTGTTTGGGTCTGTGTCAGTCATGAGTGTTTTTAAAATCTTATTCCAAATAGATGTTTTTTTCAGACTGAACAGCTGAATCACTTTTCTCCCGCATTAATTTTCATGTGTTTATGTAACTTTCCATTTTGTGTAAACGATTTCCCACAAATTGAGCAACTAAATGGTTTCTCTCCTGTATGCACTGTCATGTGTACCTTCAGATTTCCATTTTGACCAAATCTCTTCCCACACTCAGAGCAACTAAATGGTTTCTCTCCTGTATGAGATCTCATGTGTTTATTCAAATCTCCACTGTGACCAAATCTTTTCCCACACTCAGAACAGCTAAATGGTTTCTCTCCTGTATGAGTTCTCATGTGTACCTTCAGATGTTCACTTCGACCAAATCTCTTCCCACACTCAGAACAGCAAAAAGGTTTCTCTCCTGTATGAGTTCTCATGTGTACCTTCAACTCTCCACTGGAACCAAATCTTTTCCCACACTCTGAGCAGCTAAATGGTTTCTCTCCTGTATGAGTTCTCATGTGTACGTTCAGATTTTCACTTTGACCAAATGTTTTCCCACACTCAGAACAGCAAAATGGTTTCTCTCCTGTATGAGTTCTCATGTGTACCTTCAGAATTCCACTTTGACCAAATCTCTTCCCACACTCAGAGCAGCTAAATGGTTTCTCTCCTGTATGAGTTCTCATGTGCACCTTAAGATTTTCACTTTGACCAAATGTTTTCCCACACTCCGAACAGCTAAATGGTTTCTCTCCTGTATGGGTTCTCATGTGAACCTTCAGAATTCCACTTTGACCAAATCTCTTCCCACACTCAGAGCAGCTAAATGGTTTCTCTCCTGTGTGAGGTCTCACGTGTTTCTTCAAATCTCTCCTACAACGAAATCTTTTCCCACACTCAGAGCAGCTAAATAGTTTCTCTCCTGTATGCCATTTCATGTGTACCTTCAAAACTCCACTGTAACCAAATCTTTTCCCACACTCGGAGCAGCTAAATGGTTTCTCTCCTGTATGAGATCTCATGTGTACCCTCAGATGTTCACTTCGGCTATATGTTTTCCCACACTCAGAACAGCAAAATGGTTTCTCTCCTGTATGAGTTCTCATGTGTACCTTCAGATCTCCACTGTAACCAAATCTTTTTCCACACTCGGAGCAGCTAAATGGTTTCTCTCCTGTATGAGTTCTCATGTGTACCTTCAAAACTCCACTGTAACCAAATCTTTTCCCACACTCAGAACAGCTAAATGGTTTCTCACAAACAATCAAATCACTGACAGGGACTTTATCACTTTCCAGACCGTTTAAACCTGACTGAGGTTCTCTGGCCTCCTTCCAATGATCACTGTCAGCAGTCTCTGGTTCAGAAGACTCTCCAATGTTGTCTGTAGCCTCAGGTTGTAAATGTGTATCTGGATCTGAGTTCCTGGCTGGTTCTGCTCCTCCACAGTCCTCTCCCTCTGCTTCTGTTTCCATCTGTTCAGTGTGTCTTTGATGAAGCTGTGAGGACTGAGGTTTCTCATCATCTTCACTCTTCACAGGGACAGGAGTGGATGTGAACTTGGTGATATCATCATCCTCCTCCAGCCCTTGAAGCTGCTCTCCCTCCTGACTGATCCAGAGTTCCTCCTGTTCCTCTTTAATGTGTGGAGGCTCTGGGTCCTCCTGGTCCACACTGGAGCTCCACTCCTGCTGCTCAGGGGGAACCTCTTCTTTAACCACCAACAGCTGCTGGACGTCTGCAGGAAACAGTAAACACACACACACACACACGTTACAGAGAAATGTTGTCGTTCATTCACATCACAGCTCAAAAACTCCTTACTGAACTTCTACAGATCTCTGAGTATCAAACAGCTTCACAGTGTTCACTCAGCTGTGTCAGAGTGAGTGAGGTCGAGGTGAGCTTTAATTTCATGGCAGTCATTAACATGTACTGTTACTCTTGTCATGTCTGGAGGCTACAGTGTGGCTCTTTATTTGCTCAAACTAAAGTGAATTATGTGAGAATGATTGTCCATAGGATGCGAGAGTTTGCTGTGAGTCAAGTGTGATTACTGGCAGCCTGAGTAAATAAAATGCTGTTAGTACATCAACTCAAGTACTACTGCAGTACAAATTTGTGGTTCTTTTACTTCACTTGAGAATTTCGAAAAAGTGTATGAGAGTGAGGTAGAGCCGATTAACACTGGGTATCGCCACTGATTTCCTGAATCGATTCGATTTTGATGCAAGGGGTCTCGATCCAATATCGATTTGACTGGAGATTTTTCAGTTACAAGACCAGTTCCTCCAAGATCTCGCGACAGAAAAACCTTGAATTTGCGGCCAATTTTGTCAAAAATTACGATAACATTGCAGCAAATTACAAAAATTGCAAGTCAGGAGAAAGAAAAATTTAAAAAAAATTTAAGCTACTGCCTCCAAAAAATAAGTCATGTAATCACTTGCTATAATAATCATACTGAATATTACAAAAACCGCTGCAAATGTTTCAGTTCTCTTGTTTAGTTTTAATTAATTAGTTTCAAAACATGGACTCCAATAAAGTTGCAAAAAATTCTGAGAATATTGTAGCCCTCAAACCAGACAGTGTGACTGTAAAACAACATGTAAGCTACATCTTCTGTAAACATAACATTTCAATAAATTCAACACATATTGTCTGCATTTAAACAGTGCAAAATCTTATGTCCATACAGAGAGTTTCTTCATACTGCAATGCTATTAGCGCATTTGATGATGCGTCTGATGACGTTTCAAACGACACGTTTGCGACGATTTCTGGTCAGCCATAAAATGCGGAAAAAAACGTGGAAAAACAGCGGGAAGTTTGAAAAATTGCAAGCCCCCGCAAATATTGCGGATTTTTGTTTAATTTGCGTTAATTATTGCAGTCGCAAGATGGCAATTTTCTGGAGGGACTGCAATTCCAATTCTTGCTAGTATGTGAAATAGATTCTCAGAGAACTAATCGTGTAACATTTACAAGGAAGTATTTTTTTTAAAAAGAAGAAATTCACAACAGGAATAAAACGGAATATTTTATAATTAAATGTTGTTTCTGGAGCAGCAACAGTAATATTAAAACAGCAAAGTCACAATACAAACTTAATATCTCACTGGAAACAAAATAAAAATGTCAATAAAATAAATCATATTCCTGACATCACAGTACTGAGTAAAATGTCAAAGAAAGAATAGAGAAAACAGACATCAGTCAGTATCAGTCCTCCTGTCTACTGATGATGACTCACTGCCTGCAGGTCACATGACCACCGACTTTTTCCTCAAGAAGGTTTTATTGCACGCACAGTAACAAGTGTAGTTGTCATCAGCTCAAGTTATCTTCACCTCTCTGTCTCCACCGCGGCATCTTTACTCTGTCAGTGTGTCTGTGTGCGTAAAAGTGGCGTGGCAGCCAGGATGCACAGACAGCAGGAGGAGACGCTGCAGCGCTACAGAGCTCTTCACTCACTGTGACTCCAACTGAGGTGTGTAAGGTTCTGAAAAGAGCTAACCCATGGAAAGCAGCTGGCCTTGACAAAATCCCCGGGCCGTGTCCTGAGGGTCTGCTCTTCAGAGCTGGCTGAGGTCTTTACAGACATTTTCAATCTGTCCCTCTCTCAGTCATCTGTGCCTACATGCTTAAAGTTCACCACAATAGTGCCCATCCCCAAGAAAAACAGTATAACCTGTCTGAATGACTATCGCCCCATAGTACTCACCTCAATTGTAGTGAAGTGTTTTCAAAGAATAGACATGTCACACATCAAAGAGGTCATTCCAAATACACTGGACCCACTGCAATTTGCATATCGCCAGAACTGTTCCACTGACGACACCGTTAATGCAGCCATTCACACAGTCCTTTCACACCTCCAACACAAAAACACTCTCGCTCGAATGCTGTTTATATGCTGTTTATATATATAGTCCGACTGAAATTGTGCTATCTGTAGCTCGACTAACACACCTCGATAATTTGATTGAAAATCAAACTATTGCTACATGTATCTCTTTAGTCCGACTTGGCGTTCTGCGCATGCGCCATGTTTTCTTTCGCCGGCTTTCACCCAGAAGAAGAAGGACATGACGTAGCAGTAACTCCCGGGGAAAAAAAAACAAAAAAACATGTCAACGGAAAAGCAGAAGACGCACTTCTGGACGGATGAGGAAACTACATTCATGGCCCGACAGCTAAAGGAGCTAAACATTGTGAAGTTTATGGATGGTAGGAAAACGCGTAACACAGATTTAAAAAGTTTCTGAACAACTGTTAGCTTCCTCTTCGGGTCAACCAAAAGTAGTTCAATACGTACTGTATTAAAAAGGAGAGGCGCCACCTATCGAGACGGAGTCAGACGTACTTGGTCAGAAATTGATTTTCTCTTCTGCACGTATACCCAGACAAGACGAGAAGTCCAACTTGACTGATTAGCCGAGCTAGCTTAGCTCGGTGGACAGGGTGAAAACCTTCAAACTCCTTGGCACATCAGCAAAGATCTCACCTGGACTCACAACACACAACAGATGGTCAAGAAGGCTCAACAGAGACTCTTCTTCTTCTTCTTGAGGAAGCTGAGGAAATTTGGACTACCCTCCAAACTCCTTGGCAACTTTTACAGACGCACAGTGGAGAGCATCCTGACAAACTCCATCACAGTGTGGTACGGAAACTGCACTGTTCAGGACAGAAAGGCTCTTCAGCGTGTCATTAAAGTGGCACAATTCATCTGCAGAGCAGCCCTCCCCCCACTACAGGACATCTACTACACCCGGGTCACAAAAAGGGCACTCAACATCATTAAGGACCACACCCACCCACAAAACACACTGTTCACACCCCTGCCGTCTGGCAGACGCTACAGAAGTGTGAAAGCAAGAAGAACAAGACTAAAAAAACGTTTCTAGCCACAAGCCATCAGACGACTTAGCCGGTGATTATCCGCATATATACGTATTGGACAATGTGACAATATTTGATACTATTTGCACAACAATCTGACTGTACATAATACTTGCTCTCTTTTTTATTATTACTTATTTCTAATTATCTTAGTTTAGTCAGTGTGTATTTTAGTGGTGTCAAGGCAACTCTTAAAGAAAGAATTTCATTGCTTGTAACCACCTTTATGTTTGCTGTGTAAATGATAATAATTCTCTTGAATCTTGAATCTATCAGCTGGATAAGATTTTGTATTAAGTTGCTGCTGGGGCTTGGGGTTTACTTGGTGCTGACTGGATATATTCAAGGCGGGATGTGAAGTTTTGTAATTAATAACATGGTTATCGTAGATTAGCTGGGCTAACCGTTAGCTGTTAGCCGTTAGCGGTGTCTTTAATAACTCAGTAACTCAATAAACGGTCCATGAAAAAAAATACAATTGTATTTGTACTAGTTACAACATGATTGAGCTAGCAAAGCAGTTTTGTGTTGCTATGTGTGGCATTTATTCAGTTTTGGGAAATCAAGATGTCTAGAAAGCATCAGTGGCTGCAGCTGACAGAGACAGCTAACAGCAGCAGCAAAGCTAACATCAGGACATCATCTGTTAAAAGCCTCCCGTTGTCGGATACAACATGAAACTACTCCAGTTAGCTCAATCATGTTGTAACTAAGACATCTGCTGGGAAAAATATTTTTTTCACACACCGTTTATTGAGTTACTGAGTTACAACCCCTGGCAAAAATTATGGAATCACCATTCTTGGAGGATGTTCATTCAGTTGTTTAATTTTGTCGAAAAAAAGCAGATCACAGACATGACACAAAACTAAAGTCATTTCAAATGGCAACTTTCTGGCTAAAAGAAATCAAAGAAAAAAAATTGTGGTAGTCAGTAACAGTTACTTTTTTAGACCAAGCAGAGGGAAAAAATTATGGAATCACTCAATTCCGAGGAAAAAATTATGGAATCATGAAAAACAAACAAACAAAAGAACACTTCAACACACCACTAGTACTTTGTTGCACCACCTCTTGCTTTTATAACAGCTTGCAGTCTCTGAGGCATAGACTTAATGAGTGACAAACAGTACTCTTCATTAATCTGGCTCCAACTTTCTCTGATTGCTGTTGCCAGATCAGCTTTGCAGGTTGGAGCCTTGTCATGGACCATTTTCTTCAACTTCCACCACAGATTTTCAATTGGATTGAGATCCGGACTATTTGCAGGCCATGACATTGACCTTATGTGTCTTTCTTCAAGGAATGTTTTCACAGTTTTTGCTCTATGGCAAGATGCATTATCATCTTGAAAAATGATTTCATCATCCCCAAACATCCTTTCAATTGATGGGATAAGAAAAGTGTCCAAAATGTCAACGTAAACTTGTGCATTTATTGAAGATGTAATGACAGCCATCTCCCCAGTGCCTTTACCTGACATGCAGCCCCATATCATCAATGACTGTGGAAATTTGCATCTTTTCTTCAGGCAGTCGTCTTCATAAATCTCATTGGAACGGCACCAAACAAAAGTTCCAGCATCATCACCTTGCCCAATGCAGATTTGTGATTCATCACTGAATATGACTTTCATCAAGTCATCCGCAGTCCACGATTGCTTTTCCTTAGCCCATTGTAACCTTGTTTTTTTCTGTTTAGGTGTTAATGACGGCTTTCGTTTAGCTTTTCTATATGTAAATCCCATTTCCTTTAGGCGATTTCTTACAGTTCGGTCACAGACGTTGACTCCAGTTTCCTCCCATTTGTTCCTCATTTGTTTTGCTGTGCATTTTCTGTTTTCAAGACATATTGCTTTAAGTTTTCTGTCGTGACGCTTTGATGTCTTCCTTGGTCTACCAGTATGCTTGCCTTTAACAACCTTCCCATGTTGTTTGTACTTGGTCCAGATTTTAGACACAGCTGACTGTGAACAACCAACATCTTTTGCAACATTGCGTGATGATTTACCCTCTTTCAGGAGTTTGATAATCCTCTCCTTTGTTTCAATTGACATCTCTCGTGTTGGAGCCATGATTCATGTCAATCCACTTGGTGCAACAGCTCTCCAAGGTGTGATCATTCCTTTTTAACTGCAGACTAACGAGCAGATCTAATCTGATGCAGGTGTTAGTTTTGGGAAAGAAAATTTACAGGGTGATTCCATAATTTTTTCCTCAGAATTGAGTGATTCCATAATTTTTTCCCTCTGCTTGGTCTAAGAAAGTAACTGTTACTGACTACCACAATTCTTTTTTTCTTGATTTCTTTTAGTGTTTCTTAAAGCCTGAAAGTTGCCATTTGAAATGACTTTAGTTTTGTGTCCTGTCTGTGATCTGCTTTTTTTCTACAAAATTAAACAACTGAATGAACATCCTCCAAGACTGGTGATTCCATAATTTTTGCCAGGGGTTGTATTACAGACACCGCTAACGGCTAACAGCTAACAGCTAACTATGTCCCTATGCCCCTACGTCGCCCCGTTCAAAACGGTCACGTAACGATTACGTCACATCCAGAGCCCGGTAACTTTATAGAAATATAGAGGGCCGAGCGAGAGGACATTCCTGTAGTAGTTCCTGCCCTCGTAATAGTACCAAGAACTTCTTCAGTGGAAACAGGCCTTATACAAACAAGCCACAGTGCCCTGCTGGTGCTGTTTGCTGTGTAAGATGAGAATCCCCAGGCAGAAGTGAGAGTTCGTCTCTTCTCTACAGAAGACACCGACAGAGTCTGACTTTTTTATTTTTATCCAATTAACACACAAACATGACTTGACTCAACTTGCTTGAGACCTGAATGTTAAAACTTGAAACGTGCTTAAGACTAGCAAATGTGTGACTTGATAGATACCTGACTGAGGTTCTCTGGTCTCCGTCCAATCATCACTGTCATCAGTCTCAGGTTGTAAATGTGTGTCTGGATGTGAGTTCCTGGCTGGTTCTGGTCCTCCACAGTCCTCTCCCTCTGCTTCTGTTTCCATCTGTTCAGTGTGTTTTTGATGAAGCTGTGAGGACTGAGGTTTCTCTTCATCATCTTCACTCTTCTTAGGGACAGGAATGGATGTGAACTTGGTGATATCATCCTCCTCCAGCCCTTGAAGCTGCTCTACCTCCTGACTGATCCAGAGTTCCTCCTGTTCCTCTTTAATGTGTGGAGGCTCTGGGTCCTCCTGGTCCACACTGCAGCTCCACTCCTGCTGCTCAGGGGGAACCTCTTCTGTAACCATCGACAGCTGCTGGACGTCTGCAGGAAACAGGAAACATACACACACAGATGTTACAGACATCAAACTTCAGATTACAAACTTCTACAGATCTCTGAGCATCAAACAGCTTCACAGTGTTCACTCAGCTGTGTCAAGGCCAAAACACACTGGTGGCGAACAACAGAAGACCCCCTGCCCCTCCCTTGTTAACTCCTTGCTCACGGTTAATGCACTTAAATCGAGCACCCTGCAGAGCAGCATCCACGTCTCCCTGTGACCTGCATTCTGAGTTAATTCAGAACGCAGCGGCACGTGTATTAACAGGAACTAAGAAACAAGATCATATTTCTCCAGTTTTAGCTTCTCTGCACTGGCTCCCTGTAAAATTCAGAATTGAATTTAAAATCCTACTGTTAAAGGATAACTTCGGTATTTTTCAGCCTGGGCCCTATTTCCCATGTGTATGTGTGCGTATGACTAATAGGTACAACTTGTTCTAAAACTGGTTCATTATTGAGGGAGGCGGATGCAGCCAGGAGCCGCGAAACGAGCTAAAACGGTAACGGGGGCAAATGCGTCCCATATAAGTTTGCGCATTAAAAGTGCTTTTTTTTTGCCACTGACCAGTTCAGATCACCAGTGTTATCTCTGTAAATAGCATACTAGCCTTTACCTTACCTCATCACCAGTGTTATCTCTGTAAATAGCATACTAGCCTTTACCTTACCTCTGGGCTGTGTGTGACATCATCTCGCAAGAGCTTTGCTCCACTGTGTCTGTAGCTCTCTCTACTCGTGGGGCAGCCGTTTTCTTGAGGAAGAGGTGTTTCGGTATTGGATGTCTTCTCTTCTTCGGCTGGCAGTAGTCATCTTGGGAGAAGTGAGCACTGCAGACCCGATGGTCTGCAAGGCGCAGTGTCTGGACAGGAGTGTTAGCATCCATTTGTAGCACAACTAGCCACAACTTCAGCATCTCGCCGTCCGACAAAGGCAGCCTGTGAAAGCTGTACGGGGTGTTGCACGACATCCTGTTCTTGCAATTCGGATAAGCACAAACACGAACCATTGTTTTCAGTCGATGCAGTAAAAGCTGTCAACTGCACTCTGGGACAACCAGCGCCACTCTGAGCAGCGCTCAGCATGGCTCCTCTGTTTTCTTCCGGCAACAAGCAAAGCACTCGCGAGATGACGTCACAGCCCAGAGGTAAGGGAAACGCTTAGTAGGGCTAACCCAAAAAATTCAAAGCTTCGTTCAATGGCACGGGATTCGATTGCGAAAAAAAAAGAAGCTTCGGTGCTTTTTTTCCCGTTTTTTGGGGGGAAGGCCTTACACGCAACACTCACCCTCACCAGTCCGATACTGACAGTGAGCCCACTCAGAGCTGGCAGACATGTCCAAGAAGACATCAGATGTGTGATTGCACCTTAAAATATGCCCTGACAACCCCCAGAAATCAGAGTGTCAGATTTGCCAAAAGCAATAAAGGTATTTTTTACTGGTGAGTTAGGGGGGATTGGCCTATATATCATGTAATTAAAAAAGAAAAAATCTCCGACAAGGAAATAGAAAGCCCGACGCACAATGGAGACCTGCTATAATCCTGCTTGAACACAGACGACTAAATTCTTTCAACAATGTGACTCAAAATAATGATAAAATAGATTTTATTGATGTAAAATATGCATTTTCCAGTTCCACCGGTCCGCTCTGAGTCTGGTGTCAGAGACACTTCTGAGGCTCTGAGTTGCGCATCTGTTTGATTGTGCTGCAGTGTGCGCCCAGGGTTTTAGTTTAGTGTTCAATCAAAAGTTAAACACTACTTATCACCGACCATTAGTGTTTTTTCGTTTGTGAATATTTTTATCTTAATTCTAGTGTTGGAAGAAACTACGTTTTCACCATAATTTTTTTTTTTTTTTTTTTTAAATTTGAAAAATACCGAAGTTATCCTTTAACTTATAAAGCTCTAAATGGTCAGGCTCCGTCATATCTTAGTGAGCTTATAGTGCCATATTATCCCACCAGAACACTGCGCTCTGAGAACGCAGGGTTTCTCGTGGTCCCTAAAGTCTCCAAAAGTAGATCAGGAGCCAGAGCCTTCAGCTATCAGGCTCCTCTCCTGTGGAATCATCTTCCTGTTGCGGTCCGGAAGGCAGACACCGTCTCCACATTTAAGACTAGACTTAAGACTTTCCTCTTTCAAGATATTTTTTGACCATTTTGCCTTTAATGGACAGGACAGGTAAGCGTGAAAGGGGGAGAGAGAGGGGGGATGACATGCAGCAAAGGGCCACAGGCTGGATTCGAACCCGGGCCGCTGCAGCAACAACCTTGTACATGGGGGGGCCTGCTCTACCACTAATCCACTGACACCCCAAGACTTTCCTCTTTGATAAAGCTTATAGTTAGGGCCGGCTCAGGCTTGCCTTGTACCAGCCACTAATTTGGCTTCTTCTCCGGAGCCTTTGTGCTCCACTGTCTCGCAGGTTAACTCATATCGCAGCAGTGCCTGCATAGTGTGACGTGTGTGGTTGTGCTGCTGCCGTGGTCCTGCCAGATGCCTCCTGCTGCTGCTGTTATCATTAGTCACACTTCTACTGTTATTACACACATGTGATTATTGTCACATATGTATACTATCAGAGGAGTTAACGACAGCAGAGAAGCTAACGACAGCAGAGAAGCTAACGACACCAGAGAAGCTTATGACACCAGAGAAGCTAACGACACCACAGAAGCTAGCGACGCCACAGATTAGCTAACGACACCAGAGAAGCTAACGCGGCGTATAAACGTCGACAGACTGAATATTTATTGAACAAATCTGCAGTTATATTATTAATAATGAACTTGTAATGTTTCATGAACAAACCTGCTCTGTGTAACCGAAGCTGAGGGTTG
>NC_065522.1:29995605-30005599 GCF_006386435.1 Epinephelus moara | reverse complement strand
AGCTCAATAGAACGCCCCATAGCAACAGACTCGCCCATGGTTTCGTCCTACCGCCGCCATTTTGGACTGTCAGCAGACCGCAGCAGACCCGCTTGCATACAAAAACACACAGACAAACTGAAGTATATCGCTATTAATTATGCTTACAATGCTACTCACCTCGTGATAGCTTGGTCACAGCTGTTTTTTCACGTTTTTGTAAAGCAAAATAGAGACTTTAAAAAAAACCAAAACGAAGAAAAACGGCCTAAATGGCATCTCTACATATTACATCCACTTATGAGAAGATTAACTTAATTACTCCTTCAAAATCACCCCATAAGCCAATCTACAAATTTTTTTTTAAAAAAGAAAGAAAGAAAAAAATCAATATTTTAACTAGAAACACATTAATGGTGACGTCACATAGTCAGGAATAAAGACTTATTTACAGTTTGTACAGTAAGGGGACAGTAATAATAATAATAATAATATATAGGCTATTTTAATATGATATATTTTAATGCTAAAGGAGTAATCAGTTCTGATATAAATGGTCCAATAAAAAAATATATACATATATATATGTGTGTATATATATATATATATATATATATATATATTTGTGTGTGTGTGTGTTACCTTCCCTCCAAAACTGGCATATTAAATTGATATTAAAACACTTCAAAACTTACACCTCAGGAGTTCTTACCTGTCGGGTTCCTACGGTGGAAGGCCAGGTGCGGGGTGTTCCACTAATAGTTGTTGCAGTTAATTGCACTACACTGTTTTCTTTTACTTTTTTTCTCCTCTCTCCTTGACATCTTGCATGTTGTCTGGGCGCAACGTTCTAAGCTCAACAGTCCAAGATGGCGGCAGCGCTACAGCAGCGCCCCTGGTGGCTGTTGGCAGAAATTAAACGGAGCTTCACCTCTGAGTAGCATCCAGCTGCAGCCCTGGAGCAGAAGTCCCTGACTTGACACAAGCCCCTGGCATGACGGAAGTGCCCCTGGCATGACGGAAGTGACGTGTTTTGCTGGATAGTGTTGTCGTGGGCTGCGTCCGAAAGGCCAAGTAGTATGGATTGTAGTAGACCAAATTAGTATGTAGTATGTTCGAAACCGTAGTAGGGAGGAGTAGTATGCTACCACCCCTACTAAACACGCCTACATTGTAGTATGATGACACAGCATACTGCAGGGCTACTACTTACCCAAAATGCACCACGGGCTTCTTCTTTGTATTCTTCTTAATTGTAGACGTTGCACAGCATGTTACCGCCCTCATCAGTCTCCTATTTAAATGCAACATGGTCACTGCCCGGCAAGATTCAAAACATCAAGGCAGAGCAACGGCAGCCGGCGGCTGGAGCAGCGCATCAATACAGATGTAACTAATGATGATTAAGTTTGGCATAATGAAAGTACATCATGGCAGAGCAGTTTTATTGGATGTCATTGTACTGTGTGAGGTGACAGGTGATCAAAGTGACTCAGCCTACACACATGACAGAATGTGCTGGTGGAAATGCTGTATCTACATATTGATATTCAATGAACTAATCACTTGATTGACACATGATGTCAGCGTTGTGACACTTATGAGAAGTGATGATGGTTGTCATCACCATAACAGGTTGCATTATTTCAAAAACAATATAAAGGATCTTCAAAGTGCAAAGTTTAAGTTTTTGAGTGTGGCATGTCATGTCATTGCTTATCTGTGGCAGTGAATTAATTATTATGTGCAAAAGGAGGCATCTGCGAACTCTGGCTCGCCTACGCCTCACATTTTGCATGTTGAGAAGCATGAGAGAGCTTGCAGACATGTTGCTGGTGGGTAAAGAGTGGCCAGCTTCATTTTTGGACAATTTCAATAGTCACAGGCGCGTTCAGATTTTGGTGCAGTACCTCAGCCAAGCCAGCAGATGGGGTGCTTTCATAGGCACTCCTCTGCTTTGCCAGCGGATGGAGTGTTTTCCCACCAATCTTTTAGTATGTCCGAATGGACCCAACTTGTTTAGTGTAGTATCTAGTGGTAGTACGTAGTAGTAGTATGCAGTATGCCAGTGGGCCTTTCGGACGCAGCCGTGGTCTTTGTGTGGAACTTAGCTCGCAGGACACAGCATCTCAACGCAGTAGGTTTCAGGTAAGCTAACTGGAATAAATTGGCAGAAAATAGCTATGTTGTTTATTCTGTGACCGTTAGAAGAGGTCCCTGGTGAGTGGCGAGGGCAGGGCTCGAGACTTGGGATCCACTCACCTATGGTCCCGCCCGGGCCTGAAGTCCGCAGCCCTCCAGCCTGACCTCCGCGGCCTGGACGGATGCTCAAGCGTGGGTGAGAGGAGTGGAGAGGAGCGCGGAGGTCAGGCCGGGCGGGCCGACACCGTGTAGTCAGGCCGTTACAACACTAAATTAAGCAGAGTGATGGACCCAAAGCCTTCAATCTGGCTATAAGACAGCTGAAATGCTAAACAAAAAAAAATACAGTGGTGAAGTTGGGATTTGTTTCTTGAAGTTACGTGCTCATTGTCTTTTCTGTCTCTTGCAGGCTGCCAGGAGAATCGGACTGGCCATCAGATACTGTTTGTGGAAATTCAAAAATAAAGTTTGTCAAATTGACTTTTGTCTCTTCATTGTGCACACTTACACACGAAATAGGGTAAAAGCCGGCTATTTTTGAATGTTAGCATTGATTTCTCACATTGAATGGTGAAATATTTGTAGTTTGAAAGGTCCGACCTAAATGAATACAGGTCATAGTTAACAAAGCATATGAATATTAATATAGAAGGAGCGCCCACTGAGCGCAGCTTCTTTTATTGATGGTTCGAACGTCACGATGTGGTCAAAAACAAACAACAAAAACAAAGTTGACTTGTATGATTAAATAAAGGTAAAATAAATGGACAATTCATCGATTCATAGACGCTATGTTATGCAATTTTACTTAAAAAAGTTGTTAAAAAAAGAGAGAAGTCACTTCCGTCATGCCAGGGGCACTTCCGGCAAGCCAGGGGCTTGTGTCACGTAGGCCCAATCCCAAACCGGCCCCTAACCCCTCGCCCTATTCACTCCCCCTCCGTTTGCGCGGCCACGCGGAGCTCCGCCATATTAAGGGCTGTCCCAAACCAATTATCGCTGAGTGCGAGTGGACTGCTCAGCCCTTAGATAGCGAGTGTGCATCAGTGCAGGCTTCTGATGAGCCCAGCAGGAAGCGCAACATCACAATGGAGGAAACAACGTACAAATTAAATAGTTCCGTCTTTCTACTTTGTAAAATATTTTAGATCAAACACACACATTTGTTTTCCTCACACTGACTTTACAGTCTCAAACAAACTCACAGAATGTTTGGTGTCAAAAGATTAAAACCTACATGTCCATATGCTCAAATAAACTATTTAAAACTGTCTAAAAAAATTCCTCATCCCATTCTCACGATTTTGAAAAAATCTATAACTCTGTGTTCACAGGGACAGAAGAAGAAACAAAGCAGTTAATCGATCTATGGATTAAAAATGAGAGTCTCTTCATTAAAAAGAGGAATGCTGCAAAACAGGGATGGAGGTGAGTTTGCCCAGATGAATGAAGCTGTAAATGTGTTAACTGTGTGTAGAAAATATGAACAAGTGAATTACTTTGATTACACTGCACTGTATCTCTTATCTGACTCATTCAAGTTTATTTTTATTATAACTCAATTTAATTAATATTTAAATGGCTTTTTTTATAGCCTGTTGCTCTATTTTGTTTTCACAAAGCGTCTGTCTGTATCCATGGTTACATCTGCTTCCTACTTCCAGTAGAGTGGCGAGGGCGTCCTATGGTTTGGCTTCTCTTTCATACACTTCCCCTTAATCAGGAGTGCCCTCCGCAGCTGCGAGTGTAACTTGATTTCGAGTGACACCAAGACTATTCAAGAGAAGGCTGAGACACGGGGTCAAACATGGGGGGATTGCACATGCGCAGTGTAACTTGAGCTGCGATGCTGGAGGGTGACAGCAGGGGCGCTAGATAAAAAGCGCAGGATCCGCTCAGGCGATCAAGGAGTGCGGTCTGCTTGGACTTTTGGACGGTGGCTGCCTGAAGTTGTTGGAATTGCATCTCTGTCATTATCACCCACAACGCAGGCCACCAGTGACAGTCCAGTATTAAGCTGTGAAAATGACATGCATGCACATCCCCCTTATTCCGCGGTCTCATGCCTTCTACTGAGCCTTTGAGGAAGTGCAGACCAGATGTTACTGTGCATGTGCAATCCCCCCAAGTTTGACCCCGTGTCTCAGCCTTCTCTTGAATAGTCTTGAGTGACACTTGGTAGTGAAGTGGGTAGGGAGTGGTTTGGGATTGGGCCGTATTGTTGCCTCTTGGTATCCATGCTCTTTGACCCCACTCAGCTCACTTCCTGATTCAGTGACATCAGCGCCACGCCCCTGTAGGAGACTTGGCAGCTCTGAATGTATTGTCGTCAATGAGGAAAATGAAAGTGATCACAATTTATGGTCAATTCTTTCGCCCTATAGTCACCAAAGTAAATATTGGATTCATTTTCCACAAGCCACACATCTTACCAACATTCTGACACTAAAGCTGCATTTTTCATCCGCACAGATCAAGAGCAAGTTAACTTTGTTTGAGCCCTGTCCGTCTCAGAAAACAAGTTATCACGAGATCTCTGCCCAAAAATGCCCAAGCTTTGAGCAGCAATAGGCTGCAATAACAGGAAGAATGTATTTTCATTCCACCTGCTTCTTGATCCGCATACACAGACATCCACAGATCCTCTGTTCAACACGGTGGTGGGGAGGGGGGGGTTGAGGGAGAACAGGCTCTGATTGGAGGGAGAGCTAACCACGCCCACTTAGGAGACAGGGAGAGTAACCGTTTACTTAACACTGGATAAGCCTACGGTGGGGTATCTCCTTTATCCAATATCTCTGGCAATAATACCTAACTGCAGCCAGGTATCCCAGCATGCATTTCACAACAATCATCGGAAAATGAGTGAGGGAAAGGCGCACAATTGTAAGCCATAATTACCGATATGTTACTGTTGTTTTGTCACAGAACGTAGTGTTTTCATGCATAGTTTAAACTTCAGACCCGTGGTCGATGTTTTAATATAGAGCCCAGTTGATTGTGACTGAGGTCTGCTAGATGACAACGGTGTCAGCGCTCATAGATAATAAACGTGTGTATGAGCACTCAGGCTGCCCCAGAGAGCAGCCTCTCTCGGGTAGTCCTTTTGAAATTCGTGACTGACTGTACTCCCGTCCTCCCGTCCTCCCGTTCTTGGGAAGTCCGGACTCTACTGTACTCCCGTCCTCCCGTCCTCCCGTTCTTGGGAAGTCCGGACTCTCACATGGACTTGCCAAGTCCGAACTGCCGAACTTCAGTATTGAGAAACAGCTTGAGACTCTGCTAACACACCTTTCTATCAGACGCCATCTTGTTCAGTGTGACGTTCGCAACAGTAAAGAGTACAGCTTCCGGTAGAGATGAGTTCATGGGCTTCAAAAGGTCCAAAGTGTTGGATGGAATTGTAGGCTTACTCAGAAAAACATGCAGGAGGATAAATGTCATTTTCCGATTCAGGTCCGAGTTCAAAAGGCTGATCGGCCTCATGTTTTCGCAATTATCGTTGGCTTTACCGGGCTTTGGGAGTAGAGTAATCAGGGCACCCCTCAAGGAGGGAGGGAGTATCTCCTTTTGAAGAGACTCTGAAAACATTTCGAGGAGGGGTGTTCTAAGTTTTGATTCAAATTTTTTTATAAATTTCGATGGGTAAGCCATCTGGACCTGCTGCTTTTCCAGAATTCGTGCATCTTAACGCTGCCGAGATCTCTTCCAATGTCAAGTTTGCTCCCAGCGATGACCTTTCACATTCCTCTATTTGGGGGAAAGAGTTTGGGTCGTCCTGATTTGGAGCATATATATTAACCAAATTGAGACATTCAGTGAAAAGAGTACCCTGGATTATCAGAAATCTGCCCGTTTTATCTGATATTACCTTTGTGACATTCAGTGGAATGGACCCATGCACAAGTGTCATGACTCCTCTCGCCTGGGTAGTGAAAGGTGCTGAATATATGGCCCCACGCCACCTCCTCTTGATCTTTAAATCTTCCCTCACTGCCAGATGCATTTCTTGAAGAAAAATTATTTTAGACTGTATATCTTTTAGTCGCCCCATTACCTGTTTTATTGTTTTTGCATCCCTCTGCAGTTCCATGATGTAAATTTAATTTCTAACCCACTGGACATAGCAGTTCACTTGGGATGGATTACTCATGACATAGTGTAAAAGGATACGGGTCTTTTCTCGGTCCGACTCGATGAGCCCTTTCAATGGTTAGCTTCGTACTTAGGGAAGTTATGCCAGAGCCTCCGGGATCCAAGTCTCGAGGAAAGAGCAGGCATCATTGCCCTTCGTGCCCTCTGGGAGGTTTACGAGCCTAAGATTTGATCTTCTGGATCTTGCTTCAAGGTCGTCGATCTTGTCCTCCATTTCTTTGTTTTTATTTTCGAGGCTACGGACCTTTGCTACTAGGCTAATGACAGTGTCCTCTGCTTCGGAGATGCTAGTCTCTGCGCTCATATCTCGCTCCAAGCATTCACCGACTTCTTTCCTCATTCCTTCAATTGCTGTCAAAATTCCATCAAATCTACTGCAGAAGTCAGTTTTTAAATCTTTGATGGCTTCAAGAATTGGCTGGGGGTTGGCACTCTCATCTGTCGTCTCGCTAGCTTCCTCCGCCATTGCGCTAGTATTAGCTGTAGCTTCTTCACTTGAAGTGAATTCAATCTGAGATTGAGAGAATTTGCGACGGCCTTTACCTTGCTTGCCAAGCGTAGATGTAGTCTCCGAAAGACATCATATGCTTACATGGATGCTGATGACGTCTTCGCAGACTGAATCACCGTGACCTTGATATAAACCTTCCAGGTAGAAACTGCAAACTGTTGTGAATTGCAGTGATATGTAAATTCAGCAAACCTGTTTATTTCTGTTATTTTCAGCCATGACTGAAACCTTTAAAGATATATAGTTTAACACCATGGTTCAGACTATCTCACGTGTCTGCTATGCTTATTTTATGTCTAGAGTTGCTTTATTACTTCCCTTGCTTTCACTCGCCTCTGCAGCAGCTGCTCCTCTCATCCATCAATCAGATCAGCTCTGATTGGAGCTCTTGATCAGTTATCCACCCCATGACTCATACTACTGCTGCTAAGGAAAAACACAACAAATGTATGAGATCTCATGTGGACTTCTAGACCTTGACTTTGACCAAATCTCTTCCCACACCCAGAGCAACTAAATGGTTTCTCTCCCATATGAGATCTCATGTGTCTCTTCAGATCTTCACTTTGACCAAATCTTTTCCCACACTCAGAGCAGCTAAACAGTTTTTCTCCAGTATGCGTTCTCATGTGTGCCTTCAAAGCTCCACTTTGACCAAAGCTTTTCCCACACTCAGAGCAGCTAAATGGTTTCTCTCCTACATGAGTTCTTATGTGTACCCTAAGACTTTGCATGTAACCGAATGTTTTCCCACACTCAGAGCAGCTAAATCGTTTCTCACCAACAACCAAATCATTGACAGAGACTTGATCATTTTTCAGAGAGGTTAAACCTGGCCCACACTGGAGCTCCACTCCTGCTGCTCAGGGGGAACCTCTTCTTTAACCACCAACAGCTGCTGGATGTCTGCAGGAAACAGGAAACACACACAACACACACACACAGCTCAAAAACTGCACAGTGTTCACTCAGCTGTGTCTGTAACTTTCATAGCAGTCATTAATAGTGCTGCACGATTTGATAAAAATGTGTGATTGCGATTATGGTGGACAATATTGCGATTTGCGTAACTGTGCTTGGATGTTGTTTAATGAGGCTCTGGCA
Organism: Epinephelus moara; assembly: GCF_006386435.1. Classification (NCBI taxonomy): domain Eukaryota; kingdom Metazoa; phylum Chordata; class Actinopteri; order Perciformes; family Serranidae; genus Epinephelus; species Epinephelus moara. The sequence goes on along the minus strand of NC_065522.1, from coordinate 29,997,708 downwards.
GCTTTCACTTGTCTCCTTGTCTTTAACGTTACTCGGCCTGGCTTTCTCTCGCATGCATTCTTCCTACTTCTCTCTGTGCTGTCTCGAGTGCTGATATAGATTGGTCGTGTTGCCGCGGGACGCCGCGACTTTAACTTTCAAACTTTTTCACAGCTTTCTGTTCAACGTCACCGTACCTGAATCTAAAGTATCGCCATATAATAGACGTTGCATTTTTTTCGCCATCAACTCAGCCTGTTCATGGTCGTGCTCATGCTCTTCTTTAGCGTCTATGTTGGTCACTGCTGCACGCCGGCTGGTCACCTGACCATACGTGCTGCACACACCAGAATAGCTTGTGGGCGTAATATCAACAAACTCCACACACACTACAGGAGAGGCAGTCACGTTCACAGGCGCACACATTAACATTTATTTACATTAAATCGCAAATCGCAGCCTTTTGTGCGGTTATGTAATCGTACAGCCTGACATCACGATTGCGATTAGATTAATTATGCAGCACTAGTCATTAACATGTACTGTTACTCTTGTCATGTCTGGAGGCTACAGTGTGGCTCTTTATTTGCTCAGGCTTAAGTGAACTATGTGAGAATGATTGTCCATAGGATGGGAGAGTTTGCCGTGAGTCAGTTTGATTACTGGCAGCCTGAGTAAATAAAATGCCGGTAATGGCACAGTATGCGCTGCCTTACAAAACAACACAATGTAGATAACATTATGGACCATCGTCCTTTCAAAAGCCCAAATATCTCTTCAGCAGCTGCAGTTAGTCGCTGCTTCACCAACGATCTCAGTATTTGGACTTCAGACATGTTCACACTTTAAAAACACAATCTTGTTGAAACAGTGTGACGTTGGCATCAGTAAAGAGTACAGCTTCCAGTAGAGATGAGCTCATGTGCTTCAAAATAAAAGTCCAATAGTGTTACATGGAATTGCGGGCTTACTCAGAAAAACACACTCGGGAGGATAAATGATTAAAATACACTTATTCGAATGAATGACTTTTATTGAACTGTTCCAGTTGATTTTTAGTTTAGTTCATTTGATTTTATATATGTAGAAAAAACGTAGTTCATGTAGTACACACACACGTTTTATTAAATCATGCACGCATTTCATCAAAACATGTGTGCCTGGCTGTCACTCCCACGAACTGCAGCAGGAGGACAGATTACATCTGTTTGCATCAAGAGACAGACGATATGATGAGACAGTGGAACGTGACTGCTGAACAGCCGAATCACTTTTCTCCCTCATGAATTTTCATGTGCTTATGTAAATATCCATTTTGTGTAAATGATTTCCCACGTTGAGAGCAGCTAAACTGTTTGCTCTCCTGTATGACATCTCATGTGTTTCTTCAAAACTTCACTGTAACCAAATCTTTTCCCACACTCAGAGCAGCTAAATAATTTCTCTCCTGTGTGAGTTCTCATGTGTCTCTTCAACCCTCCACTGTATTCAAATGTTTTCCCACACTCAGAACAGCTAAAGAGTTTCTCTCCTGTATGAAATCTCATGTGTCTCTTCAGTTGTTCATGTCGAACATATGTTTTCCCACACTCAGAGCAGCTAAATGGTTTCTCTCCTGTATGAGATCTCATGTGTCTCTTCAGATGTTGATGTCGAACATATGTTTTCCCACACTCAGAGCAGCTAAATGGTTTCTCTCCTGTATGAGTTCTCATGTGTTTCTTCAGATCTCCACTATAACCAAATCTTTTCCCACACTCAGAGCAGCTAAATCGTTTCTCACCAACAATCAAATCACAGATAGGGACTACATTATTTTTCAAAGAATTTAAACCTGACTGAGGTTCTCTGGTCTCCTTCCAATCATCACTGTCATCAGTCTCAGGTTGTAAATGTGTATCTGTATCTGAGTTCCTGGCTGGTTCTGCTCCTCCACAGTCCTCTCCCTCTGCTTCTGTTCTCATCTGTTCAGTGTGTCTTTCATGAAGCTGTGAGGACTGAGGTTTCTCTTCATCATCTTCACTTTTCACAGGGACAGGAGTGGATGTGAACTTGGTGATATCATCCTCCTCCAGCCCTTGAAGCTGCTCTCCCTCCTGACTGATCCAGAGTTCCTCCTGTTCC
>NC_065522.1:29991056-29994341 GCF_006386435.1 Epinephelus moara | reverse complement strand
CTCGTTCTCCTCTTTTGATCGACAAAGTTCCTCCTCGTACTCTGCTATCGTTCTTTCAACCAGCCCAAATATCTCTTCAGCAGCCGCAGTTAGTCGCTGCTTCACCAACGATCTCAGCATTTGGACTTTAGACATGTTCACACTTTAAAAACACAACAAAGAGACTCTGCTGACACACGTTTCCATCTTGTTCAGTGTGACGTTGGCAACAGTAAAGAGTACAGCTTCCGGTACAGATGAGTTCATGGGCTTCAAAATACAAGTCCAGAAGTGTTACACGGAATTGCGGGCTGATAAATGATTAAAATACACTTATTCGAAAGAATGACTTTTATTGAACTGTTCCAGTTGATTTTTAGTTTACTTCATTTGATTTCACATATGCAATTTAGAGTTTTGGAGTGGCTTTATCGAGGCACTTTCCAGTGTATACCCTAATCCATTAGTTAGGGTATACAGTAAGTATTATTATTATTATTATTATTATTATTATTATTATTATAAAAGTAGATCGGAAAATAGGCCCCAGGTTGAAAAAAAACATTAGTTCCCCTTTAATATTTTGCTAGGCTGACCAAACGTACTCTTTTGCACTGACTTGTCCACTTTTCACGTCCTGTCCGGGGCGTCCAGGGGGTGTTTATAAATTGATGATGATGTCCGGTATGTGTGTGTGTGTGTGTGTGTGTGTGTGTGTTTGTGTTTTAGAGGGCGGCACAGGCCGCATATTTCTTTCCGAAACCAACCCGAGCCTGACATTATTTAATTAGCACTGAGTTTGTGTCACAGTTGTTATGGTTACAGGCTATTTAACAGGCCGGGCGTGCGCCGTGGGTGCTCCACTGAGAGGGAGACCTCCGTGTTTGAGACAGGAGCAGGCGGCGGGAGGTCCGACGCTTCCAGCGAGGGGAGAGCGGAGCGATAGATAATAACATCTATCTATCTATCTATCTATCTATCTATCTATCTATCTATCTATCTATCTATCTATCTATCGCTCTGGGGGAGAGGTAGAAACAAACAGCCAATGTGGCAATTTATACATTTTTGACCCAACCCAACTCATAACAAAACGGTGAAAGGAGAAAATGAGTGCGACAGAGTGTGAGGAAATTATCGATAAACGAGGAAAGGTCAGTTCACCAGTTTGGCAGTACTTCAGATTTTATAATTACCCAGTATATTTATTTATTTATTTGACTGTTTTTCATGGTTATGTTGACCTCTTTTTCCCCTGTGTTCGTTTGTTCATTACTGAGGAAAGGTTACATTTAAAATAAAAGTGTTTAAATTTTTAAAAAAAATTCTCCTGGTCCTTATTTCAAATAGGTTTTTAAAAAATCACTAATTATCGATATCGACTGATATGAAACACTTATATCGTGATACACTTTTCAGCCATATCTCCAAGCCCTACTACAAAGATGGAAAAAGAGAAAGACAATGATAAAATCCACACAGACCATGTACACAAGTACACAAAATTAAGATCACTAAATATTAGTAGACAGTTTACACAGGGAATCCATAAGTATAACATCAGAATGATTCAATCCAACCTTTAATATTTTGATGGGCAGTTTACACAGATAGACCATAAGTGTAACATTCAGGAAATAAAATCAAACCTTTAACACATAATCCATCAGGATAACTTTTTTCAAAAGCCAAGTGTTCCAACTCCATTGTTATCTGCTGTGTTAGTTGATCAAACCATTGGCAGATGTTAATTTCTTTCTGATTCTTAATAATATTGTTTTCTTGGCTGTAGTTCACAAATAGGGCAGAGCTGCCAACTCTTTTCCAATGAAAGTAGCTAGCACTAGCTCCAAAAAGTCGCTTAAAGTCTCCCGATGACATCATATGCTTACATGGATATTGATGACGTCTTCGCAGACTGAATCACTGTGACCTTGATCTAAACCTTCCAGGTACAAACTGCAAACTGTTGTGAATTGCAGTGATATGTGAATTCGGCCAATCTGTTTATTTCTGTTATTTTCAGCCATGACTGAAACATTTAAAGATATATAGTTTAACACTATGGTTTGAACTAAAAATGGCATGGGAGCTAGGTAGAAAAAAGGGCTGTTTCTATCAAAGGAGTCTCGGGACTGTGGACGGGGACAGCAGCAAAACCTATCTTAGCCACATAAAAACAGGGTCACCTAAACAATATCCACATCAGTTTAGGTGGACACTATATTAAAAGTATTTTCAAGACCTAACCATGCTGTCAGACAGCCCTTTACAACTGAAAACTGATGCAGTTACATGATGCTCTCCTAAAAGCAACCAGACTCCACTGACAGAATCAGTAATTTTACTTCACAGAACACAATGAGTCACTGGCCTTCAGCTGTGTGAGGTGCGGATATCAGGAGGAGTCGATTTGCAAGTAAAAAAATATATATTTTATTTCCTATAAGTTAACAATTCTAAAATCAGGGAAAAGGGGAGGTGGAACAAGGTTGCTGTCTGGCGAGAGTGTCTTTGTCTCAGTGGCGTCACTCAGGTGCTGCGCATCAGGCCCTAATGAGCCCTGACACTCATAGCTGCGGCTTCTCCGCGGCTCATCCGCGGTGCTTTCCATGGTACTGAAGGTGACAGGTTAACTTGACAAAATGCAACAAGCTGCCCTTCAATTGGATAGTTTGTGTTGTTGTGTGACTTTTGGAACCGACCTAACCATGCCAGTTCTCTGGTCTGCTTCTCCAAACTGGGAGAGTAAAGCTGATAACACACAATTCCAAATGAAGGCTGAGTCATGAAGATCGCTCAGCGATGTTTACATTTTTTTTTTAATAAATTTACAATAATGTCTGAAAAGATGTTTTCACTTCATTCACATCATTATAGCCTATTTTGTGCATATTTCTTTTATTTTTATAAAGATATTTTTGGGGCATTTTCAGCCTTTAATGGATAGGACAAACAAGTGTGACAGGGGGAGAGAGAGAGAGGGACTGACATGCAGCCAAGGGCCACAGGCTGGAGTCGAACCCGGGCCGCTGCGGCAACAGCCTTGTACATGGGGCGCCTGCATTGTGCAGATTTCTTAAAAGAAAACTACAGTGGTGTGTAAAAGTGTTTGCCCCCTTCCTGATTTCTTACTTTTTTGCATGTTTTCCACACTTAAATGTTTCAGATCATCAAACAAATTTAAACATTAGTCAAAGATAACACAAGTAAACACAAAATGCAGTTTTTAAATGAAGGGTTTTATTAATGAGGAAGAAAAAAATCCAAAGCTACATGGCCCTGTGTGAAAAAGTGTTTGCCCCC
>NC_065522.1:29988061-29990234 GCF_006386435.1 Epinephelus moara | reverse complement strand
AGTTATGTTTTAACAGGAGCTGGGGGGCAAACACTTTGTCACACAGGGCCATGTAGCTTTGGATTTTTTTCTTCCTCATTAATAAAACCCTTCATTTAAAAACTGCATTTTGTGTTTACTTGTGTTATCTTTGACTAATGTTTAACTTTGTTTGATGATCTGAAACATTTAAGTGCGGAAAACATGCAAAAAAGTAAGAAATCAGGAAGGGGGCAAACACTTTTTCACACCACTGTATGTTATAATCAGTTTTAGAATTTAGCAGTCAGAGTAGCTCTCCTGTTCTGGATCCAAGTACAGGAAAGAGCCACAGTGCTGCATGCCCTGTCCCTGACAAGCAGCAAAAGTCCAGTCACCACTGGATAACAAGTTTTCACCCAGCTTGGCTGTCAGAGCGGAAATACTCCCCCTGGCTGTACAACACTGATCTTGGTAAGTAAGTAAGGAATTAAATACATACATTTAAAAACATATATATATAAATGTTTAGGTCTGTGTCAGTCATGAGTGTATTTAAAATTTTACTCCATATAGATTTTTTTTTCAGACTGAACAGCTGAATCACTTTTCTCCCTCATGAATTTTCATGTGTGTATGTAAATATCCATTTTGTGTAAATGATTTCCCACACACAGAGCAGCTAAATGGTTTCTCTCCTGTATGACATCTCATGTGTTTCTTCAGAATTCCACTTCGACCAAATCTCTTCCCACACTCAGAGCAGCTAAATGGTTTCTCTCCTGTATGCGTTCTCATGTGTTTCTTCAAATCTCCACTGTGACCAAATCTTTTCCCACCCTCAAAGCAGCTAAATGGTTTCCTCTCCTGTATGCATTCTCATGTGTGTCTTCAATTCTCCACTGTAACCAAATCCAAAAGTGAGTTGTGTGTGGGAAGTCACTGCAGGCACATTTTGGTGCAGACCAGTTTGGCAAGACCAAAAAGGGCAAGCCAAAGCTTAGAGCAGATTTAATTCCCACCATCTTTGTGCATCATGCTGTGAGCGCCCCTGCACCACAATGCACCCCTGGACCTGTAACATCATTTTTATTGCCACTCCTGGACTGTAACATTAATGGTCCTCATCCTGCAGCACTCCTGACACGAGGCACGTAGCATCACTGCAGTATAATTCCTTAAAATGTTTACTTATATGTCAATGTTGGTGCTGTTGTAACTGATCAGCACACTGGAAACCAGCAGGTGGGTCTACCAGCTCTAGTGTATTAATTTGCACTTGTCATAGTGACTGACTGGCAAGCCAATTTGCTTTTGTTGTGCTAACCTCAGCATTTGCCTAATGTGTTTCATATGACTGGCTCTCAAATATTCATCCCTATCTCATAAGTTATCAGACATTGATCCTGTGTCTGGTCGTCCCTGTGTCCACAGTTACCGGTATCTCTTTATTTGAAAAGGTCTAGGCTATTTAATTGTTTAATATCATCACACTGTTATTTATATAAGCAGGGGATTTTAATACAAAGTTGTAACCACTGTATGTGAATGCGTGAATCGGTCAGATCTGCACTCCAGAGAGACTTCATTAGATTAGACTATGCAATATCGCCCACTACTGGATTTGTAAGTTAATGAACTGTAATTAAAGCTCTCTGTGCTTTAATTAGCCGCTATGAAACAACATGACCCTCTTCTATTTTATGCCTATTAATATTATAATATTATAATGACGGTAACTGGTAATATGCAATGTATTACATTTTCAAAGTAACTTGCCCAACACTGTATATCATATATTATATATTCAATGTAATTACTTATATAATTAATATAAAATGCAGTATAATACATATTAAGTATGATTCCATATCTCTGGAACTATTTGAAACACACCTTGTTAAGTTTTAAGTTTCACCAAGATCGACTCAGCACTTATCTGCAGCGTCCTCTCTCACACAGTGCTCCTGCAGCATCACTGCTCCGCCACCGCCCAGTGCTCCTACAGAAGGTTACAGATATACAAGATTACATATCTAATACTGTGATAGAATATATGTTTAGCATGATCATATGTATAACACAGTAAAATATACATACATTTGGTATTTAGAAAAATTCCCCATTTAGCCTGGTATGTTTCATTTATCAAATTACTTATCTTGTGTTTTAAATCTCATTCAGGTCCTCAAACTTCCCTCTCACTTCGCTATCA
>NC_065522.1:29983976-29987382 GCF_006386435.1 Epinephelus moara | reverse complement strand
CTGTCTTCAGTCTCTCTCTGGTCTGATCGGAGCATGGGCACAGCTGCTGCTGCTGTTTTCTTCTTTTGTTTGCTCCATACGTTTCCACACATCCACACATGCTTACACTACTGACTACTTAAGAGCTACAAATGTGACGTCTTAAAACGGACGTCGAATTAGACATTTTGGTCCATTCGGCGTTTCATAGTGCACAGCCATAGTAAGTCGCGCTTGTGCTGTCACGCCATCTTGTTCAAACAGTGTGATGTTCGCAGCAGTAAAGAGTACAGCTTCTGGTAGAGATGAGTTCATGGTAATAAATCACGTGCGCATTTCTGGTAGAGATGAGTTCATGGTAATAAATCACGTGCGCATTTTAATAAAACGCACGTACGTTTTGTAAAACGTGCGTGCAAATTATAAAACGTGCGCATTTTGCAACATATGCATGTCACCTCCCGGTCTCTGTAGAAACATGATGGAGATTTTCAAGACCTAACCATGCTGTCAGACAGCCCTTTACTGATGCAGTTACATGATGCTCTCCTAAAACCAAACAGACTCCACTGACAGAATCAGTAATTTTACCTCACAGAACACAATGAGTCGCTGGTCTTCAGCTGGCCATCAATTGAACAGTTAGTTTGTGTTGTTGAGTGACTTTTGGAACCGACCTAACCATGCCAGTTCTCTTGTCTGCTTCTCCAAACTGGGAGAGTAAAGCTGATAACACACAATTCCAAATGAAGGCTGAGTCATGAAGATCGCTCAGCGATGTTTACATTTTTTTTTTATAAATTTACAAAAATGTCTGAAAAGATGTTTTCACTTACTCATTATGGGCTATTTTGTGCAGATTTCTTAAAAGCAAACTATGTTCAAATCAGTTTTAGAATTTAGCAGCCAGAGTAGCTCTCTTGCTCTGAATCCAAGTACAGGAGAGAGCCAAAGTGCTGCATGCCCTGCCCCTGACAAGCAGCAAAAGTCCAGTCACCACTGGATAACAGGTTTTGACCCAGCTTGGCTGTCAGAGGGGAAATACTCCCCCTGGCTGTACAAGACTGATCTTGGTAAGTAAGTAAGTAAGTAAATACATACATTTAAAAACATACATACATAAATGTTTGGGTCTGTGTCAGTCATGAGTTTTTTTAAAATCTAATTCCAAATGGAGTTTTTGTTTCAGACTGGACAGCTGAATCACTTTTCTCCCTCGTGAATTTTCATGTGTTTATGTAAATATCCATTTTGTGTAAATGTTTTCCCACATTAAGAGAAGTTAAATGGTTTCTCTCCTGTATGACATCTCATGTGTTTCTTCAGATTTACATTTTGACCAAATCTCTTCCCACAATCAGAGCAACTAAATGGTTTCTCTCCTGTATGAGATCTCATGTGTCTCTTCAGATTTCCATTATGACCAAATCTCTTCCCACACTCAGAGCAGCTAAATAGTTTCTCTCCTGTGTGAGTTATCATGTGTTTCTTCAAATATCTACCGCAACCAAAGCTTTTCCCACACTCAGAACAGCGAAATGGTCTCTCTCCTGTATGACATCTCATGTGTTTCTTCAGATTTCCATTATTACTAAATCTCTTCCCACACTCAGAGCAACTAAATGGTTTCTCTCCTGTATGACATCTCATGTGTTCCTTCAGAACTCCACTGTGACCAAAGCTTTTCCCACACTCAGAGCAGCTAAATCGTTTCTCACAAACAATCAAATCACTGACAGGGACTTCAGTATTTTTAAGACAGTTTAAACCTGACTGAGGTTCTCTGGTCTCCTTCCAATCATCACTGTCATCAGTCTCAGGTTCAGAAGACTCTCCAGACTTGTCATCAGTCTCAGGTTGTAAATGTGTATCTGGATCTGAGTTCCTGGCTGGTTCTGCTCCTCCACAGTCCTCTCCCTCTGCTTCTGTTTCCATCTGTTCAGTGTGTCTTTGATGAAGCTGTGAGGACTGAGGTTTCTCTTCATCATCTTCACTCTTCACAGGGACAGGAGTGGATGTGAACTTGGTGATATCAGCCTCCTCCAGCCCTTGAAGCTGCTCTCCCTCCTGACTGATCCAGAGTTCCTCCTGTTCCTCTTTAATATGTGGAGGCTCTGGGTTCTCCTGGTCCACACTGGAGCTCCACTCCTGCTGCTCAGGGGGAACCTCTTCTTTAACCACCAACAGCTGCTGGACGTCTGCAGGAAACAGGAAACAGTAAACACACACACACACACAGATGTTACAGAGAAATGTTGTCGTTCATTCACATCACAGCTCAAAAACTCCTTATTGAACTTCTACAGATCTCTGAGCATCAAACAGCTTCACAGTGTTCCCTCCAGCTGTGTCAGAGTGAGTGAGGTTGAGGTGAGCTTTAATTTCATAGCAGTGATTAACATGTACCGTTACTCTTGTCATGTCTGGAGGGTACAGTGTGGCTCTTTATTTGCTCAGTCTAAAGTGAATTATGTGAGAATGATTGTCCATAGGATGCGAGAGTTTGCCGCAAATCATGTTTGATTACTGGCAGCCTGAGTAATTAAGATGCCGGTAATGGCACAGTATGCGCTGCTTTACAAAACAACACAATGTAGATAACATTATGGACCATTGTCCTTTCAAACCATCTTTCTTTCAAACAGCCCAAATATCTCTTCAGCAGCCGCAGTTAGTCACTGCTTCACCAACGATCTCAGTATTTGGACTTTAGACATGTTCACACTTTAAAAACACAACAAAGACACTCTGCTAACACACCTTTCTATCAGACGCCATCTTGTTCAAACAGTGAGATGTTTGCAACAGTAAGGAATACAGCTTAAAATTGCAGCAAATGACAAAAATTGCAAGTTAGGAGAAAAAAAAATTAAACTACTGCCTCCTGAAAATAAGTCATGTAATCACTTGCTATAATAATCATACTGAATATTACAAAAACAGCTGCAAATGTTTCAGTTCTCTTGTTTAGTTTTATTTAATTAGTTTCAAAACATGGACAAAACTTGAAATTCTGAGAATACTGTAGCCCTAAAACCAGACAGTGTGACTGTAAAACAACATGTAAGCTACATCTTCTGTAAACATAACATTTCAATATCTTCTGTAAACATAACATTTCAATAAATTCAACACATATTGTCTGCATTTAAACAGTGCAAGCCCCGCAAATATTGCAGACTTTTGTTTAATTTGCGTTAATTATTGCAGTCACAAGATGGCAATTTTCTGGAGGGACTGCAGACCAGCTGTGTGATTTTCTCCTTGATAATAATTTATTTGAGGAATTTCAGTCAGGATTTAGAGTGCATCATAGCACTGAGACAGCACTAGTTAAAATTACAAATGACCTTCTGATTGCTTCAGACAAAGGACTTGTCTCTGTACTTGTTTTATTAGATCTTAGTGCGGCGTTTGACACAATTGA
>NC_065522.1:29977539-29980529 GCF_006386435.1 Epinephelus moara | reverse complement strand
AAACTGTGGTGGGAGGTTGGCAAGGCTCAGATCCGTGTGTACTGTCAGCAGTACACTGCTCACTCCTCTGCTCGCCTACAAGCAGCAGTTAGAAACCTGCAGGCTGACATTAAGACCATTGAAGAGGGGTTACAGCGGAGCCCAGATCCCACCACTGGCCCAAAGCNAGGTTGGCAAGGCTCGGATCCGTGTGTACTGTCAGCAGTACACTGCTCACTCCTCTGCTCGCCTACAAGCAGCAGTTAGAAACCTGCAGGCTGACATTAAGACCATTGAAGAGGGGTTACAGCGGAGCCCAGATCCCACCACTGGCCCAAAGCTGCAGGAGAAGAGGATGGAGCTCAGTTCGATCCTGCAGGAGAGAGTGAAGGGAGCCTTGGTCCGGACTCGCTTCCTCCAGTTGAAGGACATGGATGCCCCGAGCTCCTTCTTCTTCAACCTGGAGAGGTCGGCAGCGCAGAGGAAGCTCATGTCCTGTCTGAAGCTCCCAGATGGCAGGATAACCACTGATCCGGCTGAAATGAGGAGCCACGCTGTGGACTTCTATGCAGACCTGTTTGCAGCAGAGGACAGTAGCCTGGAGGGCCGTGTGGAGCTCCTGGAGGGTCTACCTCAGCTCAGTCCAGAAGAAACGGCTGCTCTGGGCTGTGAGCTGACCCTGGAGGAGTTAACTGATGCTGTGGGTCAGATGGCTTCAGGTAGGGCACCGGGAATCAACAGGCTGTCCGCGGACTTCTATAAGAAGTTTTGGAACATTGTGGGACCGGATCTTCATGCAGTGCTGCTGGAGAGTCTGAGGACAGGATCTCTCCCTGGGTCCTGTCAGAGAGCGGTGCTTTCCCTGCTCCCAAAGAAAGGGGATCTCGCCCTTTTGGAAAACTGGAGGCCAGTAGCTCTTCTCTGCACGGATTATAAGATACTGTCCAGAGCTCTGTCCAACAGGCTGAAGGACTTTTTGGGGACCATCATACACAGAGACCAGAGTTACTGTGTCCCAGACAGGACAATAATGGACAATGTCTTCCTGATCAGAGACATCATTGATGTGTGCCGTGTGTATGATGTGAACTGTGGTGTTGTGTCTCTGGATCAAGAGAAGGCCTTTGACCGGGTGGACAACTCTTATCTGTTTGCTGCACTCAGGGCTTTTGGTTTTGGTGATGGGTTTCTTTCTTGGCTGGGTTTGTTATATCACGGTGCACAGTGTTTGGTGAAGCTGGGGGCAGGGCTGAGTCGGCCGGTCCCTGTACGGCGAGGGATCAGACAGGGCTGTCCCATCTCCGGCCAGCTGTATAACTTAGCTATTGAGCCCTTGCTGTGCAGGCTGAGGGGTCGGCTCAGCGGGCTCTCACTGCCTGGGTCCTGTGGTGCTGAATGTCCCCCTGCACTCTCTGCTTATGCAGATGATGTGAACGTTTTCATCACCAGCCAGGGGGACGTTCGGTGTCTGCAGGACTCCCTGTCCCTGTATGAGAGGGCCACGTCTGCACTGGTGAACTGGGCTAAGAGTGAAGCTCTCCTGCTGGGAAGGTGGAGGGATCAGGTGGTGCCCAGTCTACACGGAGGCCTTGAGTCGGGGAGGGAGGGTTTGAAGGTGTTGGGGGTGTTTTTGGGTACAGAGGGTTTTCAGAGGAAGAACTGGGAGGGAGTTAAGGAGAAAGTGTGCGCTCGGTTGTCTAATTGGAAATGGTTGCCGACCCAGTTGACGTACAGGGGGAGGGTTCTGGTTGCCAATAACTTAGTCGTCTCGACTCTCTGGCACAGACTCGTCGCCTTGACACCGCCTGGAGGACTGATGGAGGAGGTTCAGTGGATGATCGTGGACTTCTTCTGGTCCGGCCATCACTGGATTAAGGCAGCGGCTCTCTACCTGCCAACAGCCGAAGGAGGGCAGGGACTGATTGACATTCAGGCTAAGATCGCCTCCTTCAGACTTTGGACTGCACAAAGACTGCTTTACAACTGTGGCCCAAGCTGGCTGGATACAGCTCGCGTGCTGCTGAGGAAAGCTGGACACTGGAGCTACGACAAACAGCTTTTTCTTCTGCAGATGGAGGGGGTGGATCTCTCTGGCCTCACCCCGTTCTACAGCTCAGTACTGCAGGCCTGGAGGATCCTCAGACTGTCCCGGGCTGGGGAAGAGACTGCAGGCATGTGGGTGTTTGAGGAACCTTTGTTCCTTAACAGCTTCACCCAGGACTCAGACATTCCAGTCTGCGAGCCTGCGGTCCAGGGAGGCAGGCTGCACCAAACTGGGTCACCTGATGAGGCTGACTTCAACATCTGTGGACTTACTGAGGGAGAGAGCCAACGTCACGTCTGCCAGACTCATCCACAGGGTGGTGGAGGAGGTCCTTGCTGCCCTGCCCCCTTGCCTGAGGGCCTTCGCCAGAGACAAGTCTGTGTGTGGGCAGTGAGTTGACGGTGCAGAGCACAGCTTCCCCTCCTTGTCTGTTGGTCCAGCGGTGGGGGAGCGGCAGGAGGGGGCTGGTCAGCTGCTGTCCCTCAAAACCCCCAACCTGGACAAGCTTCAGGACGCAGGGCGGAGGGCCATCTACCAGCTCTGCGTGAAGGTCCTGAACGTCCGGTCTCTGTCGGGGATGAGGGAGTCAAGGTGGACTGGTTTGTTTGGCCCAGACGTTTCCCCCAAAGGCAGCTGGCGGTCCCTGTACAAAGTGCCTATCGAAAAGAGGACTGCAGACCTCCAGTGGAGGATCGTACATGGGGCGATAGCTACGAACAGACACAGAGCGCTGGTCTGTGATACTGGGGTGGGAGAGGGGTGTTTGTTCTGCTGTCAGACTGAGACTGTGGCCCATCTATTCACTGGCTGGACTCTTGGGGAGAGGTTTTCTTTTGGACTCTTTATCTATGGCCCAAAGTACACTGCCAGGAGGAAAGCAGAGCTTACTCTGATGAACTTTTTCCTGGGCTCTGGAAAGCTGGCCATCTGCCAGTGGGTCCAGATTGTGTGAGGGCTGTCCTGAGGT
>NC_065522.1:29971005-29977039 GCF_006386435.1 Epinephelus moara | reverse complement strand
ATTGTGGTGTTTACAGGGATATATTAACAGTTCAGTCGGGAGACCTCTTCCGAGCGACTTCCTCCTACATCATCACCAGAAGTCCCCCATCAAACACTTCTGGACTTTTATTTTGAAGCCCATGAACTCATCTCTACCAGAAGTGTGGAGGCAGATAATGTATTACGCCATATCAAAGGTGAAAATAATGTCAGTTGCAAGAGGTCTTAGAAACAGTGGACCAGATGTCAGATTTCTTAATAGGAAAGGATCCTTATAAGAAGTTGTTTTTGAGTTGGTGAACCTTGGAAGACCAGGGAAATTCCATTAAAGGAGTTGTTTTCGGTAATCTGAAGTTCTTGCGTAGGTCCAATTCTTGGAAATCAAACGGAGCAGAGAACACTTAGGTTTCCCAAGAAATCAAACCTATTGGGACAATTAGACCGTAAGCCCAGACCTGTCTGCACACACACACACACACACGCACACACGCACACACACGCACACAAACGAACAGATGCCCACTCACTCAAATAGTATAAAGGTATTTGAAAGTTGGATAAGCAGGGCTGTTTTCCACTGTGTTCTACAACCTGTGTGTTGAGTTGTATTATGCAATTAAAGTAATCCCGTTGGCTGTAACTTATCTCCATGATTCTCCGAGTCTCTTCATTTCAGTGTTTGCTGAAGTTGAGCATTTTCCTTACATAATTGGCGTCACGCCAATCCTTGGGCGGGGCCAAACCATGGTTACTAGGGGTGCCCAGAGAATCCTAAAGGGGAGGGTCAGCTGCCAATAGTCACCATGGCTGCTGATAAAGAACCAGTGCTGCAGGTTCAAATAGAAGACAGGCAAACTCCAATGTTAATACACACAAGAGCCACACATGCGTGAGTACTGAATATGCCACCCACCTCCCCATATCAGGCAAATTTGTTAAGACAGTAGGATTCTCTGGATTAAAGCAGCTAACTCCAACAACAGCTCCAGTACGCCTGGTCACAGGGGGAGAAGAAATAAGGATCCCAATTCTAGTGTCTGATCAAACTCTAGTTAATCTGCTGGGAACAGACACATTATGCAAATTAAAGTCAAAATCTGGTGCACCCCACAACGGAACCCTGAAAGCCAAAATCAGTAAGATCTGCGCCAGCACGAAGCTTAACTGGGTGGATGCATTACCACTTGCAGTAATGAGCTACCGCATGCAAACTCACAGAAACACGCATCTTTCACCTCACCAAATGCTTACGGGACGATGCATGCCCCTCCCACAAGCGATAAGACTGCCACATAAAGGGCCTAACCTTGAACAACTGCAAATGGAACTGTCTGAATACATGAAACAATTAACTGCCATCCACAGATCTATATATATTTGCAGGAAAAAGCGAAGGAGCGACGGAGCCAAAGGCTGACCAGGAGGCTGAGAGACAGGTGGTGCCAGGCGATCAGGTGTACATGAAGGTCTTCAGGAGAAAGTGGCACGAGCCAAGGAGGGAAGGTCCGTACACCGTGGTGAGGGCGACTCCAACAGCAGTCAAAGTCGAAGGAAGCACGACATGGTATCATCTGAGTCATTGCACCAAGGTCCAGGCAGAAAAAAAAGGGCAGTATAAAACTGAAAGACAATGAGTAAAATGATGTGGTTGTTGGCGGGAATAATGTGCAGCCTAGTGTTGCAATCAACAGGCAACCTGGGGACGAAAGAGACTGCTCCAAGGAGCCCAAGTTAGACTCTGAAGACGAGGAGCACAGGACATCCGCTGGAGTCACAGCCGCTCCAGGAAGCAATGCACAACCATGTTCAAGATAAGTATGATGCAACCACAAAATTCCCAATTCAGACTGTGTCGAAACCCATGCCAACATTCTCAGATAAGTTTATTATGACTAAAAGCCATTTAGTCAGGAGCAGGTTAACAAACAGGCTAAGAGGGACCTTCATACTATGTGGAAGTGGACTGGGTTAGTGCTCATCCCCAAAGAGATAGAAGGGGATGGAACAAAATGTGAAATAGATGTTGAACTAAATAAAACAACATTATGCAGGATGAAGTCAGGGGAAGAGGAGATAGGAATGGGAACTACTCATGCCAAATAAGAATCACCGTAGGTCAAACACTTAAAACTGAGGTTAGAATGGATAGGAAGACAAATCCTAACGATGAGTATTTTGTAAAAATGATGAAAATGCTACAAATTTTCAAACATACACTAGATTGGGCCGAGTGGACAACATGGATCCAGAGTACCCAAGAGAAGCTCCGTTGGCAGGAGAATTGGTGGGCGATACGATAAGTTTAGAAATCCCAAACCAGGACATTTCCGCCGGCATCACATGACGAGCACTCAGAGTACTGGAAAGTGACATACTGAACCAAGAGCAGAATGTGCTTTGTGGCCACACGCGAGATTTCCAAACGGGGTTGTCGGCGTGGGGAATTGATGAGTGTGGGATAAGGGTGACTTTTGGATCAAGAGGTTGGCAGGTTAAGCTAGACAGGGGAATAGTTAAAGCCAATATGATCTATTCAGTAGAGATGATTACAGCAGTCAAAGGAGGAGAGCAAACCCTGAGAGTTTTTCCCTGGGACATAAATCTTTTAATCAAGCAAATCCTCACTACACCACCGGTAACTACTGCTCCACAGAGGAGCACTACATTGACTGTTAAAACAGCTAAACCAGAGACCACCACTCTGCTGACCACAGCAAAGACAACATTAAAGAGCTTTCTCGCTCCAAGATTAATGAGGCCAGCAGAGGAGAGTGGGAAGCTGAGAAAGTACATCCCATCCCAGAAGCTGATGACTGATGGGATTCGTAATGTGATCCTCCTCAAAGATACAGAGGTTACAGGAGCTGGGAATTTCCCATTGTGTGATTGGAGAATACATTTTGAAACTGGGGTATATGGGAGTTGTATGGAAAGGAATAGTGAGGTTAGAGTTTACATGGGGGAGGGCGCTTGGATCTACGAGAGTGACAGGAACACGGTGAGTGATAAACCTGGGAGGTATGTTCTAGAATTTATTAACACCTTTAAGGGGGGAAGAATGAAGAAGACAGAGAAGGCCTGGACAGATTCAATAACAGTCAGTCAAAGTGACTTTGAAGCCAGGGTGAGAAAAGGACTAGTTCTGGTTGTGTCGCAAAAATTGACATCATGCAAATTAGAACACCAACACCTGCCGCAGAGATCACTACAATTGGCATGACAAGTTTACCAACCACTGCCAAAGTTACTGAGAAGGCCATTACAAATAGTCCAATTGACACTGATAATTAAATAAAATCAGGATGTGTTGTGGAGCAGCGACCTGAGTGTAGCGAAGGGAATTTTACAGCCCAGGAAGATCTGCCACGCAGGATCCGTGGGATGTGTACTGATATCCCATGTGTGGTATTGTATGCCGAATACTGTATGGTTCCTCCAAAAGACATGGATGATTGACTAAATGTGAGTTTCAATTGTGACATATGTGATCGATGCAAGAAATTTGAAATATCCACTTCACAGTAAGAGCCTCCGAGCAATTATAAAATAGATGAAAATCCAGAATACGAGTGCTATGCTAGTGGAGGATATGTAGGAAGAAGTGGAGGTGTCGTAGTAGGCAATACCTCTGTTAACTGTGCGGTGACGTGGGTGTTGTCATGGTTCCCAGAATCCACGATGACTCCATGATTCATAAACGTACCAGTTTGGTTTGAGAATCCTGACCCATTTAAGCGGAATTGTGAAAACTTAACTATGACTTTTCCTAGTCTGTCCTTACTGGAGGAACAGACACAGGCAGTCGTGGATAGCTACTGGATGTGCGGTGATAACGTCCTAAGGAACACTCTGCCCCCTCGATGGATCGGACTCTGCACACTCGTGTGCATGCAGGTGCCTGTAGCAATCGCCTACGAGGGGGTGGAAGAGGTGTTAGAGATTCGCGTAGCTAGTGACAAGCTACAGAGGCAGAAGAGACAGGTGACATCAGATGAACAAATCTATCTCAACAGCATTGGTCTTCCCACAGGAATTCTGGAGGAATTCAAAGCCCAGAACGAGGTCAGAGCGGGACTGGAGTCCATACTCCCCTGGATAACAATTAATAAAAATGTGGCCTGGATTAACTATATTTACTACAACCAGCAGAGATATGTCAACTATTCCTTAGAAGTTCTTCAGCAATTAGGTCAACAACTGCATGAAACTAGTGCCATGGTGTGGCAAAATAGGCAAACTTTAGATTGGATTTTAGCAGAAAGAGGGGGAGTATGTAAAATGTTCGGGATGTTCTGTTGTACGTTTATTTCAAATAACACTTTGCGTGATGGAACATTTTCTGTTGCTATGAGTAAGCTTGAAGCCTTAAAATCTGAAATGACTGAAAATGCTGGTAAGGGTGGAAGCATCAAGTGGGATGGGTTCGAGGAAATTTTTGGAAAATGGGGAGCCGTTTGGCTAAAACGGGGATAATTGTACTGATAGTACTAATTCTGTTTTCCTTATTGGCATGTTGCATCGTGCCTATCCTGAAGAAATGGTGTGTGAGAGCAATGGACAAGAAGCTGAACTTTGTAACGGACATACAAGGAGCACAAATGTTAAATATGCTGACCCCTGAACAATTGATGCGCAGAATTCTTCTGGCGCAGAGGGGGGAGGAAATACCAGATTTATTCCCAATTCCTGATTACAGAGACAATTCAAAGGACAAGAAGGAACTGTGAGAGAGAATGATGAACAATGGCTGATACTCTCTCCTGAAAGAGAGGACGGGGAATATATACACCACAAACACATATAAGATATCACATAAAAACAACAATATACTCTACTGCTCTGACACCATTTTTCTGTATTCATCTTTGTGTTTTGATTTTACAAGAGGAAAATGTACTCTGATTTCGACTTAGCAAGTTATGCAAATTATCCAAAATGATTTCTGTGATTCCATTATAATCTAATAAGTAAGTTGCATTTTATCTGGTGTATTTGATGTACTTGATCCATCTGTTGAAAATTCATCTGTTAGGCCGCCTAACGGGAAGGGGCCGATGGGGGACTTTTCCTGGATTAAACAGCCGCCAGGTTTTTTGACCAATGATAAAATATGTTCAGTGTTTCATGTAATATCATATACTCATGCCAAGTTCATATATCACCATATCGTATGTGTTCTTATGCATCATCATATTCAAGATTAAGTATTTCATACAAGACCATATATTCATGTTAAGGAACACTGGTTGTATTCACATTACCATATCCTACTCATACTTATACAAACATAGGCGTTCATTTACCATACATTATCTCTGCGAGTAATTTAGAGGAGGGACTATGTAGAGGCAGATAATGTATTACACCATATCAAAGGTGAAAATAATTTCATTTGCAAGAGGTCTTAGAAACAGTGGACCAGATCCCAGATTTCCCAATAGGAACCCTTATAAGAAGTTGTTTTTGAGTTGGTGAACTTTGGAAAGACTAGGTGGGACTCCTTTAAAGGAGATGTTTTTGTAAATTGAGTAATTCTTGTGCAATCAAGTTCTTGGACTTCAAACCTATTGGGACAACTAGGTCATAAGTCTGCACACACACACACACACACACACACACACACAAACGAACAGACGCCAACTCACTCAAATAGTGTAAAGGCATTTGGAAGATGGATAAGCGGGGCTGTTTTCCACTGTGTTCTACAACCTGTGTGTTGAGTTGTATTATGCAATGAAAGTAATCCCGTTGGCTGTAACTTTTCTCCGAGTCTCTTCATTTCAGTGTTTGCTGAAGTTGAGCATTTTCCTTACATTAGCAGAGTCTCTTTGTTGTGTTTTTAAAGTGTGAACATGTCTAAACTCCAAATGCTGAGATTGTTGGTGAAGCAGCGACTAACTGTGGCTGCTGAAGAGATATTTGGGCTGTTTGAAAGAATGATAGCAGAGTACGAGGAGGAACTTTGTCGATCAAAAGAGGAGAACGAGCGACAACGGAAACTACTGGACGCTGTTTTCAACCCTCAGCTTCGGTTACACAGAGCAGGTTTGTTC
>NC_065522.1:29965054-29968432 GCF_006386435.1 Epinephelus moara | reverse complement strand
AAGCTAACTAGTTACTCGCAAGCTAGTTATAATGAAGCTAACTAGTTACTAGCGACCTTGTTATAATGAAGCTAACTAGTTACTCGCAAGCTAGTTATAATGAAGCTAACCAGTTACTAGCAAGCTAGTTATAATGAAGCTAACTAGTTACTAGCGACCTAGTTATAATGAAGCTAACTAGTTACTCGCAAGCTAGTTATAATGAAGCTAATCAGTTACTAGCAACCTAGTTATAATGAAGCTAACTAGTTACTAGTGACCTAGTTATAATGAAGCTAACTAGTTACTCGCAAGCTAGTTATAGTGAAGCTAACCAGTTACTAGCAATCTAGTTATAATGAAGCTAACTAGTTACTTGCAAAATAGTTATAATGAAGCTAAGTAGTCACTAGCTAGCTAGTTATTAGTTATCTAACATTAAAAACATTTTTCTGTTCAATGAGAAAGTCGTACGAACCTCAAAGTGTTAACCTGTCACCTCTGACCGAAAACAGCTGTCACAGTCCCTGGTGCGGATGGGATGTGTTGTTGCAGGAACTGATTTGCATAGGCTACTGGTCGAATCTGAAGAAACACATGAGATCTCACACAGGAGAGAAACCATTTAGCTGCTCTGAGTGTGGGAAAATATTTGGTCAAAATAGAGATCTGAAGATACACATGAGATCTCACACAGGAGAGAAACCATTTAGTTGCTCTGATTGTGGGAAAAGATTTGGTCACAGTGGAGATTTGAATAAACACATGAGATCTCATACAGGAGAGAAACTATTTAGCTGTTCTGAATGTGGGAAAAAAATTTGGTTACAGTGGAGATTTGAAGAAACACATGAGAACTCACACAGGAGAGAAACTATTTAGCTGCTCCGGGTGTGGGAAAAGCTTTGGTCAAAGTGGAGATCTGAAGAGACACGAGATCTCATACGGGGGAGAAACCATTTAGTTGCTCTGGGTGTGGGAAGAGATTTGGTCGAAGTCAAGTTCTAGAGGTCCACATGAGATCTCATACATTTGTTGTGTTTTTCCTTAGCAGCAGTAGTATGAGTCATGGGGTGGATAACTGATCAAGAGTCAGAGCTGATCTGATTGATGGATGAGAGGAGCAGCTGCTGCAGAGGCGAGTGAAAGCAAGGGAAGTAATAAAGCAACTCAGGACATAAAATAAGCACAGCAGACACGTGAGATAGTCTGAACCATGGTGTTAAACTATATATCTTTAAATGTTTCAGTCATGGCTGAAAATAACAGAAATAAACAGGTTTGCTGAATTCACATATCACTGCAATTCACAACAGTTTGCAGTTTCTACCTGGAAGGTTTATATCAAGGTCTCTGTGATTCAGTCTGCGAAGACGTTATCAGCATCCATGTAAGCATATGATGTCATCCGGAGACTACATCTACGCTTGGCAAGCAAGGTAAAGGCCTTGGCAAATTCTCTCAATCTAAGATTGAATTCACATCAAGTTGAGAAGCTACAGCTAATGCTAGCGCAATGGCGGAGGAAGCTAGCAAGACGACAGATGAGAGTGCCAACCCCCAGCCAATTCTTGAAGCCATCAAAGATTTAAAAACTGACTTCTACAGTAGATTTGATGGAATTTTGACAGCAATTGAAGGAATGAGGAAAGAAGTCGGTGAATGCTTGGAACGAGTTAAGAGCGCAGAGACTTGCATCTCTGAAGCAGAGGACGCTGTCATTAGCCTAGTAGCAAAGGTCCGTAGCCTCAAAAATAAAAACAAAGAAATGGAGGACAAGATCGACGACCTTGAAGCAAGATCCAGAAGATCAAATCTTAGGCTTGTAAACCTCCCAGAGGGCACGGAGGGCAATGATGCCTGTTCTTTCCTTGAGACTTGGATCCCGGATGCTCTGGCATAACTTCCCTAAGTACAAAGCTAACCATTGAAAGGGCTCATCGAGTCGGACCGAGAAAAGACCCGTATCCCTTTACACTATGTCATGAGTAATCCATCCCAAGTGAACTGCTATGTCCAGTGGGTTAGAAATTAAATTTACATCATGGAACTGCAGAGGGATGCAAAAACTTAGAAAAGTAAAACAGGTAATGGGGCGACTAAAAGATACACAGTCTAAAATAATTTTTCTTCAAGAAATGCATCTGGCAGTGAGGGAAGATTTAAAGATCAAGAGGAGGTGGTGTGGGGCCGTGTATTCAGCACCTTTCACTACCCAGGCGAGAGGAGTCATGACACTTGTGCATGGGTCCATTCCACTGAATGTCACGAAGGTAATATCAGATAAAACGGGCAGATTTCTGATAATCCAGGGTACTCTTTTCACTGAATGTCTCAATTTGGTTAATATATATGCTCCAAATCAGGACGACCCAAACTCTTTCAGCAATTTGTTCCTTACTTTGTCAATATGTAACGGGCATTTCATTATCGCAGGAGACTTTAACTGTACACTTGACCCCAATAAAGACAGTTCAACACATTTAGATGCAACCCATACCAAAAGTAGAGCAATTATACATCAATTCATGAAGGAACTAAATCTGAGAGACATATGGAGAGACAGAAACCCTGATGTGGCAGTGTATTTGTGTTTTTCTGGGACTCATGACTATTCACGTATAGATTACTTTCTAATCTCTGCTAGTTTAACATGTAAAATTAAGGACTGCAACTATGACAGCATTTTAATCTCGGACCAAGCTATAAATAACCTGGTTTACGTAGACCCAGGACAGCAACGCGACCCCCCCCAAATGAAAGTTTCAACAAAAATGGCTTCAGGACCCAGATTTAATTAGTTTCCTTGGAAAACAAATAGATGAATACTTCACGATTAACACCCATGAGACATCTGCAAGCACTAGATGGGAGGCGTTCAAGGCCTTTCTTAAAGGCCAGATAATTAACTTCACAATCTCCAAATCTAAAAAAGCCAAACAAAAAAATTATTATTAGAGGCAAAAATTAAAACGATGGAGGATATTTATTTCAGAAACCCATGTCCTAAGATTCATCATGATCTATTACTTCTGAGAGCACAATACAGTGAAATTACAGCATCCAAAGCTGCTGCTAACCTATTAAAACTGAAACAATGCATTTTTGATCAAGGGGAAAAAACGGGGAAAATTCTAGCTTGGCGTTTAAAACAACATCAAACTGAAAGGTCTATCACCATTCTTATAAATGATAAGGGGGAACTCATCGTAGATCCTGTGGCCATAAATGACAAATTCAGAGACTTTTATGAAAGACTCTACAGCTCTGAAATAAATGTAGGGCTAATGGATCATAGCTCATATTCATTCCTAAACAAACTTAGTTTCCCCCAAATAGAGGAATGTGAAAGGTCATCGCTGGGGGCAAACTTGACATTGGAAGAGATCTCAGCAGCGT
>NC_065522.1:29962101-29963485 GCF_006386435.1 Epinephelus moara | reverse complement strand
GGGCGGCCATTTTATGCATGGGTGACGGGGAGATTGCACGGTTTTTACCGCTCCCTAAGACGCCACTTTGCACCAGCCAGAACCATCACAATTAGTCAGATCATTCCATAAAACTTTTTGCCATGATGTAAACCTGCTCTGAACGTGACGGTAATAAATGGTAACCTCACCCGACCGTGGACGTCGCTGTGGACATTCATTCATTCCTCCATTCATTCATTCAGTCGTCAAGTTAAGCGCGTCAAAAACAAGTCCCATCCCGCACCCAGCCGAGTGGCTAATTGGTTGCCAGGATAGCCGCTACAGCGCAGTTCATCTCAAACGAGCCTATTGCCAGAGATATTGGATAAAGGAGATACCCCACCGTAGGCTTATCCAATGTTAAGAAAACGGTTACTCTTCCTGTCTCCTAAGTGGGCGTGGTTAGCTCTCCCTCCAATCAGAGCCTGTTCTCCCTCAACCCCCCCCTCTCCACCACCGTGTTGAACAGAGGATCTGTGGATGTCTGTGTATGCGGATCGAGAAGCAGGTGGAATGAAAATACATTCTTCCTGTTATTGCGGCCTATTGCTGCTCAAAGCTTGGGCATTTTTTATTTATTACTAGAGGTAAATAACTGTAAGCTAACTGTGATTTTACGCCTGATTTTACAACCTGTTTATCAAGATCACGAGATCTCGTGATAACTTGTTTTCTGAGACGGACAGGGCTCAAACAAAGTTAACTTGCTCTTGATCTGTGCGGATGAAAAATGCAGCTTTAGTGTCAGAATGTTGGTAAGATGTGTGGCTTGTGGAAAATGAACCCAATATTTACTTTGGTGACTATAGGGTGAAAGAATTGACCATAAATTGTGATCACTTTCATTTTCCTCATTAATGACAATACATTCAGAGCTGCCAAGTCTCCTACGGGGGCGTGGCGCTGATGTCACTGAATCAGGAAGTGAGCTGAGTGGGGTCAAAGAGCATGGATACCTGGGGTGCGTCCCAAGTCCCTTAAATTTACTGCTAACCACCTAACCTAGCCACCTCACCTAACTGTTTAGTCCCTCCCACTTAGGAAAACATTTAAGGAGTCAGGAGTTAGGAGTGAGGAGCGAGGATTGCTGATTAAGAGACATGAGATGGCCTTACTCTGAAGCGTCACGTAAAGCGACGTCCTTTTCTGATGACGGCGGCACAACTGGATCTGCTGCATGCTTTACGGAGCCAGCATTTGGCGTACATCCCAAGTCACATTATATTATATCCCGTCGACTCAACAAGATGCCGTTTTGAATTCTAGAGATTAAGATTGTATTTGTCTGACCTGAAGGTTTATTCTGTGAACAGAAAACATGTTGTGTGACTGATGGTGAAAACAAACTGATATATGGGTCTGA
>NC_065522.1:29959931-29961435 GCF_006386435.1 Epinephelus moara | reverse complement strand
TTTTACTGTAACCGGAAAACCAAACTTTTGTATAAACTCCACATAGGACATTAATAGGCCATCTGGACTCAGCAACTGAGCGACTGTATGAATATCTCTTTCAAACCAGTTTCTAAGGAAGAGGCTCTTTTTGTTGTGTAAAATGTCTCCGTTGTTCCATAGATAATACTTCTGAGGGGAGAAATTGTGTTTGTAGATTATTTTCCGTGTAAGTAAGACCTGTTTATGGAACTCTGACAATTTTAGAGGTATTTTATTAATCTGGTAATTGCACACTAACAAATAGGGAAGTCCGCCAATTTGGTTAAATACAAATTTGGGGATAAAGTTCCATAAAGATGAATCATTTTTTTAAAAAAAACTTTTTAACCAATTAATCTTAAATACATGGTGTAATGATCCAAAGTCCAAAAAATCAAGCCCTCCATTGTTTCTGGTATTGATTACGACAGATTTTCGGATGTAATGTATTCTATTCTTCCACAAGAAGTTAAACAACATTTGATCAATTTTTTTGATTGTTTTACTGTCCAGAGCCAGAGAAGAGGCAGCATAAATGAGCCGGGAAATTCCCTCAGCCTTGGATAGGAGCACACGGCCCCTCAAAGACAGATCTCTCTGCAGCCATTGATTAAACCTGCTCTCAGCCTTTTTCATTCTGGGCTCAAGGTTCAGAGAGCATCTCTCCTGCTGCTCTTTTGTTATGGTAATACCTAAATAATTTACCCTACTTTTAACACAAATATCATCGATTGAGGTTATATCATTGTTTTTTAATGCAAATAATTCACACTTACCTAAATTTAAGCATCAACCTGATGCTTTAGAAAAAACCAAGATTGAACGAATAGCCGGCTTTACTTGTAAAGCGTCTTTAAGAAAAACTGCAGTATCATCTGCTAGTTGACTCAGGCAAATTTTCCTACCAGCAATAGAGATGCCCTCCAAATTACATGATTTTATATATACACAAAACTTTTTAGCCACCACTAAAAACAAATAAACAGAGACAGGGCACCCCTGTCATATTCCTCTCTCCTGATAAAACCTCTGTGTAGTACCACCAGTCAGTTTTACAGAGTTGTTACCATTTGTATAAAGAGTTTTCATTGCATTGCAAAAATATTCCCCAAACCCAAATTTTTCAAGGCAATAGAAAATAAACAGATGCTCAACAGTATCAAAAGCCTTGTAAAAATCTAGGAAAAGGATAAAACTATCATCTTCAATCAAATGAGTAATCAATCAAATCCAAAACTCCGCTGCGGCCGCCTGCTCTCGTCTACTTTCCAGGCGAGGCGCAGTTCTTCTTCTTCTTCTTCTTCTTCTTCTTCTTCTTCTTCTTTCTTTTTATGGCGGTTGGCAAACAACTTTTCAGGTGCATTACCGCCACCTTCTGGACTGGAGTGTGGAACAGAATATACTATGAATAATTTTTTTTTAACAAGCCCTGTTGCTTCCAAAAACCTAAAAAATCTCTCCAAATACAACATCCCCTGAGTTT